>NC_133658.1:609755272-610066162 GCF_037893015.1 Macrotis lagotis
TTCATTTGGACTTTCAGCCTGATTAAGGAGACAAAACTCAGAAGAGAATTAAAAGGATTTTATTATATGTATCTCAAGGTAGCAACACATCCCCACTAGAGAATCATGAGTGACTTCAAGGTGGGGAAAACCTTTATAAAATAATCCAGTTAGGCTCACCTCAGCAAAAGATGTGGGGCCCTTGCATCTCAGTGCCTCCCCAAGGTAAGCAAAAATGTAACAATTTGCAGGGAGGGGTTCAAGACAAAAAGCAGTTTAAAAAGTTACAACTTTGGTATCTCCTTCCCCATCAGAGCCTTCTCCAACACTGGGAACCATAAATAACTGAATCAACATAATTCTTAACAAAGGGATCTCAGAAAATATCTAGACTAATCTCATTTTGCAGATGAGGAAACTGAGACTCAGCAAGGTATAAAAGCTACCCAATGTCAAAAAGCAAAATCCAAACTCATTTTTTTCTCACTCCAAGTTCAACATATCTTCAGCTGTGCCAGTCATCCATCTCTCCAAGTATCTCTTTTCCTTAAAAGGGTCAGAACTTGCCTCATAGTCTTGTTCTCTTCCCCAACCCCTATTTTTTAATCCCATTATTGGCCAAGAAGGCATCTTTCATACCTTCCTACTTTTGCCTCCAGTATTGAAATTCCTAGTACTAGCTCTGCTGGGTGGATCCCTTTTAGAAGTAGATTTACAGAATTCTAGAACCATATTCTCAAAAGACACTTTAAAGACCCTATAGTCCAATTCTCTCATCTCACTGATGATAAACTGAGTCTCTGAGAGATGTAATGATTTGCTCAAGATTACATATATATATATATATATATATATATATATATATATATATATATATATATATATATATATACATATATAATAGTTTAATGGCAGGACTAACACCTGTGACCCTTGACTTCTGAACAATGTTTTCCAATCTAGGGCACTGTTTCTGCTTCCTTTGTTCTTTGTCTCTTGACCTTCATTCCCACCACCTCCATAACTACTCCCTGGGTAAATGGCTACTTCTTCTGTCTCTTATGTCTGGTGGCAATGTCTCATATAAAATGCCATCCCTCCTCCCCACCTAGTTGCTAACTCATTGGGTATTGCTTTGCATAAATTAACATTGACAGTCACACTTCACAAATTTGGACTCCATTAATGCAGGATTTGAGGTAATTTGGGTAGCAGCTGGGCTGATATTCACCTTTGAGTCATCTAGGAGAGTGGGTTCGATAAACTAAGCAAATTAATAGTGTAAACAAGATTGCATTAAGATTGTTTAAACTATTAAAAAACTTTCTCAGCACCCTCAAGCACTCTAGAAGCACTTATTTACATACAAACAATGGATGTGTTAATTTATCTCTTCATTAAGCAGTTCTGCTCTGGACCCCTCCCTGGAAACAAAGCATTTTGTTTGCCCAGTTCTAGTTTCTGTCGGTACTTAAACCTAAGAGAATGACATTACTTTAAATATATCCCATCACACTTCCTCTGAATTTAGGCTGGCCTTTCTCCCCAATTAGTCCAAATTAATGAGATTGAATGCTAATGTGCATGCTGCTAGTTTTATACAAAAGGCAAGCAAAAGTCAGAACATAAACTGAGAACAACAGAACAATGCATGCCTGTAGTTTTTAAAAATGCGTGGGATTGTGCCAGCTAGGTGGTACAGGGGATAAAACACCAGCCTCGTAGTCAGGAGGATCTAAATTCAAATGTAGCCTCAGACACTTACTAGCTATGTGACCCTGAGCAAGTCACTTACCAACAAAACAAAATTCTAAAAAAATAATAGTCCCTGGAAATAGGAGAGGGAAGGGACTGTAAAGATCATCTAATTCATGCTCCCCATTTTACAGATAATGAAACTGAGGTTCATACAGCTCCAGGATTGACTACAGATTCTCTGACACTAAATCTGGAGTTGTTTTCCAGAAGGGAAGGCTGTTTCTCCTGAATGTATCACTTTTGTATGAGCCTGTAGGAATTATTTAGTATTAAAAGGCTTAAAAATAGTCCCACAAGTTTCATGCTTGTTTTTGTATGCCTTGTCAAGCGAGCAAGCAAGCAAGGACTTAATAAGCACCTGCTGTATGTCAGATCCAAAGGATTGCAAAGACAAAAAAATTAAGGGAAATTATATAGATATTAGTAAATACAAAATATATACATACATGTATTCATATATGTATTTGTTCAGTCATCTCCAATTCTTTGTGATCTCATTTGTGATTTTTTTTGGCAAAAATCCTGAAGTGGTTTGGTATTTCTCCAGTTCATTTTATAGATGAGGAAACTGAGGCAAATAGGGTGAAATGACTTGTCCAGGGTCACACTCCAGTAATGCTTGAGGTCCATTTTTAATTTCTGACTCCAGACCTGGCACTCCATCCAATGAGCCACTTAGTTATATATTATGGTAAATACAAAAAAATTTGGGAAGAATCAGTAAAAGTCTCCTTAGACAGTAATTTGTACACACACACACACACACACACACACACACCCCAAAACCATCTTCTCCTGATAAGTAATGATAACCCCATAGGAAAAATCCCTAGTAGATTCCAACCTGAGGAAAACTCCTCAGGCCTGACAGCAAAAAGTAGTTTTTGTGGCTTAGGGTGTCCAATTATCTTCTTCCACCATTGGAAGCTTCCAGGGATAATCTCATGAAACAGTAATTGTGTTCTACAGAATACTATGAGTACAGTTAATCCCTAATGATCAACCAGTCAGTCAATAATCATTCATTCAGCATCTCCTATGTTCAGGGTGCTGTCAGGGATACAAAGAGAAATGAAATGATTGCTACTTTTGAAGGACTTAAAGGAATTTGGTGGAAAGCATATCAGGGCTGAAGTCAGATGACCCAGGTTTGATAACTGACTCATTTCATTATTAATTGTGTGACATTAGTCAGCTACTTGCCCTCTTTGGACCTGTGTTGCATCATCTGTACAAGAGGGTATTGGAAAGATCTAGAGGGCATATTTAACAGTTTGCCAATCTTATAGGTTTGGAAGGGAGATCTAACACCGGAGATGACAGTCTCAGGGACCACAAAGATACTGACAGTTTAAAATTGGTCAGAATCCAATAAGATTACATTTCTTATGGATAAATGCCTTCCATTTGGGCTTTAAAAGCCAGTGTCATAAGAATAGTATGGGAGAGGCATGGCTAGACAGTAATTCATTTGGAAAATATTTGGGAGTTTTGTGGATTATAAACTCAGTCTGAACTGATGTCAATAGGGTGATAACAGCAAGCAGACAGGGTTGTTTTAGGAGTATAGAAAACAAGACTAGAGAGTACAACCATTGCACTCTTTCTTATTCATATGGCTAGGTCCTGATTAGTGCTAATAATACATCTAAAGTGGTGGATGTTTGGAAATCACATTGCATTTTTTCACTGGGCTAAAACCAATTGCTACATTTTACATAATTATAGCTTTGAAGTCTGTGGATTTGAATCCATGCATCCACCTATGGAGAGTCATCATTTTCATTAATTGGGACCTGGCTATAATAGATTTGATGAATTGTATTCATTTTTCTAGGCAACTAAAGGAAGTAGTGGATAGTTCTGGACCTTGAGTCAGGAGGGCTCAATTTTCTGAGCTCAAGTCTGACTTCAGACACTTCTAGCTATGTGACCTGTGATCTTATTTGCCTTGGTTTTCTCATTGTAAGATCCTTTTTTTTCCCCTTTGCTAAGAAAACTCCATATATGAAGAGTCAAACATACTAAATCACTACATCATTTAATTTCTCCCATTAGATTGTAACCTCCTTGAAGGAAGGGATTGTCTTTTGATTTTTGGTATCCCCAGTCCAGTGCTTAGTACACTGTCTGGCACAAGTACTTAATAAATATTGATTGATTGGATGCTACTATAGATTTTGCATATCACTGATAAATTGGAGAATATTATGGAGAAGGTAAACAGGCTGATGACGTACTGCAAGCTGATGAACTACAGCTGGAACTAGGAATGTTTAAGAAGAGAAGAGAAAACTTGGGGGGGGGGGGATTTAACAATTTCCATGAATTTGAAGGATAATCCTGTGGAAGAGGGATTAAAATTGTTCTAACGGGTTCCAGGGCTAAAACTTGGAGCAATGGGTGGAAGTTTCAGTGAGGTCAATTTAAGTTTGGTATAGAGATAAACTCTCTAATATTAGAGATTTCCACAAATGGGACAGGTTTCAGTGGGAGGTCATGGCCTCCCCCTCACTAGAAGTTTTCAAAAAAAGTTAGTGAAAGAACTGGAAACTGAAAGGGAAAAACATTAATTAGCTCAACAATTGATTGTTCATGAATGTAATGGAATATTATTGTATAATAAGAAATGCCTAAGGGGATGGAATCTGATAACCTGGGAAGACTTGTATGAATTTATAAGAAGTGAAATGAATAGAATCAGAACACTATTTATGCAATGATCAGATCATTTTAAAGGAAAGCATTTTGAAAGCCTTAACTCTGATCACCATGATGCCAGAAAATGGATGACATAAGCAGAGCTCTTACCTTTTGATAGAGGGGTGATGGATTTTAATACAGAATGAAACATGGGTTTTCTGATTTAACCCATATAAGCCTGTTTTGCTTGATGATGGTTATTAACTAATGGTTAATTAATTAATTATAATTAATAATAATTTATAATTATTAACTCATTAATATTAATTTGATATTGGATTTGGGTTTTTTCCTCTAAGGATATAGGAAGTAATAATAGTAATAAGTGAAGGGGGGGAAAGACAATCAAATATCTTGAATATGTACAAAAAAGAGCAGAGGAAGCTCTGGGTATACATAAGCAAGTAGAAAGGTTTAGGGTGCTGAATTTGTTCAATATGTTTTAAAAAGCCAAAGTGTATGTAACAGTGATTCACTATTTTATATATGATATCTTTTTGTTCTGATTTTATAGGGAAATTTTTATGTCTTTCAGTGTTTTTCAAGTTCATGGCAACAACAAACTCAGGAGAGACAGGAGGCAGTATATTCCAGGTCACTATTTCCCCTCAAATCTTTAGAGAGACAACCCAAGACCAAGACTCCATTCCAGGGCTCCCAGTTTTCTAGATCTGCTTCCAAACCAACAATATCTGAGGGGAGAAATTATTGTCAACAGGCCATACATTCTTGTTCATTACTTCAAATAACTACTATTAACCAAATGCCACCCAGATAATCACAAGAGCTCTGGGAGTGGCTGCACCCCTAAATCACCAATTCTGCTTCCTGCCCAGACTCACAGCCATCCTCCAGGAATGCAACTTTATAGAGATGGGGTCAGTCAACCCTACTATCTACCATCTACCCACCACTTATAGGGTAGGTGGGTCAGCCTAATTGAAGCATCCTGGGTGGGGGGGGGAGAGAAAGGCAGCATGTGTCAGGTAAGTAGAATCACCACCTTGACCATCATCTCCCCTAATATTTCTTCATTTTTTGTTTTTTGATTTTCTTTTTGTTTGTTTTTTTTTTGGTAAGGCAATGGGGTTAAGTGACTTGCCCAAGGTCACACAGTTAGGTAATTATTAAGTGTCTGAGTTTGGATTTGAACTCAGGTCCTCCTGACTCCAGGGCTGGTACTCTATCCACTGCACCACCTAGCTGCCCCCTCCCCTAATATTTCAATGGAGAGCACTCAGGACCCTGAAACCAAAAGCCTTTGGAATAGCAATACTCCCAAACCAGTATTTGTAGCCATTATCTTGGGAAGCAACTTCTGTGGAGATGCTACCATGTTAGTCCAGGTTCTCATCACTTTTTGCCAAGATTATTGGATAAGCCTCCTCATTTACCAGTCTCAAGTCCTTTCTTTACAATCCATGCTAGAGATGTCTGTCAAAACACTTTTCTTTAAGTGTAGATTCAACCATGGGACTCTTTAATCAATTCTAATGGTTTCCTAATGGCTCTAAAATTTAAAAAATCCTCAGTTTAGTTTTTAAAGCCCTGCCCAACTTGAGACTAATCAGTCTTTCCCAGTCTCATTAGATTTTACTCCCTCGCCTATACTTTTCCATGAAGCTGAACTGACTTTCTATTCATTCCTCACAAACTCCATCTCCTGTCTCCCTTCACCCGACTGGAATGTTCTGCCTGCTTTCCCTCTGCCTCATGGAGTTTCATTCTTTAATATGAAGCTCAGATATCATCTTCTGCATGAAGCCTTTTCTGATCTCCTTGGATAGATGATGCCCATTTTTCCAAACTACCTTGCCTTTGACACTTTGCATATATTTATACCTATTAGATGTATATTTATTAATTTGTACTTGTCTCCCCTATTTGAATGTGAAGTCACTTGAGTAGAAATGGTTTTACTTTGTATCTGTGCACTTGTATCCCCACTGATTAGCCACCTCGGCAGGAGCTTAATAAATACTTCATCGTTTGATCTAACAGTACAGTTTCAGAAGATTGATGGGGCTGAAAGATAATTTATAGAGGTTTGAGAACTTAGTTGATGGCAAGGAAACAAGGCAGTAAGTGGTAATTTGTGAGTATGGAAGAATCAAGTGAATTTTTTAAGGATAGGGAAGACCTAAGAACTGAGGAAGCAATCAGAGCCTGTGTGTGTGAGTGTGTGTTTGTGTGTGTGTGTGTGTGTGTGTGTGTGTGTGTGTGTGTGAGAGAGAGAGAGAGAGAGAGAGAGAGAGAGAGAGAGAGAGAGAGAGAGAGAATGACTGATGAGGAAACTCCTAAAGGAGATGTCTTATTCCCCCTCTCCCCGGGGTGATGTGATCAAGTGGAGTTGAGGGGATTATAATATGTAAAACTTGAAAGGCCACCTTATTCTCAGACCCTGGGGAGGATAGTGAAGTAGAGGAATTTTGAATTATAAAGAAGGATGGATAGCACTGCCTCACACAAAGAGGTGACCTTAATTCTTACTAAGGCTGGCTTCTCTACATACATAAACAATCCCCTTTCATCCCACCGCCTCCAACAAATCAGCCCTTTATCATCCCCAGTCTATCACTTATGTTCAATCTTTTCTTGTTCCTTTCCTACTCCTTAAATTGATCCTTCCATTCCTGCTAACTTATCATTTGCCCTTTGTGGCTAAATTCCTTGAAAAGTACATCAATAAAAAGTGCCTCCATTTCTTTCCTCTTACCTTTTACTTAACCCCTTACAGTTTAGTTTCCCATCTCATCATTCTACTGAAACTGCACTCTCCAAAGTTACAGTGACCTCTAAATGGTCAAAGCCATTGTCATTCTTTTTTTTTTAGGTTTTTTTGGGGTTTTTTAGGTTTTTGCAAGGCAAATGGGGTTAAGTGTCTTGCCCAAGGCCACACAGCTAGATTATTAAGTAGGTAATTATTAAGTCTCTGAGACCGAATTTGAACCCAGGTACTCCTGACTCCAGGGCCTGTGCTTTATCTACTACACCACCTAGCCACCCCAATCCATTGTCATTCTTCTCAGCTGCTCTGCAGACTTTGACACTGTTTATCACTTTCTTCTCTTTGATACTATCTTCTCTGTAGGTTTTTGGGACACCATGCTCTCCTGGTCCTTCTACCTATCTGAATGCTCTTTTGTTAGATTCTCATCTAGATCATGCCCTCGAATCATAGCTATTCCACAGGATTTTGTCCTGAGCCCTCTTCTCTTCTCTCTCTCTCTCTCTCTGTCTGTCCACTATTTCATTTGGTGATCTCATAAGCTCTCATGGACTGTACATTCTTGTACTGATGATTCTCAAATCTTCTTAGACTGGCCTAAACTCTCTCCTGATCTCCAGCCTCACACCTCCAACTACATTTTAGCTATCTCAAATTGGATGTCTAGTAGACATCTTAAACTCAATATAGTCCAAACCATCTTCACAATTTTCCTCCTAAGCTCTGCTCCCTACTTCCCTGTTACAGTAAAGGGCAGCCCCATTCTCCCAGTGAGATAGACTCATGGCTGAGGTGTTATCCTCAGCTTTTCACTATCTTTTACTCTGTTTCTCCCTCTGCTACCAAAGTAAACCAATTTCACCTATGTAATATCTTTCATATAGACCGTCTTTTTCTCTTCTGACACTGCTCCCCATTCTGATGCATCACCTCATGCCTGAACTATTGTCAATCTGCCTGACTCAAGTCTTCCCCACTCCAATTCATCCTTTATTCAGCCTCCCAAGTATTTTCCTAAAATGCAAATTCGATCATGTTACCTTCCTATTCAATAAACTCTAGGGTCTATCTATTACCTCCAGGATAAAATACAAAATGCTCCACTTTGTATTCAGCACCCTTCATAATCTAGCCCCCTCTTACCTTTCTGGGTTTCTTGCATCTTCCTCCCTGATATATAGTCTTCCATTGAGTGGCATTGGCTTCCTGGGCCTTCCACAAACAAGACATTGTATCTCTCAGCTCCAGACATTTTCTCTAGCTGTCTCCCATGTCTGGAATACACACTCTGTCTCTGTCTCTGTCTCTGTCTCTGTCTGTCTCCGTCTCCCTCCCTCCCTCCTTCTCTCTCTCTCTCTCTCTCTCTCTGTCTTTCTCCATCTCTGTCTGTCTCTGTATCTCTTTCTCTGTGTCTCTTTGTCTGTCTGTCTGTCTCTCTCTATGTCTCTGTCTCTCTGTCTGTCTCTGCCCCTCTCTCTCTCTCTCTGCTCACCTCTGCTTACTGCCTTCACTGGCTTCCATTAAGTCCCAACTAAAACCTCGTCTTCTCTAGGAAACCCTTCCAATTATATTTTCATTCTAATACTTTTCCTCTTTTAATTGTCTGACTTATCCTGTGTATCTTTATCTTATTTGCACATATTTGTTTGTCTGTTTTCTCCCTCAATAAATTGTGAGTTCCTTGAGTTCAGGGACTGTCTTTTATCTCTTTTTTGTATCCCTGGCTCATAGTAGGTACTTATTGACTATTGATTTTTTTCAGTCAAGTAAGAAAGGTCATGTGCTAAGGTAGGCTTTTGAGGTATGAGGAGAGAGGAAAAAGGTTGGCAACCCCTACTTAAGGGAGGATGATAAGAAATTGATTGTTAAGAAATAATAGGGTCATGATGGAGCCTCAGGGCTCAATTGAACCTGTATACCATGAGGTTTTGTGCCCTTAGTTGATATGATTGTATGACTTCATTCAGTAGCTTGAGAGCAGGAGTAAAGAAATCCATTTGAAAGAGTGAGAGGGTCAGTGATCTAGGACTGAAGGTTTGGAGAAGGGCAAGAGAAAACAGATTCAAGGGTTGAGGAGAGTGAAGAGCTGAACGAGTTGTCTTTAGGATTCCACTGTCAACAATAGCATTGTAAAGAGTGAATATTAAGGTCAAAGCAAGGGGAAAAACAGTGAGGGATGGCAGGTCTAGAAGGAACAGGGAGGATGAAAAACGTGTTTAAAAGTGTGTCATGGGGAGGGAGGGAGGGAAAGAAGGAGATTATGTTAGAAGAGCTGAATTTCATTGTTTAGTATCATGAACATTGGATTCATTTGGGGTGATAGTGAGGTCTAAGATATGCCCACTCTGGTGGGGGCTGATGTAGATTGTAGATGGAAGTCATGGATGTGGGGGAGTATTATTAGCTGCAATGTCAAGGTACATGAATGGGGCATGTATGGAATGTTGATGTGCCCACCACTCCCACAGATGGCAAGGCAGCTGAGTGTCCAGGAGGTTGCCAATCCCCAACTTTTGTTACTTTGAGAGTATATGTGTCATTGGGGAATTTGAGAAGGCTTTCATTTTTAATCATTAAGGCCACATCTTAGCTGTGTAGGCGGTAAGCCTCAGGACCTTGATCCAGTGAGGGAGGGCAAGCTTTTCAGAGACCCTGCTGTTCAACATTTTTTTTGTTGTTGCAAGACCCAAGCGCTGAGTTATTTTTACTTCAAGATGTCCTTCACCAGCTAAGAAAAAAAAGGGGGGAGGGAGGGGGAAAGCCCTCCACTTCATTCCTTTTCACAGCCCTTAATCACAGGGCTGACTCAAACTCCTCCGATGGCTCTGAAGTTTAGAGCAAATTGGCTCCACTAAGTGCATATGTATTCAGATTGAAAGGAAATTGTTTCACGAGTGCTGAGGGTCTACATACTTGTGAATACATGTGTGAATATAGCACAGTACTTTGTAAGTAGGTGCTCAGTTGATATTTCTTGAATAAAAAAACAAAGGAATAATTAAGTTTTGTACGTGTATGTGTGCATGTATGTTACATATAAGATATAGAAATGTGCTATATGTGTATATATGTGTGTGTTGAAGAGTGTACATGGAAGATGAGGTCTACATGTTTATTAGATATTCTACAAATGTCCCCAGTGATTGATGCTTGACCAAATGTAAGAGATACAGACTGCTAAAGATGACCCTAAGTGGGGACTGGTTGCGTGGTCACTGTGTGCTAGGAGCATGAGAAACTGCGTGATGGGGGGATTTGGCGGGAATGCCTGGGAGGGAGCTGGTGGGGTAGTGTCAGGACACCAGCCACTTGGGGAGGGCTCAGGAGGGAGAGAGACAAATGCTAAACTGTGAGGAGTCAGGGCCCTGAAAATAAACTCTGCTGATGTTACAGTTTTGCTGAAGGCTGGACAGGCTTATTTCTTTGCATTCTTGCAAATGCTATGCTTATGAGACTTCAGGGAGTAGGGAACAGAGCTTGGTGAACCTTTCTCTCTCTCCCCCCATTTCTTAATGCCCTTGGATATCTCAAGATCTAAGGTCTCCAACTATGGGCAACTCTAAATACTTAGAAGAGCCAGGCATAAGGGATTTGTGCCCAACAGCCCTCCACTGAACCTTTTAATATTTTTAGACCATAACATACCAGCGAGTGTAACAAGGCACAGAAGGAGAGTCATCTCCCTCAAAGTTGAACTATTTGTTTCTCTGCACTTTTTCTAACACGTTATATACTTATAACCACATTCATTTACACACACATATCTACAAACATAGATAAAACATTCAAATATATACACCCCACACATGCAACATCCCAGGCCAATATCCCCCCCTTTCCATGGGGCCCATGACCATGCCCATTCTCTCTCTCATCAGAGTCAACAACTGGCTAAAAGAAATGGAGAGATCCAGGGCATCCTGACCCACCAAGGTCAGATTCATAATATACTGCAGTGTCATGGCCCATGGTTTGGGACATAGTGGCCTAAATGATGTCTAACCACATAGACTTCAACTTCACCCTCCCATCTTAATGGAGAACTGTCAGACTTTGACCGTAAAAATAACAGTGCACAAATAGCCAAACCTTTGGGTTAAGCAAAAAAAAAAAAAAAAAAAAAAAGGCAACTTGCAACTGACCCAAAGTAAATTAGACAAGTAATTATATGTCAACTCATTCTAGTGTCTAGGAAAAAGAATGTTATCCAGCTTTTTTCTGTAGTCAGAAGAACTGGATTCTGAATCCTGGCTCTTATATTACCCTGCTGTGTAACCTTGAGAAAAAAACACTTAATTTGTCTGAAATTCAGAGTTTTTTTCCTTTTCTAAAAATGTAAATAATACCTATTCTATCTACCACATAAAATTATTGCAAGAAAATGTGAAAGTATTTAGCAAGGTTAAAAGCAGTAAGTGAAGTAAAATAGAATGTTGGACCCTAAACTAAGAAAACCTGGGTTCATGTCTTGTCTATAACATTTCTTGGTTTTTTATGAGTTCAGGTACATCATTTTACTTTTGCTTCCTTATCTGCAAAAATGGCACCAAAAATATCTGCAGTCTACTTGTCAGGACTACTATGAAATTCAGATAAAAAATATGTAAAATGCTTTACAAACTTTAATGAACTATATAATCATCAATTATTATTACAGTGGGCTAGATATGATGCTTTATTTTGATGTCTAGACAAAACAAATTTTTTTAGATAGAGGTCACTCATATAGAAACAGGCAAGCAAATTATACAATAGAGAATATGTTCTACCACTTGGATACCTGTGTGATATGAGGCAAGCATTTCCCTGTTTGGGTCTTGGTTTCCTGAGCTATAAAATGGGTTGAACTGGATGATCTTTAAGTTTCCTTTCTCCTCTTATCTTTAGTGATTGAGTCAATGTCTGATTGCTCACAGATAGATTACTGACATCAGATATGAATAACTATACCCTCCCTTCAGGGTCCCAAACACTACATACATTTTTCTGTCCTGTTCAATTTATTAGTCAGTTAAATACATCATTTGCCAGGCTGCTCTGGATCAAAATGCTAAGGTTAGATTGCTAAGCCATGTATAAGATGAGGTTGCTACCATTGTCTCAATAAGACATGTCTTTTAATGACTTTTCTAGTGGTTGGGTGACTTTGTGCTAGCCACAGTCTCAAATTTGGTCCTTCCATGTTATCAGCAGAATGCATTTGTGAAGTGATTGACTAAAATGTGGGGAAGTCTGTTATCTTACTATATTGATAAAGACATAAAGATGTGTGGCACTTGTAGCTTTTAAAAGTGCTTTCATCACTATTTTATGAAGTGGAAACAAATATTATTACCATTTTACAGATAAAGAAGTTGAAACTCAAAAGTGTAAATGATTAGCCAATGGTTGAAAAGTCAGTAAGGAGACCAAAAAGGGTTCAAGAAGAAATCAGGATTGTAGACCTTCTAGTTCAACTTCTTTTTGCAAAAGGGGAACCAAGGAAAAATTGATTCTAGGATAAAGGGGAAAGGAATCCAGGAAGCATGAAGGGGTGGTGGGGAGTGCTGTTATAGTCCCCTGTAGAATGTATACTCTCTGAGGGCAGGCTTTGTTGTTTTGGTTTTTTGTATTCCCAGGACCAAATACAAAATTTCACACATAGTAGGGCTTAATAAATATTTGGGGAATTAAATCAAAGTGTCTAAGCCAAGATTTAAATCCAAGACCCTGGCTCCAACCCCAATGCTACTCCATGGTAAATGCGGTCTGACCTCAGCCTCCTTAGCAGGGTGCCCCCCCAGAACCCCACTTTCACTACTGCCTCTCAGTCAATGCACTGGAAGGTTGACTTTTGAGATCATTACTATATTAAAATTATAAAAACATATCATGTGTTTCTAGAACACTGCTGGCTCTGGGACAAACTCACCACTATTATTGGCCTCTGAAAGACATCTGTATCCTAATCTTTGCTCTGAAGGCTAATCCCTGGCTGATGGAAGAAAGCATGCAAAGGAGGCAGGCCTTCTCTCAGAACCCCCAGCTTAGCAGCTTTGCACCAGGGGGAACATCAGTCAGTGGAGGTCATGGGAGACTTCAGTGCACTCCCCAGGAGAAACCAAATGAATAAATTTCCTCAGCAATAAGGCAACATAAAAGCGATTCACTCATTCGTCCGACAAACAAGAACCCACATCGGAATGTCCCAAATATAGATTTGTTCAGTGAGTTGAAATGTTCTGCTGAGCATGCAGTCAGGAATGGGAATGATTTTCTCCTCTGGCCTTCGAGAGACCCCCTGTTGTTAGAGACCTAACCAGCTGTGGGGAAAGAGGGGTGGGGGTGGTGGAGGAGTGGGGGGGTGGAGCTCAGCTTCTAAGTGCCTAGTAAATTAAATGGTTATGAGGACAGCTGAGTTTTTGTTAGGTTTGAGCAAATACAGTTTTAAGTCCTCTAAACCTCCCTGTCTCTTATGTAGCCCATAAAACTAATTAGCCTATAGATGACCAGAACTGTAAAGTAAGCCCCAGCAGCCTTTCAGAGAGACCCTCCTGTCCCCTTGCTCATAAATCAGTGTGTGAGAAGGGCCAGGACTCAAGAGGTGCTTGGGATACTGTGCTAGTGGTGATCTTGAAGACTTGGGGCTCAGTGATAGAAAGAGAGAACACCACATTAACTAATGTCTTTCGTGTTTTGATTTCCCTGCCTCCCCACCTCCTTTCCTGCACCATTTTCTTATCTTTTCCATGTTTGGCATATTGTGCTATTAGGGGCAGATTTACCTCAGACCTGTGAATTCTCTGTTATTTCAGGTTCTTTACTGGAACAAAATAAAGCATCCATAAGTCATTCTAAAGTTAACAAAAAAGAATTTTTTTAACTATAAAATATTTTCAATAAGGTTATTCAAGAATTTAGCTTGAGTAGATAGATGCCTTTGTATGAAAATGATTGCAGTCAGCAAACCAAGGAGCTGTGATTCCTAAGGTCTGGAAGCCATATACTAAACCTGGAGTTCTCCAAATTCCTATGCATGGGCCTTTTTAGGACCTCACTCAACCAAAAAGCACATCAATATTACAAGAGGCTATCAGGAATTTGCTTCAAGGGAGGTACAGTTTGAGCCTTGGCTCAATTATTTTCCAGTTTTGTCATCTTTCAGGGAAAAAACAGTCTAACCCATGTTTTGGAAGTGTGGGCAGGAGAACCCTGGTAGATAGTAGTTCTGGTCACAACTGGGGATCTTTCACTCACAGACATCCTGCTGACATTCCCACCTGAAGCTCTAGATCCCCTGCTGTACCCCAGTAATACTCTCTTCCTAGGAACTTGGAAACTTGCCATTCAGATGTGAAACCTGTTTTTTTTTTCACTCTGCCTCCCCACTACTGATTCTGGGGGGAGTAGGGGGAGTGTCACAGAACATAATGCAATTCCTTGTTGCACATACACTCACTCACAATCTCTTGCACAAACTCCCCAGCTCATCCTTCAATAGACAAATGATAGGAATAGGCCTTCCCAAGGGAAAAATGCAAGCTATTTACAGTCATATGAAAAAATGCTGCAAATCCCTCCTAATTAGAGAAATGAAAATTAAAGCAACTCGGAGGTGCTACCTCATACCCAGAATACCAAAGAAAATAAAAAGGGAAATGACAAATATTGGAGGGGCTTTGGGAAAATAGGCATATCAAAACCTGCAGGAGGAGTTATGAATTGATCCAGTCCTGAAAAGCAACTAGGTACTATTTCCAAAGAATCTCAAAATTATACCCTTTGACCCAGTTATTCCACCATGAGGCCTATACCCCAAAGAGATCAATGATAGAAGAAAAGCATTCACATGAACAAAAAAATAATCATGACAGTTCTATTGTAGCTACAAAATACAAGAATCTTAGGAGGTGCCCATCTATTGGGGAATAGTAGAACAAATTATTGAATCACAAGAAATGACAAAATATATAGTTTCAGAGAAAACAGGGAAAACCCATAGGAACTGATGCAGAGTGAAGAGAACAGAACCAGAATAATCTGTACAATAAACAACATTATAAAGGAAAAACAACTGTGAAAGACTGGCAAATTCTGATTAATGAAACCAGTAGCCATGAGACCAGAAAATCAAAAATTAAGCATTCTACTCACCTCCTGAGAGGAGAGAGGAAGGTCTCAAGAGGCAGAAAAAGGCATAATTTTTAAAGATGGTTCAAATGGATGTTTGCTTTGCTTTGGTATGCATATTTTTATAAGGGCTTTTTTTTTTATTATTATTGAAGGAGGGGAAGACACCTTCTTAGGCAGCTAAGTGGCACAGAAGGATTTGGGTGCCTGGCCTAGAGTCAGGAAGACTCATCTTTCTGTGTTAAACTCTGATTTCATACATTTATTAGCTATGTATCCCTGGACTAGTCACTTAAATCCCAGATAGGGTCACAAAGTGTCAGATATGATTGAAAACAATTGAACAACAACAAGAAGCCACTCTAGGGGAGAGAAAATAAATGCTTGCTGTTTGAAAAATAGAAGAAATTAAACGTAAGCCAACTCCCAGGCTCTCCATAGCTCCCCAAACACCCAAATATATGCTGAACTCTCATTGGACTCCTGTTCTCCCTCTTTTTAAATCATACTATTGTTCTTTGAACCAGTTCAATCACTCTGATCTCAGCATTAACCTTCACCTGACTTTCCTTCCTTCACTATAACCAATCACTTTTTTTAAAAAACAAAATTCCCCTCATGAGCCCCAATGATAGTAATGCATCTTGAATGGTCCTAATTAAACTGAGGATACAACTGGCAGCTATGTATTCCTGTAGCTTCCATTTCCCTTTGGCAAAAATGCTTAGGCTCCATCTAAAGGGTGACAATATGTTTATAAACAGCAGCTATTGTACAAAGTGTGTTAAAACAAAAGATAACTAATAAATGTATCACCAGAATTAGATGTCATCAAACTCAGGTTCTAGTGAAAGCTCTTCAAATGACTTACTGTGTGGCATCAGGCAAATCGTTTCACCTCTCTGAGACAGTGTTCTACTCTTTAAAATAAGGGAATGGGAAAATATTGTCCTTTTTAGTTTTGACATTCAATGGATCAATCTAGTTTCTTAATTAGTGCAAACTTTCAATGAAATTTGAGCCAAGAAAGAAAAGTAAAAGGGAATTTAAGAGTTAGAAAAATAATAGTCTATGAAAATGGAGTGGGTAAACTCTAGCTGCAGACTAAATATAAACCTAAGCTAAATTGTATGTAGTCTGTGAAAGCAAATGCTTATGTAATATCCATACTTATGTCTAGCATTGCAAAAATGCAACATACCACCAACATATATTGGTGGATATACCTTAAAGACCACAAGATGGGGATGTTATTCAGAGAAAGTCTATGTCTTTCTTAGTGCCTCTCTGCTTGTGCTTTTGAAATTTTGCTCTTTATGTGTCTTTTAATGATGATTATAAATATTAATAATTCACATTTTTTATTTGTAAGAAACTAGAGTCTTTCAGGGAAGATATTCCATTTTAAAAACATTACTTGATAATACATACAGTAAAAGTCATACAGGATATGATTAGAAAGTAAGGAAATAATTAAAAACATAAATTTATCACTGATGCTAGCATTATTTAAACCATTTTGGAACTTTTTTGGAAGGAGTTAGTTTATAATCCACAATAAATTTAGTCACATTGTTTCATAGTCACACATTGTTTCTGACCCAAAATGTAACTCTCCAAGTTCAGCCATTTAAACTTGGTTCTAAACATCTTTTGGTGGTTTCCAAAGATCATATCCATCTTGAAAGGATAAACATTTGCTCCCACCGATGCTATTCAAAAGAGTGAGTAGTTACAAAACCACTTTGAGTTCTGGGAATACCTTTGCAATAAGGGGACAGTGCTCATTTGGATGGATCAATTCAAATATAACTCTTTAAAAATCAGTCACATTACTTTAAATAACACTTCTTACATGATATAGAAAGGGGAGACAACTTAAACAGCTAAAGTTCACTCCATGTTAGTTTTTATCTTATCCATATCTGTCTTTCATGAAATCCCCTTCTCCATTGTATGGAAGTCATTGTTTAAGGAGCTGTCCACTGCTGAAGCTCATCTAGAAGAACAGGTGACCAGGGTTAGTCATCAAAGCCTGCTAAGACTCAATTAGCATACTAACTACATTGAGTGAGGACCTAATGTTGTAATGAGGGAAGACAACATTTAAAAGGAAGCTGGCGAGCAGGAGTAGGGGACAGTATTTAAGCAGAATCAATGTCCAAAGTCCAAAGAGAAAGGAAGATGGTAGAGAGAAGGAAGCAGGGGGAGAAGAAGATCTATTAAGTGCTTATAAAACAACCCTGGGAAGTAGGTGCTACATATGATCCCCATTTTACAGATAAGGAAACTGAAAAAGACAGAAGTTAAATGACTCATCCAGTGGCACACAGCTAAGGGCAGATTTGGATTCCGGTCTTTTTCCCTCCCTCCAGACCCAGCACTCTATCTACTGTCCCACCATAGCACTTTGTTTCTCCTTTGTCTATCTCTCAATCTTTCTCTCTTTTTGTCTCTCTGTCTCTATCTCTGTCTCTGTGTCTGTCTCTTTGGTCCCCCCACTTTTTCTTTCTCCCTCCAAATCTAGGGGAAAAAAAACATGAGGCAGACCTTTTTTACTATTTCTAAAAAATATAAACAGCATGCTGAGTCCTCACTCTATGAACCTGTTTATTCTCTTGCTCCCACCTAGAGTGACCTCCCTCTTAGACTTCACATCTTCAAACTTGTCAAAAGAGCCATCTCCTCCACGAAGCCATCCATAACCAATGCTAGTTCATAGCTATTGCCTTTTCCTTCATCTTATAATACTTAGAACCTGTACTCCAATAATTTAATTGATTACAATGATACTACATTATGTTTGTATAGCTAATTTAAGGTATCTTCATATAATTATTTATTGAGGATTTGCATTATTCCTTAAACTGTGCTAGACACTGTAGGAAATACTAGAACTTGACCTTTGCCCTTGAAAGCCTTATAATCTAGCTAAAGAGGTAGGATTTTTGAAACAGTGTACAATACAAGACAACCTGTAATTAAGTGTTAAAGTATGAGGTAAATAACTTAAGTGCTTTTGGAATTCAGAGAATAGGGAAATCAATGAAGAAAGGAATTCTCAAAGAAAACTTCATAGAGGAGGTAAGAAGAGTTATCAGACCTTGAAGGAGAGGTAGGATTTGGATAGACAAAGATAAGGGAGATATTCCTGTAAAAAACAATACTAAAATTCTGTTTTGTAGTGTTCTCTAGATGTTTGTTATGTATAATTCTTATTTCAACAAGGAAATCATCAGCTCCTAGAGGGAAGGAATTATATCTTATTCTCATGTACAATACTGGGATTACTACAGGTTTGGATAAACATCATATAATCAATAAAAAAAACTAGCTTCAAAATCAGAGCTGTCAAAAAAAGGAACTTAGTGTTTTTATGTGCCCCTTTTCAGTCTTAGATAAATCTAATAGAATGATAAATAAGAATAAAGTTAAGAATCTAAGAAGAATTTTAGGGGCGGCTAGGTGGCGTAGTGGATAAAGCAGCAGCCTTGGAGTCAGGAGTACCCGGGTTCAAATCCGGTCTCAGACACTTAATAATTACCGAGCTGTGTGGCCTTGGGCAAGCCACTTAACCCCATTTGCCTTGCAAAAAAAACCGAAAAAAAAAAAAAAGAATCTAAGAAGAATTTTAGAAAAAAGATATAATAGACTTTTAGTAATTACTGAATGGAAGTCATAAAGAACATGCATATTCTCAGTTCTGTATGGCACATTTACAAAAATTAGTCATGTGATAAAATATAAAGGACTCATAGACAAATAAAAGAAATAAAAAATATTAAACCTCAAAATTATAAATAATAGGTAGACTTTCCCGAAAGTATTTAGATTTAAATAAATCAAGGAAAAAAATAGATGACATGCAAAAATTTTGTGATGAAACCAAAATAATACTTAAAGGAAATTTTATTTCTATAAATACATTTATTAACAAAAGAGAGAAAAGGGGGATCAGTGAATTGGTTATACAATTAAAATAATTAGAAAATTGGCATATTAAAAAACTTTCTAATAAACAAAAAGGGAAATACTACAAGTCAAAGAATCTAAAAGTGAAATTTAAAGCAGCAAAAAACCCTTAGTGAATTGATAAATAAAAGTGAGCTATTTTCCTCAAAAGACAATAAAATAGATAAATCTTTAGCTAAAAAGAAAATTGTGGCCCAGAAATATTTATTGAACTCCAAGTAGACTTGAGATAATACTCAATATTAAGAAAAATTAAATCTGTATGGTGGTGGGAGAAAATACTGTCTTTTCCTCAAGCCCCTTGCCTGGGAGACCATATATAAATGTGATTTGATCAGGATGTTTACACATTTACATATCTATAGGTAGATGTAAGGCCATGGATACTTATGTATACACTTGACATAGGTAAATTCATATAATGGGTAAGATTGAGACCAGGTTGGATTGGGTTTTCTATAATAGATAGGGATTGATTATACTCTCCTGGGAAGATTTCTCCATTAGAGTTTGGAAATAAGAGGGAAAACCAACCCTTCTTGTTTCCCATCTTGTCAGAATAGGCTATTTGTTCCTGTTAATAAATTGGTTCTTGGTTGATCCTTGTCCTCCATTACCGAAGAAGAGCAAAATGACATTGCTGTATTTGAGATAAATTACAGTGTGTCTGACTGTTGCTAAACAGACCACTATGAGCTCAGAAAGCCCTACCTTATATTGGGCAAATAGTCCATATGAACACCTGGGATACTTTCTCTAAATTTACTTTTGTCAAGTTTCCTTTGAGTTGCTTCAATTCTACCTTCCTCATAGACCACAGCACCCTCACTGATGAGAGCACACTATGTTGGGCAATCCTGGGTCAGTGTCTCCAACGTTGTACAATCAATTCTAAATTTCTTGAGAGATTTTCAGGGTGTTCCAAGATCACTTCTTCTGACCTCCTTGTGAGCACTTACCCTGTGTTAGTTTTCCATAAAATAGTCTTTTGGGCAAGTGTACTTCTGGCATTCTAATAATGTTCCCAGCCCATCATAGTTGCATTCTCTTTAGTAATATTGGGCAGTTTATCCAGAGAAAAGACCTCAGTGTCTGTTATCTTCTCTTCCCGTGATTTTCAGAATCTTCCTAAGTCAATTTAAATTGAAACAATTCAGTTTCTTGACCTGGTGTTGGTAGATTGTCCAGATTTCACTGGTGTACAGCAATGAAGTCAGTCCAATGGCTCTGTAGATCTTCAATTTGGTAATTAGTCTCATACCTCTTCTTTCCCACACTTTCTTTCAGAGCCTCCCAAATACTGAGCTATCTCTGGTAATGCATGTGTCAATCTCATTGTCATTGTGTACAACTCCAGAAAGGACACTGACAAGATAAATGACCTTGTTCATAGTATTCAAAGCTTCTCCATTTGCTGAACTCAATGATTCCACATATGAATGGTATAGTGCTGACTGATGGAGCATGTGTGTTTTCTTGGTGTTAATTGTTAGACAAAAATTAACACAAGCAGCAGAGAATCAATCCACATTTTATTGCATCTGAGCTTCAAAGGTTGCATTGAGTGCAAATCATCTGCAAACAGAAGATCATGCACCAACATTCCTTCCACTTTGGACTTGTAGACTTTTCAAATTGAAGAATTTACCATCAGTGCAATAGCTGACCTTTATGTTGTGTTCTTCCTCAGTGAAGACATTTGACAACATCACTGAAAATATCATGCTAAAAAAGCATGGGATCAAGGACACAGTCTTGTTTCACTCCATTGTTGACTGGGAAATCTCAAGAGCTTTGTGCATTATCCAGAACCCAGGCAAGCATATCATCATGAAATTGATGTACGATATTGATTAACTTCTCTGGGCAATCAAATTTTGACATAATTTTCTATAAACCCTCACAATTGACAGTGTCAAAGACTTTGATCAGGTCTACAACCACTATTTACAGACCTCTGTTCTGTTTCTGGCATTTTTCCTGGAGAAGTTGGACAGCAAACACCACCATATCAACCATACTTCAACCCTTTTTGAAGCCATACTGGCTCCTAGGGAAGTGACCATCTTTCAGGTGAAGAATCATCCTATTGAAAAGTACTCTGGCAAGAATCTTACCAGCAAAGACTAAAAGAAAAATATCCATGTAATTGTCACAGGACAATCTGTTCTCTTTACCTTTAGAGATGGATGATAGAGATATCCTTGAATTCTTGGGGGATAACTTCTTCATGCCATATGACCTGGAAAATTTCAGTGAGCTTTTGGATGAGCAATGGAACCCCCCACCCTCCACCTTGTAGATCCCAGTTGGAATAGAATCAGCACCAGGTGATTTGCCACTTGAAAGTAGCCTAGTGACATTCAAAACTTCTTCAGTGGGAACTTCAAATAAGGAATGACTGATTTCAACTTGAGGTAAATGGTCAATGTCTTCTGCATTGATTGATGATAGTCTGTTAAGAACATTATGGAAGTGCTCAGTCCATCTCTCTAGGATCATGTCCCTGTTGTTAATTAATGTGGATCCATCTGTACTAAGTACTTGAAATGCACCATAGGTCTTTGACCCATAAATAGTCTTCAGGATATCATAAAAGAACTATTGTTTGTTACTATTTGTATAAAACTGAATTTCACCTGCCTTCTTACTGAACCAAGACTCCTGCATCTCTCTAAGCTTCACTTGTACTTTACTTTTGATGGAATTAAATACTGCCTTCTTAGAAATGTATGAACCAGGGTGACTAGGTGGCATAGTGGGGGTGGCTAGGTGGTGCAGTGGGGTGGCTAGGTGGCACAGTGGATAAAGCACTGGCCCTGGAGTCAGGAGTATCTGGGTTCAAATCCGGTCTCAGACACTTAATAATTACCTAGCTGTGTGGCCTTGAGCAAGCCACTTAACCCCATTTGCCTTGCAAAAAAACCCTAAAAAATGGATGAACCATCCTGTTGATAAACCCTGTGGAGTTCTCATAATTTCCCCAACATTTTCATCAAACTGGTCTTGATGTTTGTGAGTCTGATTCAGATGAGCAAATACTCACCTTGAGCTATACACCAGATCTCTGAAAGTTGTACATTCTTTTTCTGCTCCACTGATGCCAACTGTGTTTTGGCTCAGTTTTCCCTCCAAGTTAGCAACAAACAGGTTCTGCTCAGAGAGATACTCTAATCTCTTGACATTAATTCTTCTAGTAGTCATTTTGCTTTATCACTTTGGTTGAATGTGAACTCTTAGCTTGGTGGGGATGAATTTGTGGTCAGTCCAGAACTATGCTTTTGTCATATTATCTTTTTCACTCTCATATCCTGTCTGTCTTTACTCTTTACAATCACATAGTCTATTAGATGACACTATTTGCTGTGATGGTGCATCCAGAAAGCTTTGCTTAATTTAGGTAAACTGTTTATGATGAGAAGGTCATGAGAAGCACAAGTCCTCAGTAGTAGGTGACCATTGCTATTGCTGTTTCCAACTCCATTCCTTCCAAGGACTCCTTGCTATGTCTGGTAATGAGTCTACTCTAGTATTAAAGTCACACAGAATTATAAACTTAATCTTTTTTGGTACAGTGATGTTAAGGGTCTCCAGGTCTTCGTAAAATTTTTCTTTGACTTCATTAGGGTGCATCATCTTGGGAGCCTAGCCACTGATGATGGTGGCATGACATTTTCCTGGAAGTGGCAATCTCATTGTCATAAGTCTATTGTTCACTTCTTTTGGTAAGCATTCAAGAATGTTGACTAGATTAGTTTTGATTGCAAAAGCTAACCCATTTCATGGTGCTCCCCCTACACTGTGGCCACTCCAAAAAAATGTATCCAGCTTCACCTTCAGTAAGCTGGCCTTCATTTGCTGGCCTTAAAAGGGCTGCTCAGTCAGCCAGGGAGCTGCCAAATCTCACTGCTGCTTTCAGTGGGAAAACAATCTTATGGCCTGGGTCACCCATGTGCAGGTTTATGACAATAGCTCCCAGTGTATCTGCACCTACTGCTTTGTCACTTGCCTGTAGCCACAGGACTTTGAGGAATGGCAAAGTGGTAGGAGTGATAAATATTGATGAGTATATAAATTGGATTTATATGAGGTAGAGTTGCACAAATTCATCGCTCTCACTCACTCTTCTAAAGTCATCATGATTCAGTGGTAAGACAGAGTCAAGATAACTGGTGATGGCTCTAGACCTTAGTGTCTTCAATGTCTAACCAAGTTCTAAGCACTCCACAGCACCTGGTTCAGCTGCCTCCATGGCTATTGGAATGAAGTGTTCTCATTCATCTATTTCACCAGTGGAATTCTTGGGGTAGACACCCCCTACAACTCACCAATGAGTCAGTTTCCCTCCACCTGGTTTAGCCCACCTGTCAAAATGGTTTGCCAGGGTGTGGCCTCTGTGCATGCTATAACTTCTTGGAGCCACAGGTGAGAGTTAGGTGGCTCAGGTAGACATCAAAGATAGAAAGCAGCCCTGAAAAGGGTTCAGCAGCCCTCACACCAGAGGTACTAGTCTTCCTTGAACACACCCTACACCCCAATGTAATAAGTTACTGACACCTCAGTATCCATAAAAAGTTCTGTATTTCATCTCCCAGAGGAACTGACATTAGAAGCTTGATTGAGGTTTTATTTATTAACAAATATAGGATATGTGAACTCTTAGGTACTGTTCTACTAGTACAACAGTGTTGTACTAGAAGTACAACAGTGATGAAAAAAGGGGGTTCTCAAAATAATACCAGTTGATTTGCCTGGAAGTTTGGCAAGGGGAAGCATCTGATGCATTGCTGCAACAACTGCCCAAGAAGACCCTAGAAGACTTGAAAAACTCAAGTCAACAGGTCCAAGTCACAGTATTAACAGCAATTCTGTAAGTTCCACAAAGGATATTCATAAAGAGTTATAAAAACTATATAAAATTCCATCATAAATTGTAGTTCCACATAGAATTTAATTTAGCATTGCTATTCAGATAACATTCACCCTTTAAGCTTTTTTGTTTATTATTTTAAGTTTCATTGATGTGTTATTATTGCATCATCATCATCATTTCCAGATAACCATCTCTCTCTTCATTCTCCCACCCCAGTCTTCCTTTGAAGCAAAACCAGCAACCAAGAAAAATCTACAAAAAACAGCCATCACATCTGAAAGCAAATGCAGCATTCTATAAATTATATGTATATGTATATGTGTATATTATACACATATATGTATATATAAAGAGAAAAAGAGAGAGAGAGTGTGTGTGTGTGTCCCTCCTCTCCATCGAAAGAAGGGTGGTATAGTTCCTCATCTCTTCTAGGACCAAGATCAGTGACAGTCAGTTTCTAAACCTTCTACACTTAAAGGAATTATTCACTTGTTATAGATCAGTGACTCAGCTTGTTACAGGCTAATTCCCTATGTTTAGACTGCAGGAAGAAAGGGAGAGCAAGCAAGAATCTGAATCAGTAGGGCAGCTAGGTGGTGCAGTGGATAGAGCACCAGCCCTGAAGTCAGGAGTACCTGAGTTCAAATCCAGCCTCAGACACTTAATAATTACCTAGCTATGTAGCCTTGGGCAAGCCACTTAACCCCCATTGCCTTGCCAAAAAAAAAAAAAACTAAAAAAAAATCTGAATCAATGCAGCAGTTCCTTTCAGATATTTCTTTAGTTCTAATTCTCATGGGAAACATGATCTTATTGGCCTCTATGTCAAAAAGGAACTGGAGTCCTGTTTAATTTTCAACTAACAAAAGATGAGGGAGCCATTGCTAAGAAATTTGTTCTAGGCTTTCAAAATATCTAACAAGGTTGCTAAGCAGGAGCAAGTGGGAAAGCCAATATTTCCAAGGGAATCTTACTGACAGGATATCCTGACTTTGGAATATTTCCTTTCTTATATTATGTGACCAGATTAATTTCCTAGTATTATTTAGAGGTTTTTGTTGTTGTTTTTAAAGAGTGATGGCGAGTAAAGAAATTTGTAAAATGGAGAAATATTTCTCTTCTAGTCTCTCCTTATAGCTTGTTACTGACTTCCTATCTCAAAAACCTTTAACAGATCCATATTTCTTACAAAGTTAAAGTCTAAACCTTTTATCCTGGTATTGAATCTGCCCCAATACTATCTTTTCAAACTCATCTAGTATTATTGCCTGCATAAGAGTACTACATTTGGAACATTTCTAATATACTTATGTTATCTATATTCCCTATTAAGGTCCTACTCTGGTGTAAAAGTAAATATTAGTTCTCAAAAGATATGACAGTAGAGTTCTTGAAAATTCTACCAAGTATAGGCCCAGCAATAGACTCTGGCTGTATTTGCAGAGAAACTTCCCTAACTTTAGAGAGGATTCATCACTGGCTGGATGCAAGGTGAAGAATCATCTTCTGTATCAGTGGTCTGGGTACCCACATGAATGAAGACATATATCCTTGAATTATTCAAATAAGTTGTCTATGTATATATTAAGATATCATGAGTACCAAAGAGCAAGTCTATTTTTACCCAAGGGGGATTATACTTCTTTTGTTGGGTAAATTATTCTTTGCTTATTTATTATTTTATTTATAATCTTTTTGAATAGTGTATTCCAAGTTCTCCTCTCCTTTTTGTGGCAGTTTCTAGGTCTTTCATGATCCTTACTATAGTTTCTTGGTATTTAAATTATTTCTTTCTGGCTGCTTGAAATATATTTTCTTTGACTTTAAATTCTGAATTATGGTTATGGGTTTTTTTTTCTGGAGATAAGCAGTAGATTTTATTTTCATTTTGCCCTTTGGCCTACCCTCAGAAGTCCTAGGCAGGAGGAAATCTTGACCATCTGTACCCAGTACTCTGTCATCATGAAGAGGTCTTTCTGTGAAAGCAGAAATTATTTCTTTATAGTTACAGCTAGCATTTATACAGCATTTTAAGATGTGCAAAGCACTTGTCATTTATCTGATTTATTAAATTTTTTTCCTTAATTTTTTTAGCTACTTTGATACCACCACTATCCCAAACTTAGCACAAAATTCTGTTGTTTATTGGATTGAAATAAACAAATGATATGTCCCAGTTAGTTCAGTCTCTTTGTTGCTTGCTAACCATAACTAAAGCTTTCCTTATCTATACTCTTGGTAAAGTGGTTCTTCATAGCTAGAATATTATCCTCTTTTTTTACTCTTCCCATTTGAGATCCTTTCCATCAAAACCAAGATCAGATGCTTTTCTTCCACAAAGCCTGTATTGACTTCCTCAGTCCACAGTGATCTCTTCTTTTAATAAATCATCTTAGCATTTCCTGTCTCTGTTCCCTTGATCTAGCATATACATTCACTGAAAGGAATTTTGAAGCTCATTTAGTCCAACTCACCTTATTTAATAGATAGGGAAACCAAGACTCAACACATATGTGCCAAGGTTCCATAGCCAGTGAGTTGAGACTGGAACATCTCAACAATCCAATGTTTCCCCCCCTCCCCTATAAATATACAAAACATTAGATTTGGAGTAAGGGTGACTTGGGTTCAACTCTTGATTCCATCTGTCATTATCAGATCTTGGGTAAGTCTCTTATTCTTGGTTTCCTTTTTTAAAAATGTTAGTATTATGCAACATGAGTGCCTCAGAATACCATTATAAGGTTCAAATGAATAGGAGGATATAAAATGTTCACAAATATTGAGTCCCTTATAAATGAGAACTAAAATTGTCACACCTGTCATTTTTAAATATTCCTCACAGCACCTAAAGTGATGCCCAGTAAACAGGTAAACTCAAAATGAGTTTATTGAGTTGCAAAGAACTCTGAAAAGACCAACTAATGCTTTTTTTTGCTCTGCATGATATTCTGCATGAAGGAGCAAGGAAAAATGATTGATTGGTTGCACCCAAATCAATGTGGCCATTGCAGTCCTTTATCTCACATGTTATTTCTGCTTTCCAGATTCCAAGAGCCATTTGGGAGGGTTTTCCCTTTGGGTTTAAAGAAATGCAATTGTTTATCTCAATTGTAAAGTAATTTTCCATGTCCAAAATGTGGCTAATCCAATCCAGTCCATAGGTTTATTGTACGGAAGGGCCAAAACATCTTAATCGGGCATTAGCCTCTCCAAACCAGCAGAAATGAGAGCAAATCCAGGAAGCATTATTTCTCTGAGATAAGAATGTAATTGCTTAATGTGACTTAGAATCTACTAAGGCTCTGTTTTAGCTGATTTAGCCCACAGAACGGCTGTTCATGTCCCCAATTCACAATGAGCTCTAAGGAATTCCTCTTATCACAAATGGGATTGTACAATGATAAAATGATTTGTTGTAAGGATATTTTCCTGCACTCTCAAGAGAAAAACAGCTGCTGCAGTTTGAGGCTAACTTGCCTCAGGTCCCCTTTTTTTTTTTACCCAGGATTCAGGCAGGGAAGTTTGCTCCTTGGAAAGTTAGGAATAAATTAAATGGAAGAGTCACTGTGAAAGCAAAATGATTTCACATAATGACAGAACATTCTTACTAGAGTAAGAGTATTTGTATGTGCCTGCCTCTGTGTGCCCATATGTTCAAGCAATCAATCAAGTATTTAATTGAGGGCCTAAATTAATCTTCCTAAAACACTGTTTTGATCACACAGAGAGTAGGATGGGGGTGGAAAGAACTCTGAATTTGGAGTTGGGGGATATGGGTTCAAATCCTCCCTCTTTCACTTGCTACCTGTGTGAGTTTGGACAAATCTCTCTAGATTTGCAAATGAGACTTGGGATAGATGAACTGCAAAACCCATCCTAATATGAAATGTAGAATTATTGATTTAGAACCTAAAAGGGACCTTACAAGTCAAATAATCAAGTCCCTCATTTAGTAACTAAGAAAAGTAAGGCTTAGACAAACTGTTATTTGCTCAAGGTCCCACAGTAACAGGTTGGAAGATTTAGGGTGGGGTTCAAACTCAGATTTTGTGACTCCAGATGACTCCATATTCAGTGCTCCCTGGAGAAGAAAAATGGCAAACCATTTCAATATCTTTGCATGGAAATTATAGTCCATGAGGTTCCTAAGAGTTGCACACAATGACACAACTGAACAATAACAAATTCAGTACTCCATTCACTCATTCACTGTATTATATTGCCTCCTTATCCTTGAGTATATGATTTCCAATAAAAATCTTTTAATGGTTGCCCATTCCCTACTTAATAAAGTCTGAATGTTTTAGTTTGATATTCATTGCCTTTAATTTATCTCCAATTCTGTCCCTTCATTTATCTATTTCTCTAGTTAAACTAGTCGCTGAACAGGCCATATTCTTCCCCTATTTTATGCTTTCCTCTAGCTGAAAGGCCTTTTCCATGACTTGGTTTATTGAAATCTGACCCATACAATAGAGACCAGTTCAAATGTCAACCACCCCAAAAGCTTTCATAACCCTCCAGCATATTAGCCTAAAGAAACCTATAACCCTTCTGACTCAATTCAGTATTTTGTACCATTCATTGTAGCACTTATATGGTTACATGGAGACATGCCTGTTCTCCTCTCCTCTACTGGGATGGCCAGTGTTTCATCTTATTCATCCTGGTATCCTAAGAAACAGATTCTCAAAATTCTCAGTTCTCAATGTGCAATGTTCCCCACACATTGTTGGTACATAATTAATATTTATTCAACGAATAAATGAATGAATTAGGAAATTAATCATATTCTGTCTTCCTTATAACATCAGTTGAGTTGTTGATCTGAATTGCTAGTTGCCAAGGAGTCATGGGTTGTAACATGGGGAAAGAACACTAACCTAGGATCAAAAAGACTTGAAAGCAAGACCCCACTACCACTTACTAGTCATGCCACCCCATACAAATTACTGCAACTTTTTGGACCCATGTTTCTGCAGTTATAAAATGGAAACAATAATAACTGTCCTGCTAACCTAAGGATTCTGGGAGGACCAAATGCAATGAGCCATCACTTGAGAAAACACTTGGAAAACTAAACTATTACAAAAATATGAAATATTTATCATTATTTGAATTTTTACAGGTATAGAATTTTCCTTCCCTGCTGGGGGATCTGCCTCAGATCCTAGCAGAGGGCCTTGCACATAGTATGAATTCAAAAAATATTTAGAAAATTAATGAAAAGGCATTAAAAAAGATATCTGAATCTTATTGGCATGTGGTATACATACATACATACATACATACATACACAAAGACATCCTTTTTGGGGGGGGTAGGGCATATAAATTTCGACCTGAGGCTATTATTTCAGTAACTCTCAATGTGGAAACTCTTTCCAACAGTGCAAGACCATAAATCCTCTATACATACATATGTGTATGTAGGTTTATACATATATACATACAAACACACACACACATACATATATAGCAAACAATTGCCTAGGACATTGAGAAATTTAATGCCTTGACAGTTAGTCTACATCAGAGTCAGACTTGAACCCAAAACTTCCTGCTTTCCAGACAGGCCCTCTATCCTTTGCTTCTGTAGGTTTGCTCCTCTGATCCTATGTATGTATGTATGTATGTTTAGGATATATATATATATATATTATATATATATATATATATATATATATATATATATATATATTTGTATATGTATAAAGACTCACATATTCATATGTCTCAGGAACTTTCCTCAAAGTTATTATAATCTCATTGGGAGAAAGAATTTTAAAAATAATCAGAGAAAATGCAAAAACAGGCTACAAACAAATGTTAAATGGAATCCAAGTTCTAAAAACTATGTTGTATAAACAATAACTGATGTCTGCCTAACCCTGGTTTTGCTCTTAGCCCTCTTTTGCTTCTCCATTCTGGCCCTCAGTTACCTCCTCAATCAGAAAAGGGATTGAATGAGACGATCTCCTAATTCTGATTTTCTGAGGCTCTAATCCCCCACCCCCACCCTACTTGAGGCTGATTTCAGCCACAGAGGCCAGTTAGCTCCTTCAATTCCTAGTCTGTAGTACAGGTGTCTGACACATTTATGCTCCAGTCTTCACTGTGTGAGAGGAAGTGACCCTGATCCGGTGGGCCAGCCTTATCTCCCCACTAAATCTGACTCTGCTGGAGCCATATCACTAGTCATAAATGATCCAACAGCCTCTCCCAGCCTGAGAGGTGGCAACTGGGAACTCTACCTTGATGAAATCAAAGAAGGCAGATCACATCGGAAAACAGCCAACCATCAGAACTCTTTCAGTCACAAAGCCCAGGTCCTCTCCTGCAGAATACCACTTCAGCATCTCATTGAGTCTCTCTTTAAAAAGCTATATGTCACTTTTAGTACTGTGTTACTCACTGCCCAGGATCAGAAACTTGAAAAAACGCAGCACCTCCCAATGCTTTGATGGAAAAGAAACATTTCCTATTGCTCCTACCTCAATGAACTTTTACTCCTTAGCATTCACTTATTGTTTATTAAAATCTGGTTTTCAAATAATGCCCTATCCCAAAGTTAAAAATCACCTGTTTTATTTATGATTGTTATCATAAAAAATCACTTGACCCAATGCACACCAGACATGAAAATATAAAATGATGGCTTTTGTTGATTTGTATCTTACATTCCTAAGAACGATTGCCACTCCAGTCAGTTTTCATGATGAGAGGACAGAAATTACAAATAAAGAAGAAAATGATTCATTGGTAGAAAAATATTTATTGTAGATCCCTTCATCACAACCCCAACCAGCTATTGGAGAATGGCAAATAAATCATGGTATGTGAATGCAATGAAATATCATTGTACCATAAGAAACAATGAATAGGATAATTTCAGAGAGAACTGGGAAGAATTCTATAAGTTGATGCAGAGTGAAATGAACAGAAGTAGGAGAATAATTTATACAATGACATTATAAAAAAACAGCATTGAAAGACTTTAAGAACTCTGATTAGTGCAATGACAAAAAAAGAAGGACCAAAGATAAAGTATACTACCAACCTAACCTCCTCCCAGTGAAGTAATAGATTAAAGATTGCAGAATTACTGCACATTATTGAATATAGTCAATGTGGAAGGTTTTTTGTGTGACCATGTATATTGGTTAGGAGGGTTTTATTTTTCTTTCTCTCATTTTTGTGCAATGGGAGGAACCAGAAGACAGAGAGAAAATAAATGCTTGTTAATTAGAAAAAAATGATAAATTTAATTTTAGGGACAAAGAAAGGGAGAATACAAGTCACATGAAACTTCAGACTCAAAGATAGAGACTTCCAAATATATTCCAAAACCATGTGCCTTGAATTCTATTCCTTTGAACCTGAACTCAATCGCTTCCTCTTAAATAAATAATTAAATAATGCCCTTATTTAAGGGGAAGCGATTGAGTTCTGGTTCAGAAATCTTAGCACATTCTCCACTTTATACATATAGTCTTTCCTCTCTCTGCACAGTTCTTATTTCCTTCTGTGTGATTTTGACAGCTTGGAGGGTGTTGGCCTTGCTCTTCCTATCTTATTATATTAAGTCACTATTTCCAAGCTTTCCCATGTAGCTGAGAGACTAAGGAAGGCTCTTGAACTTTTGAGCATTTGAATTTCCATTTGGGGAAATTTGGTAAGACTTACCTTTTCTATAAATCCTGTTCTCCAAATCAGAAGATTTTCCAAGTATATTATATGCTACATCTACAACACAGAAAAATAGAGAGAAACTGAAACAAAAGAGACAAAAATACTGATGTTTGATTTTCCTCTAGATTTTGAATAAATAAGGAACTGAAGTTTAGGGTATTTTGGAACAGCTGGATTGTATGTAGGCACAGTGAGAATAACCTGAAAAACAGATGCTAAATCCAGTGCCCTGACATAACCCAGAACCTAGATGGTCCAGTCAGGGCATGAAATCAGTATTCTCCATAGTTCTGTACATGAACATCTCTTCTGTCTTTACATAAGAAAGCCAATGTGGTCTTGAACTGCTACAAGGGAAAGTAGGCCAAATGGTAAGCCTATTTGGAATATTGAGTTTAGTTCTGATACCATGTTTGTAAGAGGATATTATGCAAAAAATCCAGAGAAAGGCAACTGGAGTGATGAAAGGCCCTTAGTACATGACATATACTCAGGAGGAACTAGGAAAGCTCAGCCTAGAGAAGACTTAAAGAAGCTGAAGGAGTAGTGGGGAATGATAACTGTCTTTAGGTACTGAAATACTAAATTCTAATAGCATGTGACTGTTTCCTTACTAGAAGTCTCATTTCCACATCTCTTTACCTCCCTAGTTATATACTCCTACTTTCAAAAGTAATGGTCCTTTGCAGGTGTTGTGAGCCACTGTACTCTAGGGACTCAGAGGGAGCAATCAACCCTCCCAAGGAAAGAGCACTTCAGCTGTGACCCTGTGTCCTCCACCTCAGTTGAATTGGTCCCAGGTGCTGTTTCAGCTAATTGTGGCTCTGCAGAACAATAATCTTCTTTGTTCTTTAAAAATGTATGAACCTAAGTGTTTCCCTGCTATTTCCAGCCCTACTTCCAAGTACTTCATAGCAAAGAACCATTTGATCTGCTCTGTCTCTCAAAACAGTCCATGGGCATCCTGTCCTCTAAGCTTTCCTCAAGTTGCCTTCTCACCCCTAAAATGCTCATCTTCTACTCCCTGCCTTGACAAATCCTTTTATTTTTTTAAATTTTTTCTCCAATTAGCAAAAATTTACTTTCTCTCATTCCCACCTTCTCTCCTTCCATTAAAAGAAAAAGAGAAACAGAACTTTGGGACAGCAAAACAAATTGCCCTTGCAGTGATATGTTCCAGCTATGCCCCTTGAGTCCATCTTTCAGGAAGTGGGTAATATGTTTCATCATATGCACTCTGGAATTGAGTTTGGTCATTACACTAATCAGAATCCTTAAGTCTCCCAAAATTGTTTGTCTTTTTACTATTGTATTAATTGTTGAACTAATTTTGCTCCCCATCAGTTCATATAAATCTTCCTAGTTTTCTCAAAAACTATCATGTTAATCATTTCTTTCAGCTCAATAATATTGCATTGCATCATATACCATAATCTGATTAGTTATTCCCCTATTGATGAAAATCCCATTAGTTTCTAGTTCTTTGTCATCACAAAAGAGCCACTTTCAATGTTTTTATACATATGTGTATATATATATATATATATATATATATACATACATATATATGTATATACATACACACATATACCTATTTATCTACATGGATCCTTTTCCTTTTTCTTCAAGTTCACTTTTTTTTTAGGTTTTTGCAAGGCAATGGGGTTAAGTGGCTTGCCCAAGGCTACATGACTAGGTCATTATTAAGTGTCTGAGGCCAGATTTGAACTCGGGTACTCCTGACTCCAGGGTTGGTGCTGTATCCACTGCACCACCTAGCTGCCCTCAAGGTCACTTTTTGTTTATTTTTATTTTAATAGTATTTTATTCTCCTCAATTACATATCAAGAAAAATTTTAGCATCATTTAAAAAAATTTTTAATTCTAACTTTTTCTCTCCCTCTCCCTCTCCCTCAGTCTTTTCCTGTCTTCTGGGGGAAAAAATAGGCAGTTTGATATAGTTTATACATATGCTATCATATAAAACATATTTCCATATTATTCTCAGTTGTGGGAGAAGAAACATCAAAAAAAAGTTAGAAAAAAGTAATGAATCAAAATGTGCTTCAATCTGCTTTCAGAATCAATCAGTTCTTTTTTTATTTTTTTATTTTTTCCTTTTACATGTAAATTCTCAATTACAGGTAAACGTAATTTTCATATTAATTTTTTTCTCTCTTCCTCCCTTCTCCAGCCCCCTCGTGACGGCAAGTAATCTGATTTAGATTATATATGTAATCATATTCAATACATTTCCATATTAATTATGTTCTGAAAGAAGAATCAGAACAAAAGGGGAAAAACCCCATGAGAAAGAAAAAAAAAGAAAATTTAAAAAGTTAAAATAGTAAGCTTTGGTCTACATTTAGGCTCCTTTGTTTTTTCTCTGGATGTTGTTGGCATTTTCATTCACAAGTCTTTGAGAATTGTCTTTGCTCATTGAACTGATGAAATGAACTACGTCTATCATAGTTGACCATCATACAGTGTTGCTTTTAATATGTATAATTATCTCCTGGTTCTGCTCACTTCAATAAGCATGAATTCATGTAAGTTTTTCTGTTTTTCTGAAATTCACCTGCCCATGATTTCTTACACAACAATAGTATTCCATCACATTCATGTGCCACAACTGGGTCAATCATTCTCCAATTGATGGACGTCCTCTCAATTTCTAATTCTTTGCCATTACAAGAAGAGCTGTTATAAATATTTTTGTACATGTGGTTCTTTCACCCTTTTTTATGGTCTCTTTGGGATACAGACATAGTATTGCCATTGCTGGATCAAAAGGTTCATGTCTCACTTCTTTGAAGTCTTCTTTAACCATCCATCGCAAAGCAATCTCTTCCTCTTCTGACTCTAAGGTACTTGTTTTCTTTAAAGGATTACAGAACCAGTCATATATGATTTTTATATTGTTGTTATATCGGGAATTAATACATCTCCATTCCCAACCTGCTCCAATACTTGATTTTGAGTCCTTGCAGGTTATGCTGGCAAAGAGCAAGCCCTGGTAAGTTGTACAAGGCTGAAAATAATATGGCACTGGAAAAAGACCACGAATCTCCTGCTTCAGTACCATTCTAGTTAAGTTCAAACAGGAAACTAGTCTTTCTCTCCCCTCCCCCTCCTCTGCCCTCCCCCCATCTTCTCCCCTCTCCCCTCCCCTTCTCTTTTCTCTCTTTCACTTTCTTTTCTCTCATTTCCTCTTCTCACATCCAATCATTTACTAAGCCCTAATGATTTTTTTCTTTGCAATATTCTTTACATCTTTCCCCCTCCTCTCCTTCCACATTACTACAGCAAATATCTTCCTAACAGGTCTTCCTAATTTTACTCTCTCCTTCCTCCACTCTACCTTCCTGTCAGATACATCTTTTATATAGATCTGACCGTGTCATTGCTCAAAAATCTGCTGTAGGTTCTATTATCTACTCATTAATGTTAAAAATCCCTTTGCCTGAAATTCAAGATCCTCCATAACCTGATACTTCCATGATTCTAGCTTTATTTTGCTCTCTCTCCTGCCTTTCACTTGGTGTTAAGGCCAAGTTTTTTTTTTTTTAGTCTTTATTCCCTAAAGTTATGCTCTACTTTTCTACTTCTATGCATTTATATAAGTTGTTACATATATCCAAGATGTCTTTTTTCTCCATCTTTGCCCATTGAATTTTTACTCATATGATAAAGACCAGCTAAAAATCCCCTCCCTTGGGAAGGCAGTGGGATGTTTATATTCAGTTTTTCACTGGGCCATTAGCCCTGCACTGTTGACATTCTCTTCCCTTCCCCATTTTGATTTCTGGGTAAATCAGTACAATTCTATACCTTTCACTTCTCTTGAACCTTGTCCCCTTTATACTAACAAAAATTTTTCCTTATCAAACCCCATACTTGAATTCCTCTCACCGTCTGCTGCCTCATCACCTCATGTCTAAACCATTACAGTGGACTTCTGGTTGGGCTGCCTGCCTTAAGTCTCTCCTCCCATCAGTTCATCTCTCACTCAGCTGTCAAATTGAGCTTTCTAATGTGCAGAGCTATCTTACCTCCTATTCAAATAACTCCAAGGGCTCTCTACCACCTCTAGGATCAAGTCTAAAAAACACTGTTTAGTTTTTTAAATTTCTTCATCACTCCATTCCTACTTTTCCAGTCTCTTTCACTGACTCTGCAATCTAGTAAAACTAGACTCTTTGCTGTTTCTAACCAAAGATACTTAATCTCCCTCTCTAAGTATCTTCACTGGTTATCTCCCATGCTTTGAATATCTTCCCTCTTTATTTCTGCTGGTTGCTTTCCCTGCTTCCTAGCTGATACTTTCCAGAATCAGCTAAAGTCTCTTCAGCAAGTCTTAACTGGTCCTCTTAATATTAGTGTCATCCCCTTCCAAGACTATCTACAATTTATCCTGACTGTATCTTGTTTGTACTAATCTTGTTTGCATGTTGCCTCACCTAATAAACTGTGAGCTCCTTAAGAGTAGGGGTGATCTTTTATCTATCTTTGTGCTCCCAGCACTTGACAAAGATCCTGACACATAGTAGGAGCTAGTTGGTAAAAATAAAATAAAACTTAAGTAAAAAAATACTACTTGATTGACTGATTTGGTTTTCTTCTGTCAATGAGAGGATTGAATTTGATGACCTAAAGATCTATTACTGTTTTAAATGTATGATTTTATGAGCCTCCATGAAGACTTCCTTGATCCTTCCTGTTGGGATGACCTAGTCCCCTTTGTATCTCACAGAGTGCTTTGTTTCTCATGTCTCACATGATATTATAAACTATGGTTATATAAGACTTTTTTTTTTACAGCAGGGAGTATGTATCTAAAAGTTTTATCTTCCTCTGTGGGAAGGCACCAAAGCTCTCTATGTGATTGATGCTTAATAGATTACATTGAATTTAATAATTTTATGTATGTAATTTTATGAATGTAATATTAACTGAGGTGTTCACATCCTTGCATAAGATGAAATTCTAAGAACTTAACAGGATTCTTCAAATTAGACCTCAATAAAGGTCTGGATACTCAATGGCTGTGCAAAACTGTCTCTCCTGAGGCAGGACTAGGAGAGTGGCAAAAAAACACATTGGAATTAAGAAATGAAAGAGGCTGAGGTTTGTGCATTACACAGAAGCCCCAGACTGGAACATCATCCCTGCTTCCTCAAGACAAAGAGTCAATAGCTAATGAATATGTTAAATCCTAGAAAATATCATAAAAGATGAAATTAACTCCATCTTTATGAAAAGGAAATCATTGATTATATATACAGTAACCAAATCAAAATTAGCTATGTAGTTCATTGGTAATTCATTGACTGGTTAGAGCAAAGGTCAAAATCAACACCAAATTAAACAAAAGGATCAATATAAAACAAGGAAAACAAAGGATGAAAGGATGTTTCTTTTTGATTTGTTTAAACAAGGTATTGACTGAAAAAGTGGGAAATGGATAAAAGTAAAGATATTGACTCACAATTTCTCTAAGTGATAAAAAATAGTCATCACTGAAAAACCTAAAAGATTCCAGAAACTGGCTTTGTTCTCAAATTCTAGATCTCTTTAACAGTTAGAGAGACATGGCAGCCAAAAGTAATCACTTTAGAGGAAGAGCTCATTTTCAAAGTATCATGGAGTAGGTTAGTGAAAATATTCAGAAAATATCACTTCAAAAAAATATCCCCAAAATTTGAGGAGAAAAATAGCCTATAGAGAGCTTTACGAAAGAAGCAGCAAGACAAAATCATTCCAAAAGGGGTGGGGGAGAGGGGAAGTGTAGATGAAACTGGAAGGAGAAAAAAAATCAATGCCAAATGAGACATATTTGCTGATGTTTTTGATAATGACCTATTTTTATTAGTAACAGAAATGAAATAACCACCTTTAGACTCTACCACTGATCCCAGAACCCATGATAGTTCTTGCCCATAATTGCAATTACCCTTGGAGATGTTCAGGAGTCAAAGAAACTCAGGGTTAGAGGAAATCTTGGAAATCTTCTCATCCAATCCATAACTGAGAATCACCTCAACATACTCAAGAAAAGATCATCCAGCTCTTTCCTAAAAACCTCTAGTGAAGAGGAACAATCTACCTTCTGAAGTAACCCATTACACTTTTCAGTCACTTTAATTGTTAAAAAGTGTTTCCTTACAACAAATCTAAATTTCCTTCTTTGCAATATCTCTTGCTCTCAGTTGCTCATAGTTCTTTCCTATGGTAGCAAGTCCTTTCTTCAACACAGCAACCCTCCAAATAACTGAAAGGGGTTATCATGTTCCTCTTATGTCTTCTCTCCTTATTCATAATGGACGTCAAAGTATTTCTTCAAGCAAGCTAAGACTGCCTTCAACCTTCTTGGATGTCCTATCACACCACTAACTACTTTTGAGCTTTTTTAATCTTCAAAAACTCTTTTTGTTTCCTGAAGAGCTGCTATCTAGAACTATGTCATATTGTACTTGCTACATTTATTTTTTCTAATGTACATGTGAGACAAATAGAGGAAAAAAATTCATGCTTGAGGCTACACAATTTTAAAGGCACTCTGGAATCACTTTTGAAGAAATCACAAAGAAAGGAACATTCCAAAAGAATGGAAAAATTTATGGACAGTGATTTTAAAAAAAGGCAACTTCTCTGAGAAAGCATCAACAATTACCCATATGCCTACTATCTCATCTCTATAAAATCTTTATGAGAATAGTCTATGCACGCATCAAGGCCATTCTTTACAGAGAACAGACAGGCTTTCTAGAGCACCTCTTTACAGTCATACAACTGATTGAAAGGTGCCTAGAATATAAAAATCACATTATGTATTTGTGTATGTATTTTTAAAAATTAAATCAGCAGAATAAAATGCAACCTTGGAGGCTCACCTCAAACAAGATTTCATGTGTGATTCATTCATAAATTAAAATTATATAACATTTAATGACTGATGAGACTCTGAAGATAACTTTGTTCAAAGATCTGCCGACATGTGTGGAGCAATATGTAAAACAGGGAGACATGCTCCTCCAAGGTATTGGCCAATGAAATAAAAAGTGTCTTGCATATAACACAAGCAAAAGAACATTTCCCTTTTGAAGATAGGTTCTCTAACTGCTCTTATTTATAAGTAATATTGTGTCCATTGCATAGAGACCAAGAATGTTGCCACAAAGTCTACTCCATGAAATCTTCAGTTTTACAAAAAGGGATTAATCTGTCTATTCTGACAGCAAAATGGTACTGAATAAGAAATATATATGGTCTAGTTTAAATATACAGAAATATGTGCATGGGAATTGAACTTGAGATTTCTTTGAGTTAGGGAATTCTGGGACAAGAAAATTCTCTCAACCAATGTAGGTGGCTACCTTCTGTGCAATTTGGAATCTTAGTGAGTTTCCTTAGAGCACTGAGAAATGAAGTGGCCTGCCCAAGATCTGATAGAGGCTGAATCCAAGCATAACCTTCTGGCATCCCAGAAATTCCCTCAGTCAGTGAAATCATAGATCCATCCCTATTCCTGGGTTCTCTTTTGGCTTGAGTCTAAACCAGACATACTAGACTATACACTTTTATCCACTTTCTTTCATTTATTTTAGCAGTTGGAATGCTTAGATTTGAGCAATCTCTTTCATCCAGACAGAATGTATCAGAAAAGGAATTGGAACCCTCATCTTCCTGACACTAAGCTCAACTCTATCTATTATGCCTCTCAGTGTCTTCACTGTCCCAGTATTATTACTATAATAATAAAACATATATAGCAATATATGATGTATATACATCTAATATGTATGTATGTATGAACCTATATGTGTCTATACATATATATGTATATATACACACATACCTAACCCAATCACTTGCAGACAATTACCAATCTACATCATTACAGAGAGTTTCCTATCTGGTAATTCCCTATACCAATGAAATGTAAGGAAGTAAGGAAAACTAGGAGGAAGGGAGGAAGGGGGAAGAAAGGAAAGAAAGAGGAAGGAAGAAATGAGGGAAGAAAGAGGAAGGGAAGAGAAAGAAAGAAGTAGAAAGAAAGAGAAGGAGAGAGAATAGAGGAAAGGGAAGGAAAAGAAAAATGTATATAAACATATCTATACTTTATGTGTGTCTTTCTTTCGTTCGTTCGTTCTTTCTATCTGGCTATATCTATATCAACAAGAGGTCTAGGAATTAAGTGGTAGAAAATCTAGCTAGAATACATTTTGGAAATAGTCCCATTCTTTCTATGAACCCAGACTTCTAGGGTGCTACCCTGTTTCGAAAGTCCATATTTTAATAATACTATAAAATACCCTGATCTTGGAAGAATAAATAATATACATAATTCAAAGGGCAATGGAAACATGAATAATAGGTATGGGACAATATAGGAAAACAGTCCAAGTGGCATCAGTGTGAGAGGAAAGTCTTCAGCATGTCTAGTGGATCAATATGAAGGATATATGGAAAAACAAATATGAAACTCATGTGGCACAAATAGGTAGAGAAAATAGTCATGGAAAAGAAATCAGGAATTGATCAAAATATACCTCTGACTATGATCAACTCTGGGAAGGCAGGGCCAATGATAATAGATTCTTATCACACTTCCTTTAACAAAATATAGGCCTCCAGGAAATGTGTGTTGATTGAGAGATCTTATTTTCACTTTTCTTAGCCAGTCCTTTCCTTAATAGATAACAGAGAGATGCACTAGCTTCCAATTTTGTTTCCGTGATCTCAATTTTAAAGGGGCAGGTGGATCTGCCTTGAAATCACAAAATTTTAGTCCTAGAAATGGGAATCTGGAGATTATCAAACCACAATTCCTCATTATTCATATAATAAAAATGGAAACCCAAAAAAGGAAGTAATTTACTGTAGGTCACACACCTACTGAGGAAGAGAGTTAAAAATATAATCCCTTGTTTTCTCTACTTCCAAACTAGTGGTCTTGCCACCTCCCACTCATAGAATCTGATTCTTACATTCTGTGCCTTCTAGACTTAAATAATGAGTCTAAATATCTTATTCACTGACTCCACTACCTGGCATCCAAACCAAGACAGTACCAGAAACCAACCTAAGAGAAATGAATAAAATGAAATGACTATCCCTCTAAAGTTATCCAAGGATGCAAAAAAATCTTCTGCTCCATATCCAAGCTAATAATACTATTTCATCTCCATAAGGAAAATAAATAAACAATAACAATAATACATTTCTAGAATTATTAACACTGTGCAGCTATATCACTTTAAAAATAAGATACTTGGTTCCTTTTCTATTGGGTTAATTAAAGCATTTCTACATCTTGAAAAGAATGTTAAATTCCTAACAAAAATGGCATGGCATTAGGTTTATTAGTTCCCTAGATTGGAGCAAAATCCTTGGGTGAATAGTTTGAGAGATCACCCCTTTCCTTTTTTCTAAGCTTCCCATTCCAATCTTATTGTTATTCTTCCTCAAATTTTAGATAAGATTCGTAGAAACAATTTAAGTTCTTTGAGCTCTCATTTATAATGTAAGGAAGCTGAGATTAGGAGGGAAGTTATTTACCCAAGATCACACAACTAGGATGGCAGAGGCAGGATTAGAATCCAGGTTTCTAGATTTGCCAATCTATTGCTCTTTTCCATTATGTTTTGCTGTCCCAGTATTATTGTCTTGTCTTACAGTTTCTTGTACTACTCAAGGACTTCTTACTGAGAATTTAATTTATTCATAAATAACGCTTTTCAATTGCATAGTACTTATTAGTTCTTCAAATATTTTTGCCTACTTGTTTGATCTTAATAGACCATAGGAATAAGGAATAGGAATGTTAATTATTATGTTTCTATCTTACAGATACAGATGTGGAGACTCAGAGAATTTTGAGTAATTTGTCCAAGGTGATAATATAAGGGAAGAATCAGGACTAGTGCTTTTGAACATCAATAAGGAGCATTGGAAAGAACAGTAGTTTTAGACTCAGAAGACCAAGGTTTGAATCCTTTCTCCACTATTTTCTGCTTGAATGACCTCATTGATCTTGGCCTCAGTTTCTTCACATGTAAAATGAAACTGTGGACTAGTTAACTTCTGTGATCTTTTCTAGTTCCAAGGATATGTTCCTACTTTCTGTCAGTTTTACTGAGATTTTCAATATCTTCTTTCCATCTCATGCTAGACCAAGACTTTTCTGTCCCTCCTCCAACAGCTGTGCAGGTTGTCCTTGGGGTGTATTCTGAAAGGACATGATTTTTATTCACTTGAATATTTAGGAGAAAGTAAGATGAACCAAGAAAACTCTTTGGTTTCCTCATCTTTGTTGTTGCTACTGTTTCTGAAATGTCTACATCTGCTTCCCTGCCTTAGGAAGTGAACAGGATTAATTCTCCTTTGATGATTCCTCATTAAGCCACTAGTGGTTATTTCTAGATGATTTAGATAAGTTCAGGTGAATGAGAGGAAAGACCTAGACTGATCTTCTCACTTTCATTTCTTAAAAGAATAGTCAATATGGGATCTGATACTGAGCAAAGAGTAGAGCCAAATGAACAATTTACACATCAACATTATGATATGAACAACCTTGATGGAAGCAACCCTACTCTGCAGTCCAGAGAGCTAGGACAACTGTATTTGATGGATTATGTACTATATTATCCTCAACCAGAGGAAGAAAAACAAAACAAAACACACAGGAAAAAAACCAACCCCTACTGAATCTGATGAATACTTTATAAAAATTATCTCTTCCTCTTAATCCTAATTCATCATGCCCCAAATTGCTAATTTGTAAATAAGTTTAACAATACATATATATATATATGTATATATACATATATATATGTAAAATGATAACTGACTGTTCCCAACTGAGGGGAGCAGGGTGGGAAGGAAGGGTGAAGGAAAACTTTGTAACTTGGAAATAATACATGTACAAATGGATGAAAATAAATAAAGTTAAAAAAATAAATAAAGGAATAGTCAAGATTAAATTCTTAACCTGGGGTCTGTGAACATTTTTTAAAATTCTGATTAAATATTAGTTTCTATTGTAATCCTGTTCTTTTTATTTCATTTTTTCATTTAAAAGCATTATTCTGAGAAGGGGACTATAAAATTCAACATTCTGCCAAAAGGACCCTTGTTACCAAAAAGATGAGGGAACCCTGTTCTAGGAATGTGAATAGAAATGTAGGTGTGAGAGAACTGAGGCTGAATATGTCCTGAGACTACAGAAAATCTGGAAAACTTTTTAAGAAGAATTTAAAAAATAAAATAAAACCATTGATACCAGTAGGATTTGATTCTTCCTATAAAACTAAGATGGGAAGGGTTTTTTGTTTTGTTTTGTTTTTAGCTAATTCAGTGTTCTAATCAATTGAGTTCCAGTTGCTTGATCAGTTGGGCTCTGATTGTCCTGATGATTTGAAATGTAAGCTCCTTGAGAGAACAAATTGTTTCATTTTTTTTGACTGTCTCCTTCCTGCCTAGCTTACAGAAGGTGCTTAATAAGTGTTTATTGCTTGAATGGTTCATTGAGGTCTGACTATAATCCCTTAAAGTCTTGTCAGGGACCCAAAAGGCAAGACCACATTTCCCAGAATAGGGAGAATAGGAAGACTGACTATAATCCCTTAAAGTCTTGTCAGGGACCCAAAAGGCAAGACCACATTTCCCAGAATAGGGAGAATAGGAAGACCTCTGACTATAATCCCTGAAAGTCTTGTCAGAGACCCAAAAGGCAAGACCACATTTCCCAAAATAGGGAGAATAGGAAGACCTCTGGTCTATACTTGATTGATCCATCTCCTTCTCAATGATGTTTGGCCATGATTCACCTTTATCCATCCAATACCACTTGCCATCTACTCCAAATCCAGAGAACAGCAGATAAACAGAATCTCAGCAAGAGAAAGGCAAAATATGGTCTAAGATGCTGGTTGGAGGTTCCTGGCTGATTGCCATGACCTGATATAATATGAGAGACCTTTCCTGCAGAGTGCCCCATTCTCAGCAGAGATAGGAAGGAGCTAATCCCAAATTAAAGAGCAGTGAAGTAGAGCAAAGTGGCAGGCAGTGTGGGCCAGCAGTGATAGGCAGTGATTCATTAATTACCTCCTTTGGAAGGGAAGCAAAGGATTTCTTGCTTCCCTGTTGCTTAAGTGGCACCAACCCAAGTTTGAGCGAATGGTGGAAAAACCACAACCTCTGATGGAGAGGTAAGGGAGGGGGGTATGGTCTATTGTAGTCAGTCACCCTCAACCTTGCTTGGAGGAAGCTCCAAAGAAATAGTCTAGAGAGCTTGGAGACAAATCTCAGAGGTTTCAAGACAGAGATGCCATAGGTGTCACTTGAGAGGAACCAATTGGTCAGTCAACTATGTTCAGGTAAAGAAGAAGCAGGCAAGAACCCAAAGTCCAGGCTCAGGCTCCCAGGCAGCACATGTCTCTAATACCATGTGTGAGCAGCTGACATAGCTGAGGGAAGAGGAAGAAGCCTTCTATCCCATGGGATGTCCAAGAAAGAGAGCCACATAGGGGAAGAGAAAGAGCCCAAAGGGTAGAGTCTGCTTCTTAGTAGGAAGCTCCTTCAATGGCCAACTCCCTTCTCTCCTACCCTCTCAAGGACCAAGACAGTGCTGCATCAGTCTAAAATCCTTCAGGGTTAATTATCTGTTTGCTTCCAGGATAAAGGGAGGAATGAGAATGGAGAGTTGGGGAGGGAAGGAAACACAATTGAAGGGCTTTCAATTTCTTGTTTAGAAGGACATACAAGCAGCTTGCTCCCAAGAATGAGAAGGAAATCCATGCTGGTTCCCTTATTTAATAATAGTAACTGGAAGGTGTTGTGGTTGTAGCAATACCTGGGGTCAGTAAGACAGGAGTTCAAATCCTGACTCAGACATGTCCTACCTGTGTGGCTGTTAGAAAGTCACTTAACCTCTCTTGGACTCAATTTGCTCATCTGTAAAGTGAGGACAAAGGTAGCTAGATGGCACAATGCATAGAGTCTCATCAAATTATCTTCCCAAGTTCAAATCTCAGTACACTTATTAGCTTTGTGACCCTGGACAAGTCACTTAACTCTGCTTCAGTTTCTGTAAAATGATCTGTAAAATAAGCTGGAGAATGAAATGGCAAGCCACTCTAGTGTCTTTGCCAAGAAAACTCCAAATGGGGCCACAAAGAATTGAACACAACTAAAAACAGCTGAACAGCAACATACAGGCCTTAAGTAACAGAAACAGTATAAACAGGAGTCAAATCCAGTTTCCCTCACTCAAAAGCAGCTGGGTGGTGTGTGACCTTACACAAGATTCACTTAGCTTCTGTTTGCCTCAATTTTATCTTCTGTGATATAGGAATAATTATAGTGTCATCCCCATTTCATAGATGAAGCAACGAGATAATAATTGTAAAATGCTAAACATAGTGCCTGGCCCATAGTAAGTTATATAAGTGTTAGCTATTTTTTATTATTAAAGCCAACTCTCCACCCAGCAGACCCTGAGACCTTATTGACAGAATCTATAATTGACATTTGTCTAGAACTTCAGAGCTTACGAAGTGCTTTCTATCTCATTATGAGTGCTTTGGAATAGGAAAAGCACTGGGTTTGGCATCAAAGGATGTGGGTTTGAATTCTGATTCTACTACTTGTTAACTGGATAAACTTGAGAAAGTGATTTCCTTCCTCTGGACCTCAGTTTCTTCAGCTACATAACAAGGGAATCAGATTAGATCATTTCCAAGGTTCCGCCTGACTCTGAATTTTATGATCCAAAACAGAAACAAGTATAGAGGATTTAGTGTTTTTACCAGTCTGGGGCGGTCAGTTTAGGGGTGCTTTCTCTAATTTGTTGTTGTCGTTGTCTTTGGTTTCTACTCCACTCATCTCCCTTCCTGACTAGATAAATCAAGCCCATATGTTAATTACTAAATAAGAAATCACACCAGAGGACATTCCAGAATGGTGCAGTAACCCAGACAGTACAGCTTGGTGGACTGAATAGATTGCACCATCAGGGCTGGCTTTTCCATTAAGAAGAGACTTTAAAGGGCCAGATCATGCCCTCTCTAATGTTTTTAGTATAGAACAGGTCATTGGACAGTACAGATCATTGGAATTGTTAGTAATCCACACACCCAACAATCTGTGCTCTTTTCAGCGTCCTTTTTAAAGGTCATCACAAAAGGCCATAGCAACTGCTCTTCCTTAGCAACACAAGAAATAGCCCATCATGGAGAGGGCTAGGCACCAATGTGCATGTACCAATTCACTCAGTGGATTATTGCACATTCATACATAATTGGATTTAAAGGGGGAATTGTTATTTTTTTGAAGCATCTAGTTCAAGCATCTCTTTTATAGGTAAGGAAACAGTCTCAGGAAAACCAAGTGACTTAAGGTCACACAGCTAGGAAATGACATTCCACTGACTACAATCCAGTGGTCTTTTGTAACATCATAATGATCATGGGAAACCAAAGTCATGGTTTTGAACACTAGCAATTACCAATTTTATTTTTTCTAAGCAGAAGTTGATCCACTAGGCCACTTGACCCCTCCAAATACCTTTGTGCCAAAGGGTGAGAAAGTGTGAATGACTCAGTACAGTGTCATCCATTCTATTAGAAAAGCAACTCAATATATATATATCCTACAGGTGATACATTAGTATCACCATCTGCTCTGCTGCTATCCTCTTCAGAAATAGCTCGCCCACCTATAGCAAACTTGAGAGCAATTATTGAGATGCTTTTTGAGTCATGATTAGACTAAAAATCTAATTCCTACTCATGCAGCACCATTCCTCAACAAAACTGTGAAATTGGTTGGTTTCATTTTGGGTGCTCTCACACCACCTGTTTCAATATGATCTTTTCTCTGTCCAATATACTCAGTTATCATTCACATTCCATTTCTCTTCTCCTCAGGTTCCATCTTGTGTCCCCTTAGCTAATCTAGCTGTCAAAGTTGGGATGAAGTATACTAAGGCCAATCAATCAATTAATCCAATTTGATATGGAAAACATTTAAGTGACTACTATGTGCAAATCACTGTGTGAAGTTTTGGGATACAAAAATTCCTACCCCTGAGTGGCTTGTAATCTAATAGGGAGTATGAGCTCTTTATACTAATAAATAGAATGTATTAGTCCCTTTTCCCAGGGAGCTCAGTTTCAGTGAACTAAAAGGTACTCATTGAGTATCGACAATGTCTAAGGCACCATGCTTGGCCATATAGAAAATGTTGTCCTTGTCATTAAGATGTTTACAGTCTTTTTGAGATAATAAACATGTAAGTAGATACACACGTAAAGTTAGCTAAAATCTCAAAAGACTTAGTGCCATTAGTAACTTAAAACTAAGCCGTTATGTGGTATAGTGGATAGGGTGCTGGGCCTGGAGTCAGAAAGACTCATCTTCCTGCATTCAAATCAGGTCTCAGCACTAGCAGGGTGTCAGGACAAGTCACTTTACCCCTTTTGCCTCAGTTTCCTCATCTATAAAATAAACTAGAGAAGGAAATGGCAAACCAGTCCAGTATCTCTAACAAGAAACCCCCAAATGGGGTTTCAGACATTACTTAGAACAATTAAACAACAGTACAACTAATTTAAAACCTCACACTTAAAAGTATACATTTATATGTATATATGTATGTATGTATGTATGTATGTATAATAAGTGCTGTGCCTAGAATAAAGAAGCATTTTTAATAGAAGACTGACCTTGGAATCAGCAAGTCTTGGGTTCAAAACCTATCAGTGATGTTTACTAGCTGTATAACCCTGGGGAGGTCACCTAACTTCCCAATATCTCAGGCAAATCCTAAGTCTACAAGGTACAGACCAATTGCAAAAACATGCAACTTCCCTTCTGGAAGTTCCAAAGTCATGCAATCACAGATATTAACCTTTTTTGCCTCAAACTCTCCTCATAGTAGTAGTAATAATAAAATAATAATGGTAATAATAACATGCATTTAAATGAGAAGCTCAGAAAAGACTTTCCAAAGAAGGCAGAACTAGTAATGAGAAGACATTACTTCTAGAATATCTTAGCACCAATGGTATGTTTAAATTCTAGGTGGGGAATAAAAACTTTATTCTCCTGCACCCAGAAATGACTTAAAAATTAATAAACAAACTAACAAGTGCAAACTAGCAAACCCTTTTTGTGTTTCTTCTGATCTCTACCAGGTTTGCTTAGGTGGAATCCTATATTGGCTTGGTATGACTAGGTCATTATGGGAAAAGATAGGGAAGGCTGAACTGGAACTAGTACAAAGACCTAACAAGGCATCCCCTACTTTAGAATAAGATGAGGTAGGAAGTCCTGTCATGTCCAGAAATAACCCTATGACAATAAAGCCACCTTTGACTATTAAAGAATTGTAATAAAATTATATGATTAGCAAGAAAGTCTTTCTTACTAGAAAAGTATTTTTCATGTTTCACTGTCCCCTTTATGAGTAAACTTTGTTCCTTCTTCCATGCTTTGGTCATCCTCCTTCTGAAGTCTGGAAGATATAACCTCTCCAACATTCTTTGCCTTTACAAACTTTACATTTACAGAATCCTAGAATTTAAGACCCTGAAGAGACCAACTTGGCCATTGGCCCAGTCCCTACATAAAAGGAATCCCCATTATAAAACATCCAATAAGTATTTATTCAGCCTCAGCTTGAAGACCCACCAAGGTTGAGGAAGCCAGCATCTCTCAAGGTAGTCCATTCCAACTAGGGACAATCCTGATTGTTAGGAATTTTTTCCTGATGTCAAACCTAAATTTCCTCTTTTAAACATCCACCCATTGCATTTTTACCCTCTGGAGTCAAATATGATATACTTAATCTGCCCTCCACTAAGATTAGAAGGCTCCTATTGTATCATTCCCCTCCTCCACTCTTTCTTATCTATCCCCCACCCCATGGCCATTCCCACTTTCAAGACAACTAAGTCTCCTTTACTCCAAGTTAAGCAGGCTCAGTTCTTTCAACTCATACTTCTATAACATGGATTTAAGCTCCTTTACCATTTTGGCTGCCTCCTCTAGACACTCCAGCTAATTAAAACCTTTCTTTCCTTTCCCCTCCATTTTTATTCATGTTTTCAATTGTTAATTGATCTATATTCATTTATTACCTTATTCATTCATTCATTTTCATTTTTTACATATTTATTCATTCATTTACCTCCATTTATTTAATTCATATTATTTGTTAGATTGTATATTTATTTGTTCTTAAGCATTTATCATCAATCCCTCTCATTGCAACCCCCTCATAGAGTAATTTTGAAAAAAAAGAACAACAAATATACATAGTTCAATAAAAACAATTGGATGATCACTTGTGCTTTGTTATAGCTATTTTTTTTTCAGGGATGTGTTTGTTGGATTAGATATTCTACAGTATGGCTTTCTACTCTGCTATTCTGTGACCATAATTTTGTAAAAACATGGATTGACCTTGAATGCATTCCTTCCTTCCCTCTACCTTAGTCAGCTCTAAGATACAACTCAAGGGTCATCTTTTGCATGGAGCCTTTCCTGATCCCCCAAACTATTAGTATCTTCTATCCTAGACTATCTTGTATTCAATGACTTTCTATATACTTGTAGTTGTTCAGTTTGGATGGATAACATATATATGTGTGTGTGTGTGTGTGTGTGTGTGTGTGTGTGTGTATACATATATATATGTAATATGTAGATCTATATTATTGTTCAGTCATTTCAGTGATGTCCCACTGTTTGTGATCCCATTGGGTTTTCTTGACCAAGCTACTGGTTTGCCATTTCATTTTCTAACTCACTTTATACATGAGGAACCAAGGCAAACAGATTTAAATGATTTGCTCAGGTTTACACAGCTAGTAAGTGTCTGAGGTCAGATTTGAACTCAGGAAGATGAAATTTCCTGATTCCTAATCCACTACATCATCTAACTGAATATATATATATATATATATATATATAATATATATACACACAGATAGACATATTTATAATTGTTATTATATGTACCTGTCTATATTATATGTACATATATATATACAGATAGACATATGTATAATTGTTATTATATGTACCTGTCTCCCTCATCCTAATGTAAGATAACTTGAAAGTGGGATTGCTTTCTTTTTTTTTGTATTTATGTCCCCAAACCAAATCTTAGTACAATGCCTGATACATGGTAAGTATTTTAATAAATACTTGTTGATTGATCATTGGTGCCAATTAATTTCTACCCCCTTCCCAAAATGAAACAAAAAGTCCTCTCTCAACCATGGTCTACTTCTCATTATACTTCACAGTCCCAGCTTTCAAGTCATGAGAAGGTATATCAGAGAGGAGGAATCTTTGGAGAAAAACAAGTATGTTCCAAAATAATAATTGTTCTACTGAGAGATATACAAGATGTTGCAGAGACTGATGACATGCTCTGTCTACAATCTAGTGGATTCAATTCAACAAACATCTATCACACTGGATTAGTAATGTCATAGCAAATCTGAGCCTTAACCCTCAAGCATCTGAGATCCTACAGGGATCATAGATATAAGATCAAAATGTGGTCTAAAATAAAAAGGCATTTGTGAATGTACAAAGCAAGAGATGAGGAAGGGAACATAGTGTAAGAGGAAGATGGCTGCACTTAAAGGCAAAAGACTTGGGCTCCAAACCCTGCACTGCCACCAACTATTTCTATGGCCTTGGGCGAATTGCTCCTTTGACACTATTTCCTCATCTACAAATTGGGTCTTATAATACTTGCACTATCTACTTCATAGCATCTAATAAACTAATGTAGGGAAGTACCTTTGTAAGCCATGAAGCAAAATGTAAATGTAATATTCTCCTTCAATGCTTCATCTTGGGGTGGAGTTGAGCTTAAGTTAAACTCTGACAGGTTTTATCAGGTTGGGAAGGTGTGAATACTTGCTCACAGACTGTCATCTGAACACCAGCATAGCTCAGTTCAGAGACATTTATCATCCCTAGAGGGTTAACCAAATATTATTTTTTAAATTTTTTTAGGCATAGCAGTTCATGAAATCAATTGCAAAGGGGTTATAATCTATATCTACATAGGAAATATCCATATGGATGAAATCTCAGAATTCTTTTTTTTTTAGGTTTTTTGCAAGGCAAATGGGGTCAAGTGGCTTGCCCAAGGCCACACAGCTAGGTAATTATTAAGTGTCTGGGACCAAATTTGAACCCGGGTACTCCTGACTCCAAGGCCCAGTGCTTTATCCACTATGCCACCTAGCCGCCCCAGAATTCTTTAAGTATTGAAGGAGGATAACATAAATGCAATGTCCATGCTCTGGCATTAATATCAGCAGGAAAGGAGGGGATTCAAGACCAAAGAGAAAGCCCTTACCTTCAATTGGACAATGTGGTATCCACATCTGCAATGCTGTGAACACTTCTTAAGGGCCATAGTATGGGGCCAGAGAAGGAATAGAGAGGAAGCAATTCAAATGATCAAAGGATTGAGGGGATGTAAAAGCTATTATATAAGAATGGGGAAAAAAGGACAAAATTTCTTCAGAGTGGAAGAAGATGAAAGCTGAGAGAGGATGTCATTGAACTTTTGGAATTAATGAATAGGATATTCACCACATCCCAGACAACTGTAGGCGGGGTCCCTACTCAGAAGTGAGAAGCAAGTTTAGGACAAGTAAAAAGAAGAAATCAAGATAAGGAACTTATTACCCCAAGTTGGAGCTATGGAGAGACTGGAAAAGATAGAGGTAAATTTGCAAGAATGACTGGACTATTCAAGAAAACTGAGAAGTCTGGATATTGATTGATATAAAAGGAAACATCCCTGATATAAAAGGAGACCATCCCTGCCTCTTGAGATAGATGCCAGAAAGAGTAATTATGACATTTAAAAAGCCCTCCTGTTCAGGGCATATCATGAGTGGCAAGACCATATAGTCAACCTCAAGCCAGTGGCCAATTTCTATCTTACTCCAAAGCCCAGCTTGGGTGGTACCTCTTGTACAAGCTATTTCCTGATCCCTGTAAGATGTTAGTGCTTGACAAGACTCCACCTATTTCAATATTTTGTATATAGTTTGCATTATTAATTTATGTATATGACACATCTCCCAAATGGAATGCAAGCTCTTCAAAGGACTATTTCAGTATTGTTTTTGCATCCTTAGAGCCTAGTAAGGTGCCTTACCTAAAGGAAACACTTAATAAATGCTTATTGGATTGAATTGTATTGAAGTTGGGATCCAACTTCAGTCTGTTACCATCCTCTAGAGAATAGTAACCATCAATTAATCTCTCCTCATGGGTATAGAGACCTGGTGGGCCAAGGCAATTGTAGAGCTGTCATTTTCCTTTAAAGTTAAAAGTCTTTGACATTTCTCTTCAGTTCTTTTCAGATAGAGTGTTTCCTTTTAAAATGATCTTCTTTGAGTGGGAATACATTTGCCAGTAATCTCCTTCCAAATTTCATTTAAGTCACTTTTTCATGCCACTCACCCCAAGTCATTGCCCAATTGTCCATTGGTTTGCATCAGTCAGAACTGTTTCTTCCCTGAGATGTACCCTTGAATGCTGTTTGTTGTGGGGAGGCAAACAGTCACCAGTCCAAGGGGGAAAATATTAGCTTTTGTCTTCCCATTAATGTTTGGACTGGGAAACATTTTTGAGGGTTGACTGGGGCTGCCAATGCTTTATTGCACATACGAAATCACAGACGGATGTCTCCCAACATCACATCTGACCTTTGCGTTTGGATTCACCCAGAGCTGAATCAGCTTGGGGAGCTTCCATTTTGACTGGGCTGCATCTGAGAGAGTTCAATGTCAACCTTATAAGAGTAGAAGGGAGTCAAATGGTGGGAATTAGAAGAAGCTGAGCTCCAGCCCCTGCCTTTTACCAATTACCCAGATCACGTGGCTAATTAAAATACCTTGATTTCCATGGGGCAACCCTCCTGCTGCTGGGCCATCTGCACCTGCAGTCTGTGTCTTGGAAAACCTTTCCACAAATCATGTGCTCTTAATAGGTATTGCTGCGCCAATGACAATTACCTAATTAGTCATTAGATCACTAATGGTAAGCCCGCCATCTTGACTAATTATATTATTTCTTATAGAATATTTCCCAAGGGAACATGGAGACCTGGGGGAACAAGATGATCAGAGGAACAAATTGAGATCCAATTGGAGATCAAAACATAAAGGTGAAAGTGTTGTGTGTGTGTGTGTGTGTGTGTGTGTCTGTGACAAACAGCAACACAGAAACAGTAAGAAACTGAGAGAGCACCTTCTGTTTGAGATGTGATAACCATTCAGACCTTATGTATAAACTAAACTCAACATCATCATAAGACTTTTCCCAATCTATTCTGATAGTTCCAAATATTAAGCAACTATTACTTGTATACTTTATAGTGCATGCTTGAAACAAAGACTATTAGTGTTTGGATTCAGAAATTTGTAGGCCTTAGAGCTGAAATATTTCTTAAAGAATTGTGGTCTAATCTCATTTATACATTAGAAAACTGAGGTACAGTAAGGGGAAATCAGCTTGCTGATCCCCACAGATAGAAGGCAAATGTCTATGCCAAAAATGCATTCCCCTCTCTCTTCTACCTCTTGGCATCCCTAGCTTCCTTCAAGTCTCAACCAAAGTAAGCCCACTTCTGGGAAGTCCTTCTTGATTCTCTGGTTGCTAGTACTTTCCCCACTGTCCCATATTATTTTGTATTTAAATTTATTTGACTTTATATTTGTATTCCATACTCTCTCCTCCTCCCCATAAAACTTCAGTTCCATGAGGGCAGCAATTGCTTCATTTCTTATTCTTTGTTTATTCAGTCCCAGCACCTTGATTTAAATGTTATTGTTGTTGCTGTTATTGTTGAGCAGATTTCCTAATTCATCCTGGTGCAAAAATTCTTTCTATACAATTTTAAAAGCTGTATCTGGGCTAAATTTCTTGTCTTAGGGAACTGGCTAGAGTACTCCAAGTGGCTTCCCCAGGGTCACATTGTACCCCCTGGCTACTTGAGTTTGGATCTGCCTATGAGGAACCATGATTCAGACTCAGGAAAGCAAGGGTGGAAATAAAACAAAAAGTTATTGAAAGAAGTTACAACACATAAGAAAATGGTAGGTAAAGAAAGACAGAGACAAAACCAATAAGTCAGAGAAGACCGGTGGCCCTTAGTGGAGTCCAACCCAGATTTTTATGTCTTGCCTCTCATCCAGAGGGCAAAAGGTGAACTCCCTTCCCCTTACTGGACCTGGAATTAGTTAGAAGGTGAAGCCTAAGAAGATCAGGATACAAATTTTACATTAAACAATGAATCAATGATAGTCAATTTACATTAGGAATGGGGATCTCCACCCAATTGACAAGATTAGCAGCCTTTAAGATTACAAATTTTGTTTCTGTGACTTATCCACTATCTTTTACCTAGTGTCTGAGGTAGGATTTGAACTTGGGTCTTTCCAATTTAGCAATATAATTCTCTATATCTTTTCCATGGTAGTCAATTTACATCTCAAGAGTAGGTGGTAATCAATTTACATCTCCACCCAATTTCTATATTCATAATTCTCTACATTTTTTCTCTGCATCAACATAGCCAACATATGTCAGAGGCATGACTTGAAGATAGGTCTTGCTAATGCTAAAGTCAACTTTCTATCCACTCTGTCACCTTGCCTCTAACCTTAAGCATAATAAACCCTTAATAAATTTTATTACCATTGTTGCCCAAGGTCCCTTAAGTAGGAAAAACCAGGGCCTGGGACCCAAGACTTCTCACTCTTCTAAATCCGCTGTCCTTTTTCACCATCCTATAATTTAATAATCACATAACAAAAGTCATCATGGCAAGAAATACAAGCCCATGGGGTAGGGAAGAGATAAAGGGGGGGGGGGGGAGATAGAGATAGAGATAAAGAGATAGAGGAGGAGCCTTCAATTCCCAGCAAGACTTATCTATGGAAAAACTGACTGCTCCGGTCTTGATGTAGCTTTAGGACAGATGCCAGTACCATGTACTTTAAAGATCACAACAGGAGGCTTCAGAATTCTCATAGGATCTTTGATTTGGAGTCAGAAGGGATGTTAGCAGTCACTGAATCCAACTCTCTCATTTAAAGATAAAGAATTTAGATAAAAAGAGGTAAGTGACTTGCCCATTATCATTTACCTAGTGTCTGAGGTAGGATTTGAACTTGGGTCTTTCCAATTTAGCAATATGCCATTTACCTTAAGCCACATAGAGAGGCAGCTAGATGGCACAGCAGATAGAGCACCAGCCCTGGAGCCAGGAGGACCTGAGTTCAAATCCAGCCTCAGACACTTAATAATTACCTAGCTGTGTAACCTTGGGCAAGTCACTAAACCCCACTGCCTTACAAAAAAACAAAAAACAAAAATGAAAAACTTTAATACACATAGAAACCCTTTGCCCTGAGAAAAGCAAACCTCAGTTAACATACTTCATCTTTCAGCTTTTTAAAAATGGTTTAAGAGTCATCTCTGCCTATAGAAAGGCTAAAGTTAATTTTCCCACATTTTCAAGTAGCAGTGAATTCTGAGAAGAGGTATTCACCTAGGGCAAAGTTCTTTTTGCCTAGGGAACATAAAACCTTTGAATGATGCATCTTGCAGGATCAGATGTTTCCTCCAGTCATTAGTGGGAACATAATGTGCCTGGGGGCCTCAGGCAGAAGGGCAAAAGATTGTTCCAGAAGAACAGGCTATGGAGATGGTTACACCAGAAGATTCCTGAAATGGCTCAAAAGGATGGAACAAAAAAACAACTCAATGAATTAGTGACCCCCCACAACTGGAAATTTGCTCTTTGACCAAAGAACAGAATTGGAATCAGAATAGCCTTAATAGCCCTGACTTGGAAAATCTTTATCTCAACTATTCCAATCACAGTGCTTGTGATTAGCCCACAGAAAACTAAAGAAATCCATATTTGTTTCTGGTAATTTCTCTGGAAGAGAAAACATGGAAGAGTGGATAAAGAGCTACCTCAGAGTCAAAAAGACTTGGGTTCAAGTCCTGCCTTTAATACAAACTTACATAAAACTACAATATTCAGGAAAGAGGTAATTTCCTCCCATAGACTTCTGAACAGCAAGTCTGGACCACAGCACAGTCTTCTATTGTCCTATTCCTAGGTACCCTTGAGGGTTCCCTGAGGATAGGTTAATAAAACATTACAGTATCACAGGGATATTAGAGGCACATGGGTGGAGCAGGGTTTAGAATATTGAACTTGGTGTCAGGAAGATCTACTTTTTAATCCTACCTCAGACCTGTATAGTTCAAACTCACACTGCCTATTTCTTGGTGTGAGAATACACTAGGATTTCTTGTGGGCACTAATAATGATATAGCCTCCAAACTGTATACATCTGAAAAAATCACCTAACTTTTCTTATTCTCAGTTTTTCACTTTCACAATAGAACAAGTAATACCATCTACTTCACAAAGAAAAACATGGAAAGAGAATATTGTATATAGTAACTGCAATATTGTTTTAAGAACAACTTTGAGCAAATAAATCATTTTGATCATATAAACTACAAAGAACATATGAAGAAAGATGCTATCTGTATCCAGAGAACTAAAAAAAGTGTATATAGAATAATGTTGTATATATATATATTTAGATCTAAAGCTCTCTCTCTATACAAATGTACATATATATGGTGGTCCTTGTCCTTCATTTTCAAAAAAGACCAAAATGGTATCACTATGTTAGAGAAACAAGTATTAGTCTGCTCTGACTATTGCTGCTCAGATCATTATAAATTTAAAATATTCTACCACAGGTTGGGCACAAATAATCCATGTGAACACCTGGGGTGGGTACTCTAAACTTGTCCATCTCACATTTCCTTTGATTGATCTTATAGTATAGCACCCTTCTCAGATAAGGACACACCATACTGGGTGATCCTGTGCCAGGGGTCTTCCATGTGGCATAATCAATTCTTAAGTTCCCTTTTTTTTTTTTTTTTTTTTTTTTAGTTTTTGCAAGGCAATGGGGTTAAGTGGCTTGCCCAAGGCCACACAGCAAGGTAATTATTATGTGTCTGAGGCTGGATTTGAACTTAGGTACTCCTGACTCCAGGGCACAGTGCTCTATCCACTGCACCACCTAGCTGCCCCAATTCTTAAGTTCTTAAGAGAGACCTTCAGAATGTCCTTGTATCACTTTTTCTGACCAGCCCCACCCCCACACCATGAGTGCTTGCCCTGTGTGAGTTCTTCATAAAATAGTTTTTTGGGTAGGGTGCTTTTGGCATTCAAACAACATAACCAGTCCAGCATAGTTGTGCTCTCTATGATAACATTTGAATACTTGACAATTTAGTTCAAGAAAAGACCTCAGTATCTTCTTCTGCCAGGTGATCTTCATAATATTCCTAAATCAAATTAAATAGAAACAATTCAGTTTCCTGACATGTACAAGTTTCCTAGGCATAGAACAATGAGGTCAGGACAATGCCTCTGTAGAAATTCAGTTTGGTAGTTTAATACTTCTCTCGCACAGTTTTTTCCAGAGTATCTCAAATACTGAACTAGCTCTGGCAATGTATGTGTCGACCTCATTGTCAATGTGTACCTCCTTGGAAAGGACATTACCAAGATAAGTGAACTTGTCCACAGGACTCAAACTTCTCCATAATCAATGGTTCCACATGTGAATGGTGTGGTACTGATTGGAGGAGCACCTGGGTCTTCTAATGTTAATTGTTAGACCAAAGTTAGCACAAGCGGCAGAGACTCGATCCATACTTTGTTGTATCTCAGCTTCAGAGTTTGCATGGAGTGCTCAATCATCTGCCAACAGAAGACCATGCATCAAGATTCCCTCCACTGTGGTCTTGACTTGAGCCTTTTCAAATTGAAGAATTTGCCAACAGTGTGGTTGTTGACCTTGAGATCATGTTCATCCTCAGTGAAGGCATTTGATAACATGGCTAAAAACATCATGCTGAAAAGCATGGACACAGACTTGTGTCCACTGGTGACCAGAAAATCTAGAGCATTGTCCACTATCCAGATCCTGGGCATGCAAGACATCATGAGATTGATGTCCAATACTAATGAACTTCTCCGGGCAACTAGACATAATTCTCCATAAGCCCTCATGACTGATGGTATCAAAGGCTTCGATCAGATCTACAAATGTTATATACAGGCTTCTATAAACACCATATTGACTGTTACTTGACCATTTCTGAAGCCATATTAGCTCTCGGGGAGGTGATCATAGTCCATCCATTAAGGAGGACTTCCTGCAGAAGTGTGCATATATGTGTGCATATATAATGTGTGTGTGTGTGTGTGTATATATATATATATATATATATATATATATATATATATATATATATATTTCCATATCTATATATGTATCTTTGTGCCTAATGATAGACATCTCTGGGGTGGGTGTGGGGAGGAAAGAAAAAGAATAAAAGACAGGAACAAAAGGGACAAAAGAAGGAAAAGTACTTTTATGAAAAAAAAGAAAAAGAAATTTACATGATGGCTATTATATATTTAAAAGAAATAGCATATTGTATATAATAATTTTGCAGTTTCATGTCCAATTATCTTTTTTATTATACTATGGTTTGAAAACACTTTATTCCATAAATTAAATATAGAATATTTTTTAAAGTTGTTATGAAGATCAAAAGAGAAAATATTTATAAAGTGCTCTGTAAACCTTAAAGCACAATGTAAATCCTAATTATGATGAGGAGGAGGATTATTTGCATTTTAACAGAGAACTAAAACTCTAAGACCTTTATTACCCAATGGTGCCCCAAAAAGAGGGTTTCAGGCCCCATGGATCACTTTCATTATTCCCCTGTCTCTGGTGGTCCTCAAGTCATATCACATAGATGATTGAGTGGCTGCCTTTCTCTTTGGGCCTCTCCTGGTTCTAATTGTGTAACTCAATTTTGCTCCCACTCTGTTTCTCAATTTCGGCTCCTCCCAGGAGGATTATATAGGCTGAAGAGGTTTTAAGGAAAAAGTTGTACATCCTGATATCCACAGAAGCTAGGAACAGTCTTTATAAGCACGCACGCCATCCCGTGGGGGAGCATGCTGGGGCTCAGACTCACATGCCCACAAATACCAGACCTACATTTGTACTTGCCTGACAAGCCTTCTCTTCTGAGCCAACTGAAACAGAATGTTCCCTGGGATAGTAAGGGTCATCCATTCAAGGATTCCCAATTTTGATGCTGACGGAGGAGTCAGTAAAGGTTAAAAGGAAATACAATCAAGTAACAAGTACAGACAGTGTTTAGCAAAACAAGATGAGGACCCTTGGGCTCCTCTAGACATGGTATAAGCAAGTCCAGTTATCCTTCTTCCAAAGAATGGGTTCCAAGGCTCTTCCTCATGAACTATCCATTCAATTCAACTATAGAAAATCATTTATTGATCCTCAGCTATGTTGGCAGCACAGAGATGTCAAATTTAATGAGCAAATGAGATAATATATAATTAAGGAATGTTTAATGAAATAGATCATATTAATTTATGATTTTCTAAGTCAGGTTTGAGGCCAGCAAGGATTTATTTCTATCTGAGTTTGAAGACCAGCTTTAGTTTCAGGAAAACTGGGGTCAAATCTTACCTCTGACTCATACTAGCTATTGGTTATATGCGTCTATGAGCAAGTCATTTAAGACCTCCATGTCACAGAGAAGCTACTGATCTGACTGGATAAACAGTTTCCACACTGACCAGGATTTAAAAAAAGAGAAAATTGTATGTAGCTCTATGTTAGATACTGAAGAATCCCAAAATTTAAAAAAAAAAAATCGAATTACCCTCTTCCCCTAGGAGTTCATGTTCTGTTGGGAAAATACATTTACACAGAGAATAACTATGAAATTTATATGAAACCTTATAGAGTCACACCCCTCCCTTCTATCTGGTTGATTCAGCATCTCCTAACATTCATAACCATGACATGGGTGTGGCTGACACCTTGTAGCTTATCAACATTCTGGAGTCATTTCCCATGGGTGTATTATTATTCCTCCACAGAGAACTTGGTTTAATAGCAAAGAGAAATGACATGATATAAAGGAAAGAAGGTTGAATCTGGGTTTGAAAACTGGTTCTCTATCTTCTATGAGAAGCCTTTCCTGATCCCCTATATGTGGTGCTTTCTCTCTGTTGATTATCTCCAATTTATCCTTCCTTTTAGTTTGCACATTATCTCCCCCAAAATATTGGGAGTACCTTGAGCCTGGACAGGGACTGTCATTTGTTTTGCTTTGTATCTCTGATGCTTAGAGGTTTTTATTTACTGGATGACTGACTGACTATGTGACTTTGGGAAAGTTAATCCACTCTGGGCTTCAGTTTCCTAATTTGCAAAATAAAAGGGTTGCCCTTGTGGATCAGAAAATAATCTTAGAAGCTCATCTAGATCAACTTCCCATCCTGCCTCTTATTAGAGAATCTCAGGAAGTTGACAGCATTTGTCCAAAACTTCCCAGCTAATTAGTGATAGAACTGAAACAAAAATCCTGGGTCTTCTGATTTCTGTTCTAGATCTTTTTTCTTCACCCTACACTGTATCACTCCATGCCCTTTGCCCAGGGCAACCAGTCCCCCTACCAATGGGTAGTAGAGGTTTGAGAGCCATTTAAACAGCTTGCTTACTGAATAAACATCTCTCTACCAATACTATTTGAAATTCTATGTAAGGGATTCATCTTTTAAACTGTACAAACTGCTCATTTTAAGCTGCAAATGTATGTACTTAGAGTTATAGCCTTTGTTTAAAAAGAGGTGAGTTCTTAGAAGGTGTGAGGTCCATCATCCTTCTTTTGGAGCTAAGAAGCTGAGGCCCAGAACTCAATGACTTGCCCAGGATCATAAACTTGTTTGGAACTTGCTGGGATTAAAAGCCTCCTCTCCTGACTCCTGCTAAGGTGATCCTTCCTTCAGCACCTCATTATTTTTTTAATTCTTTTGCTTCCCACTCTGCAGCTCTGAGTACACACTCATTAAATAACTGTAAAGAGGGAATCAAGGGTGAGACATTAGTGAGGTAGAGTCACAAGGAGAGGGAGGAAAGGACATCTGGCATTGTTCCGTCCCCCCCACCCCACACACACACTCTTCCTGAATCTCCTCACCCTGATCCCTTCACATTCTCTCTTTTCTTTCAGGGAAGATATTCAGAAAGCTCAAGTTAATTGATTAGGTGATTAGCTCATGGGAAGATTAAATGAGCTAAATGCTCTGACTAAACTGTGACTGGAGGGAAGACACTAGAACTATTTACAAATATTTGAAAGGACCCAATCCTAAGAAGGTTGAAGACTGTAGTCTGAAAGAGGTGACTTGAATCATCAGGCTTACTATACTTACTATACTTGCCATATACTCCATATATATGTATATATATATATATATATATATATATATATATATAATTACTATATACAAACACACAGATGACTAGCGAGAGAAAAATAGCATGAAGTCATAGAAAACTGACTTTGGAATCTGAAAAATCTGGGTTCAAATTTCTAATGCTTTTTGACTCCTAACCCCCAACAGAAGTCTCCAGCAATTTTCTGAGACTGCAATAGCAGACCAGGTTGGAATCTACATTGAAAAAGGATAATTTTCTCACAGAAATCCCCTGCACCAATTAATTCACATCTGCTGCCCCCCCATCCACCCCAAATAAAAATATATGATATTTATGCATGTGTGTATAGATATGCACATGTGTCTATATGCCTGTCTCTATATAGATATGTGTATGTGTCTGCATCCATGTATATATGCAGATATGTAGGTGAGTATATGGTATTTATGTATATGTGTATGTATGTCAAGCACATGAATAGATTGCTATATTTCTATATGGGCACATGTATGCATGTGTATATAGTATGTAAATGCATATGGGTCTATATTGCATATGTAGATATATACACGCTCATGCACATGCATGTAGAGGTGTGTGTGTTTGTGTACATGTGTGAATGTGAACACATGTGTGGTGGGCATACCTGTATGTATAGATGGGGCATACATATATACATGTACATGCTTATATATTAATGTGTTTTTAAAAGATTATCCAGGAAAAAGAGGAGTTCCTGCCTTATATTCTATTGCTTATGAGCCTTTTATAAGGAGGTGGTCACCCTTCTTCAGCCAGGGTTCTTCTAGGAGGTGTGGGTATCACTGGCTGTAGTAACTGAATAATAACAATGGGGAATAGACCAAAACTCTAGAACAGGAGGAAACCCAGGTCTATTGTAGGAAATGACTTTCCATTTTTGAGAAGAAATTTCCATCTTTTGCTGCTATTAGTACTGATAACTAGCTATTGTTTTTATTGTGATTGTGATGAAAAAACAAACAAAAAAATAAATATAAGGGTACTAGGCAACAGGAATTTGGCAAAGAGTGATCTTACCCCAGTTTCCTTGGCTCCATGTCCTCTGTTTCGCCTCCTGAAATTAAATCAGCCCATCCTAACTTCTAGAACACAACTATTTTCTTCCAAAGTAGGAGGTGTGTAAAGGAAGGGGAAGACTGGTGCTATATGAAAAAGTGCAAGCCTGTAACTCTAGCTCTGTCATTAGCTGACTAGGTGACCTTGGGCTATTCATTGCCCTTCTCTGGGCCCATGTGTGTAAAATTAGCAGCTTAGACTGGATGATCTCTCAGATTTCTTTCAACAGTAGCAGTCTATGTTGTACTCTGAGTGGTTTCCTGTGGAGAATCACCAAAATATAGTACTAGATCCCTGATTGCGCTAAGTCCTGGATGATCTGAAAAATTCCTAGGTAATATTTTAAATTATATGGGTCAATAGAGTCATACCATGATGCTTTGAGGAGAGCTTGGTTGGAGAGCAGTATACTGAGTTTGGAATCAGGAACAATTTAGCTCAGATCTTATATCAGTCATTTACTAACTTTAGGGCTTCACTTAATCTCTCTCAGCCTCAGTTTCTTCTTCTGTAAGATTGGGATAAAAATAGTGTCTACCTTGCATGGTTGTTGTGAGGAACAAAAAAGATCATGTAATAAAGTGCTTTGCAGATTTTAAAGCTCACATTCACTTCTTTCTACGTCTTAAAATTCTTCTAATTACATTTTAAGTCTTTTTTGTTCAAAGTGCCTTCCCTGAAACTCCAGTCCATAGTCATTTATTTACCAACCTGCTGTCATATTAGACTTTTCATTTGTTCTTTAGCTTAGAACACCCTGAGATTACATTTTGTGCTGTTGGCTTGTATGGTTAACTCTGATACTACTTTGGGACTCATCATGCATGTTCCCAACCAGATCACCAATTCCTGGAGATCTCCCCCTCCCCCCCCTCACAGCACTGACCCTGTGGAAAGAAGAAGGGGAAGCAGATGGAGAGCCCCATAATGCTCCACAAGTATACAGTCAAAGAAAGCTAATAGAAGGGGAGAGGAGAAAAGAAGGGTAAAGAAAATAAGCATCTATTATATGTGCGCCAGGGTCACACACAACAAGTAAGTTCCAGAGGCCAAATCTGAATTCAGGTCTTCCTGACTCCAGGTCAACACTCAATATATTGTGAAACTAGCTGCTTCTAAAGAAGGGTCAATTGGATCAGTCTCCAAGTAAACAGAACTATTGTTGCTTGTCCTTTGTTCTTGAAGAAGACCAAAGACTTGCACACAGATTGGATTGAAGCGAGGCAGGGTTGTGCAGAGTCCTCATTCTTACTCTCCTCCAGAGTCATAGAAGTCCAGTGACAAGACAAGGGTCAAGAAGACAAGAGATGGTCCAGGATGCAGTAGATAATCTTGGCCTTTCTAAATGAAGGTCTATCGTAGGTCTCATTTTATCTGAGACCATGCCCATTCAATCCCTAAGGACTAGGTAAGAATTGAGACCCCAAATGGCCCAATATACCAACCTTAAGAATTTCTGGTTCAAAGAGAAAAACAATCGCTATTTAAACTGTTTCTAAGTCAAGAGAACCTAAATAATGAACCACAGAGGCCTGGATTAGGACTATTATTGACCATTCAATGAATACCAGAGTGATTTGAGTTTAAAGACATGATCAAATAGCTCCATTTTAAAATGAGTTTTTTTGAAGCCAGTTTTTGCAGTTATATTTCAAGAAATTAAAAGTGAAAACTGCCCAGGGCAAAAAGTATATTGTCTGAGTTTTTTGAAAAAATAAAATGAGGAGGACATAGAAAAGAATAGCACCAGAGGGAAAGGCCTAGCTAGGCTGCTATCTCCATTGTTGGAGGGAGTGGCAAAGTCTAGAAACAGTTCCCCAAGTACCTATCAAGGTAGGTGATCAATGAACTATTTGTTGAGCAAAACACTGAAAGAAATATGGTTACTGTCATGTTGGTAAGATTGTTACATGCATCCAATGGCCATGAGTTGTCTCCCCATAGAGCAGGGGTATCCAACCTTGTAGCTCTTCTGAGTCACGTTGCCCAACAAAAACCTATTGAGGGCTACATACAGAATTTAATACCCATTCATGAATACAATGCAGTCAGCACCAAGACACAACCACAAATGCTGTTGGGCCTCTTGAATGGACCAGGAGGGCTCCTGCAACTGGCAGGCTGCAGATTCGAAATACCTGCCATAGAAGCTGTAGAAGAAACAGCCTTCCCTCTCAGCCTTTGAATTTCATTTCCATCTGTGATTTCTCCAAATTAAAGGCCATAGTCACTGGTAAACTTCAAATGTCATGACTAAGACCAGAGGATGATTAATTAAAAGACTAAAGAGACATTTGTCCTGGGACCCTCCAGTTTAAAGGACTCCAAAGCTCCATTTGACATTATCAAATTACATTGTAAATAATGATTTCTTACTAAAGGAGACCCCTTCTAACTGTGCTGCCCCAGGACTACACCTGTTCTTAATCTATCCCAGGTTGGGAACTTTCCTTCCACTCCTCCTCACCATATGTACACCTCTCTTTGCTCTCCTTCTCTAATGCTTTCTCTCAAATAATCACACTCCTTTTCATTATTTTCTCTCCCTCTTAGTTATGACTTAAATTTTCTAATTGCTCCCAAAGAACTTGATTCTATATATACTCAACGTAAACCATCACTCACATGGGGTGATATATAGTGAAAAATTTGAAAATTCTGAAAAATTTGTCTGATCAAGATATTTTCTTCACCCATATGACATAGGGCCTAAAATTTCCACTATTTCCTTTGTATTAAGGCATTAAAGAACCCACTCAAAATTCTATAACTATTGATTACTATTGATCATCCCCCTTATGTAGTGCTCTTGGTTCTAAATGACAATTCTTATCCAACCAAGAGTATTTATTTATTTGTTTGCTTGTTTGTTTATTTATTTGTTTATTTATTTAGAGCTGGAAGGGAGCTTAGACATTACTTCCAACTCTTGCATTTTATAGACCAAGAAAATGAAGCCCAGAGAGATGTGTTCAAGGTCACACATAAATTAAAACACAGAGCCAGGATATGTACCCAGGTTTTCTGGATATCAGATCCAAAACTCCAAGTTTTCTAAGGATTGACCCCATTCAGCAGTCAAAAAAAAATTGTTCCTTAGGCTCTAAAGACCATTCTCAAAGAGAAGTTCTTGAAATGTTTTGAGGATTAGCAGCCCCACTGAAATAACTTTCATCTCCCAAGGGAACAACCTTTAAAGGGATGGTACTCTGGCACCCTTGTTTTAAAAATCAGAATCTGAATTCAAGAAGTATGGGATAAGGGAAAGAACACTGAATTTAAAGTCAAATCCTAGCTCTACTACATACTGTTCAGATTATCTTGACCAAATCACTTCACTCTGACTCAATTTTCTCATCTTCAGTGAGGAAATTAAACTCAGTAATACCTAAGGACCCTATCAACTCCAAATCTATAATCTTTTTTGTAATAGAATTGGAACTACCATTTGATTTCTGTTTACTATCTAGGTGAGAATGCTTTCTGATTGAATCAAGCAATCAAAACTAAGTATGAATAGGATCTTCTATGTCCTTGAATATTTCAAAGCCATTGTGTGAGAGACTAAATCAAGCCCTTAGTAATTTGTAGAGTAGGGAGAAGCTATCTCAGAAGCAGGGAGAATATGACATTTCCATCCCATCTTTGAAGAGCAAAGGGAGAATTGTTACCGAAGGGAGAAGGGAGAAGCTAGGTAACAAGAAGAGTCCTTGACTCTATAAGCATCTCAAAGAGGAAGACTAGGATGAGAAAAGTCCCAAGATCTGTTGTTTCATTACCTAAATGTTTCCAATAAACTGAAATTTTATTCCAAGAAAACTAAGTTAACTAGAGAAATATAGGAATTCCTAAGTTAGGCAGAAAGCCCAAACTCCTCCTAGGTGTTAGGAATTTTTCTAACTGGGGGTTTAGAGCAATTGTGACTGAACTCACAATTTTTCATCTAGAATGCACTCCCTAAAGCCAAAGAGGAAGGAACCAAATAGACCTTGGAGACAGTTATATTGCCCCCAGCATAAAGTCAGCTAATCATTGTAACAGAGTGTTGCAGTATGAATTTACAGTCACAATTTGAACTGTTTGTGCTTCTGATCAGAAACAATGATGTTGCTGTTTCATAAACTCTCAAAGCCTGTTTGATTCATTGAGGGATCATTGATAGTTACTGCAAAATAATCTAATAAAAATGTATGGATTTCTCTCATGCAAATGTAATCCAGAATCATTAGCTCCACTTCCTGAGTACTTTCAACAACCTTGACTATGGCTGAGCTGAAGTTTACTTTTGAACTATCTTTAAAAAGAGACAAAGGAGGTGGCTAGGTGGTGCAGTGGATAGAGCACTGGCCCTGGAGTCAGGAGGACCTGAGTTCAAATCTAGCCTCTCAGACACTTAATAATTACCTAGCTGTGTGGTCTTGGGCAAGCCACTTGACCCCACTTGACTTGCAAAAACCTAAAACAAAAAAAAAAAGTTAAAAAGAGACAAAGGTGTGACACCTTTCTAATTTAAATAATGTTTTAAATAAGAATAAATTATTTTGTGTCCTCTTGACTATTAGCAGTCACTATCTAAACATCTATATCTATTTCTATATCTCTATTCTCTCTCTCTCTACTTTTCCATCTATCTATTTATTTATTTAGAAAGTTACCAGGGAGCATTGCTAATCTAGGTCATCTAAAGAGTCTACAAAACAACACTGGTCTTATCTAATTTCTATATCTATAGTGCTATCTATGTCAACAAAGTGCATTATTTAAAAGTATTTGATAATTCAGACTCTTTGCTAATTCAGACACAACCCTTTCTCCAACTCCAATCTGCCTGGGCAGAAATGGTGATTTTTGACTACTTAACAAATGAAAATCCAACAATCCAACCCCATTTCTCTAAATCTTTGGCCAGGGCTACTAAACAACCCACTCAAAGAGAGGAACCCTCACCTCCCACCAGTTGTTGCATGTGCTTCATTTCCAAATCTATTGCATTCCTTAAAAAGCCTTGATTATAACACAGAGGCAAAGTTGAATCCTACAAAATAATCACACAGTTTTGGCAAGTCTTCTTAATCTGAGGTCTGTGGATTTGAGGTTTATTTTTTATTTTTCATAACTATATTTCAATATTATTCATTTCCTTTATGATCTTATATATTTTATTTGAACATTTAAAATATTATTCAGAGAAAGAGTTCATAGGTTTCTTCAGATTGTTGGGATTCATGACAGACACAAAAGTTAAGATCCCCTTGTCTAGAGGTACAGATTTTTAAGACCATGAAGCCTATGGATTATTTAAAAATTCCTTGATCAATTAAGTACAAGTCTATTATTAATCACATTTCCTAAAGAGGAAATTATCAAAACCATGATAATCATACATGTTGATCAAAAATTTATCCTATAAAATAGAAATAGAATCTTTCACTATAGTTCTGAGCAGATAAAACACAAAGCTATTAATAGATCAGTACCCTTCCCCAATCTAGTGGGATCTCCCTGAATATGAGGTCAAGTGAACTGCTTAATTCCAAGCAGAGAAAGAGGAAGAAAAGCAAGGGGAAAAACAACAATCTGACTTCTGAACATTTCTCCTCTCATTATCAACTATCAACTTTCTATTTACCTCTGCCTAGGAAAAATCAGTATCTTAGATTTAGAACTTAGATGCCATCTACTCTCTAATTTTACCATGAAACTGAGGTCTAGAGACAATGGTATGTTGATAATGCTTTAGCAACTAACTCTCCAGAAAAAATAATGTAGGCACAATACAATTTTACATTTAATTGACTTTTTTTTTAGCATTTTCTTCCTCACTTTTTTTTCTTGTATTTTTATTTTAGACACCTAAGGATAAGTGACTTACCCAAGATCACATAGATATTAAGCATCTGAAGTAAAATTTGAATCCAGGTCCTCCTGATCCCAGACCTAATGCTCTATTTACTATAACACCTGCTTAGTCCTTCTCTATTTCTTAAGTTGAAACAATTAACAAAAGAGTTCCACTATTATAGCTCCCTCTACTACATGCCTTATAAGAGATTAAGGGACTTAGCCAAGATATACAAATAGAAAGGGAAAAATCAGAATTTGAACCCAGGTCCTCTGACTTCAAAGCTAGGACTGCTTTTCAGGATCTCCTATTATTCCATTCTTTATCAGAGGAAGAACATAGGACAGTGAGCCAATACATGGGCTTCTGGCCCTTTTTCTCCCAAGAAGAGAGAATGCAAAAATCAGCAGCTGTGTTGTGCAATGGATAGAGCACAAGACCTGGAGTCAGTGGAACCTTAGTTCAAAGTCTACTTCAAGTACTTACTAGATGCATGACCCTGGACAAGTCACTTGACCCCATGGCCTTCTCTCCTCCCCCAAAAAAGAGTTGACTTGACTCCAAAGAAATTGCATGAAGTCATACTTAAAACTTTTGATCAAACTAAATCTCATGCTTCCAGTTGGCAGTGGTGAAGTGAAGATAACTTGGGAAAGCCAATTGTTAAATATTCAATGTGAACATTTACACATTGGAAATTGGCAAATGCTACAAATCAGTATTTAGTTCATTTATTGTTTTGCTATCTAGCTTTAAAAATGTGATACAGAAAATATTACTAATGCAAATTAATCTTAAAAGTGTATCCTGGGTATATTTTCTCCTCCAGAGAGCTTGTTATTAAATATTTACCAGCATATCTCTATTAAGTGACTTCCTCCAGAACTTATAGCTCTGCTAGCTCTTCCTAACCACCAAAGTAGCAAGGGTACAATTGGGAACAAGGTCTCCTCTCTCTCAGTCCAGACCCTTTCCATTATCCATCATACAAGTAAATTATCTAAGTTGAATCAGATTTTTAAATGTCTAGACTTTTGTCCACTTCCAACCTAGGTTAAAACATATTAAGTTTGTTCTCTTTTGTTTTTTCAGAAAAACAGTACTAGTATTTACTCCTCAACTCATGTTTCTTGTTGGTAAATTCATTTCCACTTCATCCCCTATTGCTCAAGCCATTTTTTTTTTTGGTGTCATCCTTGTACACATATAATTCTTATGCAAAGGGGTTCAGGTTCTTGGAAAGAAAGTGAAGCTTTTAGGTTTAAATTTTTGCCAAAGGCCTCAAAAATTAGTGACCAAGTCTAATATAAAATTCATGATTCTAGTTTTTCTTTCCTTAATAATAGCTAGGATCTATAGAGCACTTTAAGGTTGCCACACACTTTAATATGATCTCATTTTGCTCTGACAATAACCCTAGGATGGAGGTGCTATTATTTTTTCTGTTTTATAAATGAGTAAACTGAAGTAGATAAATGTCTTACTCACATCATTCAGTAAGGAATTATCTGAAGCTAGATTTTAACCCAGGTCTTCCTGACTCTAGATCTAACACATTTTCTTCTGTGCTACTAGGCTTCCTTAGTCATCTTGTTCACTCTTTCTGTAAAATATTACCAAGGCTAGTTAGGCTGAATGATTTGGATCTCTGTGGGCCTCTTAGAATTATATTGAACATGACTGGACATAGTATATATTACCCAAGGTCACACAGATAGTAAGTATCTGAGGTCAAATTTGAATTCAAGTCCTCCTGACCCCAAGACATAAATTGGACATATTATATATAGGATTGTGTTGGGGGTAGGGAAGCCCAAGGACTATGGCATCCTGCAGGAGAAAAAGACTGGATAGTGTGACACTACAATAATTGCCTTCACTACTAAAATTATAGGTGGAGGAATTCAGTCAAGACTAAAAAAAAGACCCAAATAAAAAATATTGGAGTGTAAGGCTCTCAAGAGAAAATAAATCTCTCCTTAGAGAACCTCTTCAAAGAAGCCAGGAGCTTTTAATTAAAAAATATGTAAATGATAAAAAGAATTTGCACAAAAAACTTGTATATTTAAGATAAAAGGGAAAACATTGGGAAACATATTTGAAGAAATAAATGTAATTGATATTCAGATTCTATAAGAATCTATCAATCTGTCTATCTATCTTTCATTCTACCTGTCTTTCCACCTCTGTATATCTATCACTTGGTCCTTCTGTCTTGGTCTGTGCCTCTGTTTATCTATCTCCCTGTCTTTTTATGAATCTATGAATCTATGAACCTATCTATCTAGCTGTCTAGGTATCTATTTGTTGGTCTATTGGGCTATTGACCTACTACCTCTCTACCTCTCTGTCGGTCTACCTATCTATTGTTCTATCTATCCATCTAATTAGATAAATATACCTATTCCACTATAACTAATAATAGGCACTTCCTTATACAATGGCCAAAGAATAGAGATAATTTACAAATTACAAACTGATAATCACATAAAAATATGCACAAATTCCCTAATAAATCAAGACAACCTTAAAATACCACCTTATACCTACTAGAATGACTAAAGGTATCCCAAAAAATGCAATTGTTCAATGTGGGCAGAACTGTGGGAAAATAATTACTCATATATTGTTGATGAGACTGCAGAATGGTGCAAATATTTGGGCAAGCAATATGTGTTAAGCCATGGAACTTTTTAACTCTGTAACTTAAGTTGCTAGTAATATATATATATATATACATATATATATGTATATATATATATATATATAATTTATATTTATATATTCCTAAAACAGCATTAAATGGGCAAAGCAGATCTATTTAAAAATATCAACAGTAATTCTAATTGTAATAGTCAAAAATCAATAACTAGCTAAATTATGATATAGTAATGAAATGAAATATTTTGTTGTCGTTCAGCTGTTTCAACCAATTCCAACTCTTTGTGACCCCCATTTGAGGTTTTCTTGGACAAGATAGTGGAGCAGTCTACCATTTCTTTCTCCAGTTCATTTTACAGATGAGAACCTAAGGCAAACAAGGTAAAATGATGTGCTCAGAATTATATAGCTAATAAGTTTCTGAAGCTAAGTCTTCCTAACTCTAGGCCCAGCACTCTATTTACTACACCACTTAATTACTCAATGAAATATTTAGGATGCTTGTAAAGCATGCTAAATATGAAGTATAAAAAAAATTTCAAAGATTATATGAGAGGATACAGAATGAAATCAAGAGGATCAAAATTGTATAAAATCTATGAATAAAAATATTCATCTGTGTACATATATATAATAAAGAATAAAAAATACTAATGAAATTGCAAGTAGTTCTAGAAGGAAAAAATGTCATTTTATTTGCATATTTGTTGTTCATTTATTCTTTTGGGCCTTCCTAATTAAAGATTTCCCAATAGGATAATTTTGTATTTATGTATTTGTTTTTTATGATTATAAATTTTTTCTTAAAATTAAATATGTGGGACTAAACAGTTGGATTTATGTGCCTTTAGACAAAGATAACCCACAGAGTGATGAACTAGATGACCTCATCTTCCAGTCCTAGGATTCTACAAAATCTCTTTGCTTTCCTAACAGTGAAAATAATCTGGGTTTTCATTTTTTTCATTTTTATTTTTTGTTGTTGTGCTATTATTGGGGAATGGGGGGCAGCAATGGGGCAGGGAAGTGGACTGGAGAGGGACAAAAGGGAAGGGGGAGGGATAGAAGACCTGCTCCTCTAGGCCTGGTTTCTATCTATTCTGTTGTCCCTGGCAGTCGTTCCTCCACAGAGGTGTTGGTGATCTGGGGGGCCCTTGACTCTGTCAGCAATTCAACAAGGGCCAAAAGCCTTTTCACCTTTGATGACTAACCTGAGTACAAGAGGTCAGGCTCACATATCAAAAGGAAATGTTTCCCACATGCCGTTCCCTGTGATTTCCCCATCAACCATGTCAGAACAAGGCAGTCAGGCCCTGGGCTCTGGAGGCCATTCTCAGAGATGCAGTGTTAACTTCAGGGAACTGTAGTCCAAGACTTCATTCCAACTGAGATGAACCAGAGGTCTCTGGACTCTGGTGAAAACCCTTACTACATCCATTTTTAAGCCTAGGGATTTCCCCCCACCCCCTAAGTCCCTAATCCTAGACCACCTCAAAGAAGGTCAAGAAGTTGACCAAGGCGTCCCTCTACCAGTTAAAGACTTCCTCTCTCCTCATCCAACTTTCATCCCATCTGTCAAGACCCAAATTAAGACTCTCCTCCTGCATGAAACCTTTCTTGACCCTCCCAGCCCCACCAAATGCCTTCCTCCTTCTGACTTGTGTTTATAAACATTTCATAATGGTCTCAAGGAGACCAAGAAGACAATTCTGAGGGTCTAGCTATGTCTAATACTTCTTTTATATGCCTATTAAGTGTTCAATGATTTAATTGATTGATTGATTGATTGATTGATTGACTAAATTTCCTCTTTGAGGAAGAACCATTCCTCCTGTAGACAGGTCAGGCTACTGTAATGTTAAGGAAAAAAATAATAAGTAGGCTTGACACACTTAATATTCATTATTAACATTTTCTCCATCATATTCTTAAGTCTAAAAAATCAACAAAACAATAAATCCAGTCCAAATTTGTAGCATATGTCAGCTTCTGAGGTATAAATGCTTGCACTAAAAATTTAACAATTGACCCTCCAAACCCAGTTTCAGCTGATTCCAATGCACTAGTATCTTCAGACAAAGAACATGTTCAGAGTAAAAAACTATGGTCAGGATTCATTTTAGATGTGTTTAAAGAAGGTAACTTTATACATGATGTGTTTAGAAAGGTACTGTAAGATTTAGTCCTTCTCTGTGCTTCATGTCACCACCTTCCCTCTCCTAACATCTAGAAATTCTTGCCATTAGAGTCTCTTATGGATGATTACAAAAATTCAAAAGATCATTATGAAAATAAGTACCATATTGCCTTCAACATAGACTGATTAATTAGCAAAACCATAGATTTATATCTAGAAGTGTCCTTAGTGGCCATCAAGTCCAACCTCCTTCATTTTACCAATGAGGTAACTGAAGCTGAGGTAAGTTAAGTGATTTGCCCAAGGTCACACCACCAGTAAATGTCTGAAGTGGCATTTGACCCCAAGTCTTGCTGACTCCAAAGTCCAATACTCTATGGTCTAGAATTTGAAAGTTGCATTAGGATTTGAGAGTTCACAAGCAAGAATATGATAGGATTTGAAGTCAGTATCATCTGTTTAGGAGACAGGCACTTTTACAAACTGAGCCTCAGTAGCAAATTCAAGTCTTGTGAGGCACTAAAGTGCAGTTAATTTACAATTATGCTACTCATAGGATTTGGAAGCTTCAATCTCTCCCCTTACAATCAACTACCTTTCATTATTCCCTTATTTCCTCCTCTTCTTCTCTTCCCTTATAAGGATCCCTTCCTCTATGACTCTGTGATAAGAAAGAAGCTAAGTCATATCATCAGGTCATTGATATTGAATAGGATGCTGGGAAATGAGAGAGTCCTCAAAGTTTCAACAGGGATATTTCAAAGGTTTTGATATTAATCTATCGACATTGATTTCATCAATCTCCCTCAGATCCAATCTCTTTAACACTTAGTCTGCCATTTGCTCTTCTTGGCCTTGTCTCCATATACCATTTTTTCTGCATTTTCATTTGCAATTTTCTTTTTCTCCCCCTCATCTTTTTTTTTAATCTTGCAGGTATGAATATCTACATTAGTAAAAGTGTGTAACAAGAAATTGTAAAAGGACAAGCCCCTTAACTTGTCTCCCTGTCTCTAATTTCTCCTCCAATTCAAGTAATCTATTTCTGCTCTTCTAATCATCCTTCTGCACACTTCTAATTATGTAGTAACTTGGTGTTAGTGGATAGAACACAGAAATTGTAGCCAGGAAGACTCCCAGCTGGGTGATCCTGGGCAAGTCATTTAACCTCTCTAGAGTTCAGTTTCCTTATCTGTAAAATGAGGAAATTGGTCTCAATGACCTCTATAGTCCCTTTCAGCTCTAAATCTATGTCCCTGAGTAAATGTCCTTTGCTCAGAAACTTTCCATGGCTCATCATGGACCAGGAGGTAGAATCCAAATTATTTTGCCTTCTATGCAGCCCTTGGTGATTCGTCATAATCTGACTTTTCTGTTTTCTGGCTAAATTTCATTCTACTTATTCCTGCTAATCCCTATTTGTGGGTATGAAGCATAGTTTATTTATTTTGGCTCAGTTATCATGGTTCTTTGCAGATATTAGATGCACTGTTGGATGAATGCAATGTACCTCTGTGTATATGCAAAGGGACACTATGATATTCAGCACTGATGGGGCCAAGTACTCAGCAAAATTTCTCTTTGGTTCTCCATTTTCTCCTTTCTGGGAGTAGATTCATTCACTTTTTTTCTCTGTGAGATTCTTCCTATTTGTGGGATTCATCATACTCATGCGTTTGATCCACTCTCCTTCCTCATAAAAATCTGCTTTCAAGAAAGGGTCTGCTATGAGTCAGTTACACTTCAGAGAAAATTAAATTTCTGTAGCTATTTTCCCAGAGGTATATGGATTCCAAACTTCCTCTTTCACTATTTCAATGAATAATAGTAACTAGTATTATATATATATATATATATATATATATATATATATGTATATATATAATGATAGCTAGTTAGCATTTATATAGAAAACTCAGCTTTGCAATAAAGTAATTCTTTGCACATAATTTGATACTCAAAACAACTCTGTTGATTAGGTGCCTCTATTAAACTGATTTTGCATATGAGAAAATTAAGGTACCAAATATATGAGGCAGGATACACAATATTCCATAAGACTCTCAGGAGTGCTGATGTTTCACCATGATGTTTGAGAAAACCCTGTCCTTTAGAAGACTGTGCAAGCCAAACTCTTGTACAGCATACCAAAGTGGAAAGGTTTGAAATACAGGCCAAGCTACTGACTGAGTGTATTGTTGTCCAAGGACCTGACAAGCTGAGTTTGAGGAGATATCAGATAAACTCAAGAATCCACTGGATGTAATAATGTAGCTTGACTGCTTCAATAGAGAATTCAATGGCAACAAGTTGCTGTGTGTGTGTGTGTGTGTGTGTGTGTGTGTGTGTGTGTGTGTGTGTGTGTGTGTGTGTGTGTGCGCCTCTCTGTCTTATCTCTGGGTCTCTAGGTCTCTGTTCCTCTCTGTCTATCTGTGTTTCTTTGCTTTCTGTCTCTGTCTCTCTCTTTCTTGGTCTTTCTTTTTCTCTCTCTCTCTGTGCATCTGTGTCTCTTTGTCTCTCTCTGTCTCTGTGTGTCTCTGTCTTTCTCTGTTTCTGTCTCTATCTCTCAGTCTCTGTCACTCACACATATGTACATTCTCTTTCTTTTCAGTTATCAAAATTAGTAAGCATTAATCTATTCTACTACCTCCACTGAAAAGGAAATAAGAAGAAGAAAGAAAAAGATAAAAGAACTTATTTATCCCATAAATACAGTCAAGCAAAACATATTCCTATATGGGTCAAAATTAGAAATGTGTTTCTTTTTTGTTGTTTTGTTTTTTGTTTCTCCAATCGATACTTTATTTTTTAAGATTTTATTTATTTTGAGTTTTACAAGTTTTCCCCTAATCTCCCTTCCCCCCCCCCCCCACAGAAGGCATTCTGTTAGTCTTTACAATGTTTCCATGGTATACGTTGATCTAAGTTGAATGTGATGAGTGAGAAATCATATCCTTAAGGAAGAAAAATGTAATATAAGTGATAGCAGAATTACATAATAAGATAATGGTTTTTTCCCCTAAATTAAAATTAGTCTTTGGTCTTTGTTCAAACTCCATGATTCTTTCTCTGGATACAGATGGCATGCTCCATTGCAGATACCCCAAAATTGTCCCTGATTGTTGCACTGATGAAATGAGCAAGTCCATCAAGGTTGGTCATCACTCCCATGTTGCTGTTAGGATGTACAGTGTATTTCTGGTTCTGCTCATCTCACTCAGCATCAGTTCATGCAAATCCTTCCAGGCTTCCCTGAATCCCCATCCCTCCTGGTTTCTAATAGAACCATAGTGTTCCATGACATACATATAACACAGTTTGTTAAGCCATTCCTCAATTGAAAGACATTTACCCAATTTCTAATTCTTTACCAACACAAACAGGGCCGCTATGAATATTTTTGTACAAGTGATGTTTTTACCCTTTTTCATAATCTCTTCAGAGTATAGACCCAGTAGTGGTATTGTTGGGTCAAAGGATATGCACCTTTTTGTTGCCCTTTGGGTGTAATTCCAAATTTCTCTCTAGAAAGCTTGAATGAGTTCACAGCTCCACCAATAATGTATTAGTGTCCCAGATTTCCCACATCCCTTCCAACATTGATCATTGTCCTTTCTGGTCATATTGGCCAGTCTGAGAGGTGTGAGGTGGTATCTCAGAGATGCTTTAATTTGCATTTCTCTGATAAGAAATGATTTAGAGCAATTTTTCGTATGACTATGGATCGTTTTGGTTTCCTCATCTGCAAATTGCCTTTTCCATTTGTCAATTGGAGAATCACTTTTTTTTTGAAAATTTGACTCAGTTCTCTGTATATTTTAGAAATGAGTCCTTTGTCAGAAATACTAGTTGTAAAAAATGTTTCCCAATTTACTACATTTCTTTTGATTTTGGTTACAGTGGTTTTATATATGCAAAAGCTTTTTAATTTAATGTAATCAAAATTATCTAGATTGTTTTTAATGATCTTCTCCATCTCTTCCTTTGTCATAAACTGCTTCCCTTTCCATAGATCTGACAGGTAAACTACTCCTTGATCTTTAAGCTTGCTTATAATATTGTTTTTTATGTCTAAATCCTGTATCCATTTGGATCTTATTTTGGTAAAGGGTGTGAGGTGTTGGTCTAATCCAAGTTTCTTCCCTACTAACTTCCAATTTTCCCAGCAGTTTTTATTGAAGAGAGAGAGGTTTTTATCCCTATAGTTGGACTCTTTGAGTTTATCCAACAGCAGATTAATCATTTTCTGCTATTGCATCTAGTCTGTTCCACTGATCCACCACTCTATTTCTTATCCAATACCAGACAGTTTTGATGTCTGATGCTTTATAATATAATTTTAGATCTGGTAAGGCTAAGCCACCTTCTTTTGTACTTTTTTTCACTGCATCCCTGGAAATTCTTGACTTTTTATTTCTCCATATGAATTTACTTACAATTTTATCTGACTCATTAAAGTAATTTTTTGGAATTTTGATTGGTAGGGCACTAAACAGGTAGTTTAGTTTTGGTAGAATTGTCATTTTTATATTAGCTCGGCCTATCCATGAGCAGTTGATATTTGCCCAGTTATTTAAATCTGATTTTATTTGTGTGAGAAGTGTTTTGTAATTGCTTTCAAAAAGTTTTTGAGTCTGCCTTGGCAGATAAGCTCCCAGGTATTTTATATTGTCTGAGGTTACTTTGAATGGGATTTCTCTTTCTAGTTCTTTCTGCTGCATCTTGCTAGTCATATGGAGAATGTTGAGAATTTATAAAGGTTAATTTTATATCCTGAGACTTTGTTAAAATTGCTAATTATTTCTAGTAGTTTTTTAGATGATTTTTTGGGATTCTCTAGGTATACTATCATGTCATCTGCAGAGTGAGAGCTTTGTCTCCTCCTTACCAATTCTAATTCCTTCAATTTCTTTTTCTTCTCTTATTGCTGAGGCTAACACTTCTAATATGATATTGAATAGTAGTGGTGATAATGGGCATCCTTTTTTCACCTCTGATTTTATTGGGAATTCCTCTAGCATCTACCCATTGAATATAATGTTTGTTGATGGTTTCAGATAGATACTGCTTATTATTCTAAGGAACAAACCATTAATTCCTATACTCTCTAGTGTTTTTAGTAGGAATGGGTGCTGTATTTTCTCAAAAGTTTTTTCAGCATCTATTGATATAATCGTATGCTTTATGATAGGTTTGTTATTGATATACTTAATTATACTAACAGTTTTCCCAATATTTAACCAACCCCGCATCCCTGGAATAAATCCTACTTGGTCATAGTGTATTTTCCTAGTGATAACTTGTAATTGTTTTGCTAAGATTTTATTTAAGATTTTGGAATCTATATTCATCAGGGAGGATAGATCTATAATTTTCTTTCTCTGTTTTAGCTCTTCCTGGTTTAGGTATCAGCACCATATTGGTGTCATAGAAAGAGTTAGGCAGAGTTCCATCTTCACCTATTTTTCCAAGGAGTTTATATAGAATTGGAACCAATTATTCCTTAAATGTTTGATAGAATTCACTTGTGAATCCATCTGGCCCTAGAGATTTTTTCCTTAGGGAGTTCAATAATGACTTTTTGAATTTCTTTTTCTGAGATAGGGTTATTTAGGTATTTAATTTCCTCTTCACTTAAGCTGGGCAATTTATATTTTTTGTAAATATTTATCTATTTCACTTAGATTATCAAATTTATTGGCATAGAGTTGGGCAAAATAATTCTGAATTATTAATTTAATTTCTTCTTCATTGGTGGTGAGTTCACCTTTTTCATTTATGATAGTAGCAATTTGGTTTTCTTCTTTCTTTTGTTAATCAATTTGATCAGAGGTTTATCAATTTTATTGGTTTTTTTCATAAAACCAACTCTTGGTTTTATTTTTTAGTTCAATAGTTTTCTTGATTTCAATTTTATTAATTTCTCCTTTAATTTTTATAATTTCTAGAATTTCTAATTTGGTATTTAATTGTGGGTTTTTAATTTGTTCTTTCTCTAATTTTTTTAGTTGCACATTCAATTCATTGATTTCCTCTTTCTCTAATTTATTCATATAAGCATTTAAAGATATAATATATCCTCTGACAGCTGCCTTGAGTGAATCCCATAGGTTTTGGTATGTTCTTTCATTATTGTCATTATCTAGGATGAAATAATTAATTATTTCTATAATTTGTTGTTTGATCCACTCATTTTTTAAAATGAGGTTATTTAGTTTCCAATTAGTTTTGGGTATGTATCTTCCTGGTCCACTATTGGATATGATTTTTATTGCAATATGATCTGAGAAAGATGTATTCACTATTTCTGCCTTTCTGCAGTTGATCATTAGGTTTTTATGCCCTAGTTCATGGTCATTTTTTGTGTAAGTGCCATGTACTATAGAAAAAAAAAACAGTATATTCCTTCCTATCCCCATTCATTTTCCTCCATAAGTCTAACACATTTAGGTTTTCTAACAATCTATTTATCTCCTTAACTTTCTTCTTGTTTATTTTATGGTTAGATTTATCTAAATCTGAGAATGGGAGGTTGAGGTCTCCCACTAGTAGAGTTTTGCTGTCTATGTCTTCCTATAGCTCTTTCAACTTCTCTAAGAATTTGGATGCTATAAAATTGGGTGCATATGTGTTTAATATTGAAATTACTTTATTATCTATGGTACCTTTTAGGAGGATATAGTTTTCTTCCTTATCTCTTTGAACACTATCTATTTTGCAGCTCTTTGTCTGAGATAAGAATTGCTACCTTTGCTTTTTTCACTTCAGTTGAAGCAAAATATATTTTACCTTTTACTCTATATGTATCTCTCTGCTTCAAATAAGTTTCTTGTAAGCAGCATATTGTAGGATTCTTGTTTTTAATCCACTCTACTATTCGCTTACATTTTAAGGGAGAGTTCATGTCATTCACATTCAAAGTTATAATTACTAACTCTTTATTGCCCTCTATGCTATCTTCCCTCTGTTTGTATTTTTTCCCTTTTCCCCCTTTATCCATATTCCCCAGTATTTTGCTATTGGATACCTCCACCTTCAGTGTGTTTGCCCTCCTATATCAACCCCCCTCCCCTTTCTTTCCCCTTCCTTTTTCCCCCTTTTCCCTTCCTTCCTTCTCTTAGTCCCCCTTTTTCTCCCCCTCCCTGTCTCCTCCCTCCCCTTTTCCCCCTTTAAATACTTGAAAGGTAAGATAAGTTTCTTAACTTAACTGAGTGTGTAAATTAATTTTAAACCAACTCTGATGAGAGGAAGATTCAGATGATTCTCAGCTCCTCCCTTCTTCCCCTCTGTTACAATGTCTTTTGTACCTCTTAATGTAATGAGATTAACCCTATTCAATCTCCTCCCTCTTCCTGTCTTCTTACTGTCCCCCTTTTTAAGGAGGTATTGTTTTTAAATCATTCTGTCTGAGTCACAGAAAAGTCATGAGTGTCCATCACTTATGGCTAAGTATATTCTCTCTAGTAGAGTTACAATTGTCAAAAGTTATGAGAATCTTTCTCCCAAGTGGGTATGTAGCCAGTTTCATCTTATTGGATAGCAGGTTTTTTTTCCTTAACCCCCCCTTTCTTAACCTTTTCATGTGTCTCTTGAGCTTCCTGTTTGATGTCCAAATTTTCTACTAAGCTCTGGTCTTTTCATCAGGAAAAGTTGGAAGTCTCCCACTTCATTAAATGTCCATCTTTTCCTCTGGAAGAGAAGGCTCAGCTTTGCTGGGTTTTGGATTCTTGGCTGCATTCCAAGCTCCCTTGCTCTTCAGAATATTAGAAATGTGTTTCTTATTCTGCATATTAATCCGTCATCCCTGTTGTGAGGGGGGCAGCATTTCTCTTTATCAGACCTCCAAATTTATGGTTAATCAATTAGTTGCTCAGAGTTTTTAAGTCATTCAAAATTGTTCATTCTTACATAAATGTTATAGTATAAATTCTTCTGGTTCTTTTCACTTCACTCAGTTATCAGTTCAAACAAATCTTTTCATATTTCTTTAAAATTATTATCTTCATAATATCCTATCTTAGTAGTATTCTATTATATAAATAAACCACAATTTGTTCAACCACTTCCCAATTTTGACCAAGAAAACCCCCTTAATTTCCAAGTTTTGCTCCCACAAAAAAAGCTGCTATAAGTAGTTTCTATGTATTTTTTTTTCCTTTTCCTCTTTTTAAAATTTTTTTTGGGGGGAAGGGGGAAGAGATAGGTTCAGCAGTGGTATTACTGGGCCAAAGAGCATCAATACACTGTTTAGTAAATTTTTTGTACATAATTATAAATTATTCTTCAGAATATTTCAACTCATTAATAGCTCTGTAAATGATGTATTAATAAAATACCTCTCTTTTTGTCTTTCTTCTCATTTTTGATTGCTGTTGCTATTGAAATTGATATTTATTATAACCATGTATCCCTTTCCACATATGGAAATGAAAAGTGTTCTACCATAGACATGGGATTATAAGTCAATTAGGAGAACAAGGAATAGTTTATCTGTCAGATCTATGGAAAGGGGAGCACTTTATGACCAAAGAAGAGATAGAGAATATTATAAGAATCAAAACAGATAATTTAAATTACATTATATTGAAAAGGTTTTACACAATGCAACCAAAATTAAAAGACATGGGGAGTCCTGCTTCAGAACCATTAGTTTTTTAGATCATTTGTTCACTCTTTACTATACACTTGAATTCTTCCTGTTGTTACTTCTCAATAGAAATTATACTATATGCATCATTTTCTTTTTTGTTATACTTTATTTAAAAAATTTTTTAATTTTGAGTTCTAAATCTCTCCCTCCCTCTAGTCCTTCCCCTACCCATAGAGAAGGTAAGCAATATGATAACACTTATACTTGTGTAGTCTTTCAAAAATATTTTCACATTAGCCATATTACCAAAAATAAGCAAGAAAAATAAAGTAAATGGGGAGGAAAGTCATGAATAAGAGTTAAATTATTTATGTGGCCCTTTTTGTTTGGGTGATGAGTCCCAGAAGAGTTAAAATGTTGGACCCTGCTGCTCTAAAGGCAAACCCCATACATACACACATGCACACAAACACACACACACACAGACGGATATAAAATACATACTTATTTGTGTATGTTCTGTTGTTTCCATCACATCCAATTCTTTGTGACCCCACTTGGGATTTTCTTGGCAAAAATACAGGAGTGGTTTGTCCTTTCCTTCTCCAGTTCATTTTACAGACAGGGAAACTGAGGCAAAAAGGTTAAATGATTTGCCATGGGACACACAGCAAGTATCTGAGGCCAGATTTGAATTCATTAGGATGAGTCTTTCTGACTCTAAGCCTAGCACTCTATCCATGGCAATCCAGGTGCTCCATGTGTATGTATGTCTGTCTGTCTTTAAATATATAGTATATACAAACACACAAGAATATGTATGTGTATGTATATATATATATATGTATATATATATAAATATATATAAAAATGTGTAAGAGTATTTATATGAGGTAGGAGTCACAACATCTGGGATTTAGTATAAAATATTATTAGTAGTAACAATGGTGGCATTCACATTTGAATAATGTTCAAAAATAAGTTAATATCTAGCATTGCTCTCATAGGCTGGCTAATGTTCTATATAAGTCAAAACTTCTGAAAGTTTCCTTTAAATGTGGACAGCTAGGTTGCACAGGCAACAGAGCACCAGCCCTGGATTCAGGAGGGCCTGAGTTCAAATCTAGCCTCAGACATTTAATAATTACTTCTTTGTGTGACCCCATTGCCTTGCAAAAACCAAAAAAGAAAAAGAAAAAAGGAATTTACTATCATGAATTATCAGGAATTTAACTGTCAAAAAACAAACAACAGAAACAATAAAAAAATACTGAAAATCAGAAAGCTTTCTCAGACTAATTTTGGAAACTATCCTGTTAGTCCATATTGACTATAACAACAGAATATTGGTTCAATTCAACAAGCCTTTTTTGAGCATTTACCATATGCCTTGCACTCTGCTAAATGTTTTAAAAATATTTCACATTTCTATAGTGCATTTAGAACCACTTTCACAAAACCCTTTCCTATACCTGGAATGTCTTCCTCCTCTGTCTAGCTCCATCACTTGAAATTATTGCTTTCCCTCAAGGCCCAACTTAAATACCATTACCTCTATAAAGACTTCTCTGAGTACCCTTCCATGAGAAATACATTCCTCTTTGTCTCTCTTTGTCTCTTGTCTCTCTTTGTCTCTTGTCCTTCTCTTTTCTCCCTCTCCTTTCTCCTCCCTTTTCCCCCATCCTCTTCTCCTCCTCCCCTTGCCTGCCCTCCCCTCCCCTCCTCTCCTCTCTTCTCTTCTCTTCTCTTCTCTTCTCTTCTCTTCTCTTCTCTTCTCTTCTCTTCTCTTCTCTTCTCTTCTCTTCTCTTCTCTTCTCTTCTCTTCTCTTCCCTTCCCTTCCCTTCCCTTCCCTTCCCTTCCCTTCCCTTCTTCTTCTTCTTCTTCTTCTTCTTCTTCTTCTTCTTCTTCTTCTTCCTCTCTCTCTCTCTCCTCTCTCTCTCTCTCTCTCTCTCTCTCTCTCTCTCTCTCTCTCTCTCTCTCTCTCCCTCCCTCCCTCCCTCCCTCCCCTTCTCTCTCCTTCTTTCTCCCTCTCTCCCTCGCCTCAGATTTCTCATACCACTAGCTAATACCTGTTCCTCTTCTTTGAACTAAACAAATCATTTCTTATGTGATAGTTATTTGTTCAATTGTCCTCCCACTCACTCATTAGATTCTAGGGTCCCTGTGATCAGGTCTATATTATACCTAGCATCATTATATCAACCTGCACAGAATCAACTCTTAATAAATATTATCTAAATTAAATTGAATTTTATACGTTACAGCTCTATGTCATAGGCAGGTACCTGCCATTATTCACACTGACTTGCCTAATTAAGTTAATAAAACAAGATGGAACAGGGTATTACATCAAAGAAAACAGGAATGCCCAATCAATGAAAGGGTAAGAACTTAGAAGAAGAAAGAACAAAGATCTTAACCTTTTCCCTAGTATAACAGGAAGAACTGGATTTATCCATTTCTAGATCATATCCTTAGAGGAGAGATCACATGCAAATCTACCTAATAGATCATTTTCTATTAAAAAGAAATTGAGGGGGGTGGCTAGGTGGCACAGTGGATAGAGCACCAGCCCTGGAGTCAAGAGTACTTGAGTTCAAATCCAACCTCAGACACTTAATAATTACCTAGCTGTATGGCCTTGGGCAAGCCACTTAACCCCATTGTCTTGCAAAAAACTAATAAACAACCAAACAAACAAACAAACAAATAAAGAAAGAAATAAACAAATAAAGAAAGAAATAAAGAAAGAAATAAAGAAATTGGGCTTGGATTCAGGATCACCCAGGATCATCCAATCTCACCTCTCTCACTTACCAGCTATGTAAGCCTGACTGAGTCCTTTAATCCTTATGAGTCTCAAAGGATTCTTTTTTAACTAAATCACAGATAGATATCATTGGTATTGGTAGAGGGATTTAGCCCACACTGTGGAAATCATAGATCCTTCATTTGTTTGCAGATCCTTTAAATCATAGAATTTAAGATCTGGAAAAGAACTAACACATCATCTAGTAAAACTATCCATTTCATAGATGAGAAAACTTAAGGTGATCAAATGACTTTCCCAAAGTCATATAAGGAATAAAGTGTGAGAATTTAGTTAAGAACTGAATCTAATGCTTTTTCTTCTATTTCATATTGATTTCTTCATTGAATGTATATAGGATGTTTAGTATTTTTATGTTTCACATTCTCTCACATCCTATTGATGTTCATCTTTTTGTAGGAGGAGTTCATTCTGGATCTCTGATTTCATTTACATAGGGAGTTCCCTGTGTAGAAATTTTCTTTACCAGGGAAGACCAATACCTCTTCCTAGAGGTTAAGTGGCTTGCCTAGGGTCTCACATCATTGTGTCAAGAGTCAGAACTTGAACCCAAATCTTCCAGACTTCAAATCTAGCTCTCTATTCATCTGATCAAGTTGCCCTTCTGACATCCACCATTGGTCAGAAAAAATCCTTGGAGAGATAACTATTTGTAGATGTTTTCTTGTATGACACTAGGAAAAATTAAGATGAGGAAAAATTCTGGGGGACAGATTTGGATTGTTAGACAGTAACATACATATTGCATATATCCATGGTGGTGACCTCCCAGTCATTGTTATCCCCAATGCTTTCTTAAAACTTTTCCCATATGTCAAACCACACTGTCCCTAGCTCCTATAACCCTGGATGAGGCTCTAGTGTCTAAGCCGACCCCACACTGCTCTCTGTTTTTCCACAGCAAAGCTTGCTGCCTTCCCCTTGGACTGGGATTTAACACCACGGAAAATCATTTCCTTGGTAAGAAGATTAGAAAGCAGCTCCCCCCTCACGTGAACAGGATGGGGCTGAGGCGAGACAGGAGAGGACTAGCAGGAGGAGATGGTTTACCCGGCTAGGGGCAGGCATGGGGGACGGGAAGAAGTGTCACTGTCGATCAGATCGCTGACCCATTTAATCCAGTATCCCGTCTCTCCCAGATCCCAGGGCCAGATGCCGGATAAAAAGGTGCAAACTCCATGGGCCATGGCCCTCCCCAAACACCTGCAATGTTGGCCCTTGGGCAGAGACTGAATTTAATCTTGCCAAAAGATAAGCTAACCAAAAAGCTCTCTCTGCATCCCAAACAAGTTTCTATAGTGTCTTCTGTTCTATTAAGGAATAAATAAAAGCAATTACAGATGGCTCCCCTTACCCAGAATCTAAACAATCAGGAAACTGAAATAATCAGAGTTGGTTTTCCTCCTTTTGTGCAATGGGAATTGATGATGATGGTAATGATGAAGATGATGAAAGTGAAGATTGGGATGAATACAGTGAGAATAATTCCTGCTTAAAGTTTGCACAGTCCTTTACATAATTAACTTGGAGTTGTACAGGACACGAACAAAATTACACTTCCTGAATCTAGCCAACCATGTGGATTAAGTCAGCTCTTGGGTACTTTGGAGATGACAAAGCCCCTGGCTGCTGAAGGTTTCAATCTATTCACTGGGATTGAACTCACATGGAAAAGCCCATGACTCAGTGACTTGCCCTCAGTCACACTATCCCCTTTTCTTTTCCTACCAACTGTGTGAGTATCCTTCAAACTTCTAACAGGATAGTCTGGTACCCTTTATACACTTCTGCCTCGTGGTAACTCTTCTTCATCAAAGCCAGAAGATTCAATCAGGCAAACTTCAGTCTGGGCCCCAACTATCTTTCCTGCTTTCTGTTTCCTTTCCTAAATGTGCCTCAACACTGATAGCAAGATGATCATGCTCCAGCTAGATAACCATTTATATTAAAGAGAACTGAAGATCCCAAGTCTATTGGATATTTCTTTTTTTTTTTAGGTTTTTGCAAGGCAAATGGGGTTAAGTGGCTTGCCCAAGGCCACACAGCTAGGTAATTATTAAGTGTCTGAGACCAGATTTGAACCCAGGTACTCCTGACTCCAGGGCCAGTGCTTTATCCACTATGCCACCTAGCCACCCCATATTGGATATTTCTGAGAAGACAGCCACCACCACATGGAGGAGAATACATATTGACCTGGATCCTTCAGAAGCATAAACAAAGAGGCTAAAGTGTAGAGCCAAGGTGAAAAGTTACAATACCTATTCCAAAGTCCTACAGATTTCTTTATATTTCTGTGAAGTCTAAGTGTCACTCTCCTTAAGGAATATAACAGTGCTTGTAAGCTAAGGTACAAAATCCTCCTTTAAGTTTTTCTGCCAGTTGATGCACATGTGTCTGCTTTTTGGTTTGTCGTTGTTGTTGTTCGTTTTGCCCAGCATTTCTTTTCTGTAGCAGAAATAAATATCTGTCCCAACAGTATTTATTAGTTAAGGTACAAAATCCTGTTTTAGGTTTTTCTGTCAGTTGATACTTGTGTGTATTTGTTTTTTGTTTTTTGGAGTTTTTTTTTTTGTTGGTGGTGGTTTTGTTTAGCATTTCTTTTTTGTAGCAGAAATAAATATTTGTCCCATACCTGGTCCATGTACATTGAGTACTTTTCTACTCCTCTCTTTTGGAGATGCTCTTGACATGAACCAAAATTGAAGTCTTAAATAATTTTTCCTAAAAGAGTGGGTTAAAGTATAACAAACCAAGACTGTGAGAAAAGGAATATTAATCCTTCTCTTAAGAGGCCAAGTTCTTCCAAATCTACACCTAGATCACTGGATATGCATGGATCCAAAGAAGGGAGAACTTTAGTAGTAAAGTGAGAGGGTCCTAGCTTATTAAGATCCAGTCGCTGTTCTTATTGTTAGGCATACTTTATCTCATTTGGTGTACATAATGACTAAGGTAGTATCCAATGGCATTTAATCATAAAGCCTGAAACTTGTGGACAACTAACCTCTCAATCTCAAGTCTTTCCCCAAACCAATGATATCCATTTTTTTTGTTTTGTTTTTATGAGGCAGTGGGATTAAGTGACTTGCCCAAGGTCATACAGCAAGTATCAAGGGTCTAAGATCAGAACTGAACTCAGGTTCTCCTGACTCCAGGGTCACCATTGTACCACCTAGTTACACCCTCCATCTAAACTATTGTAAAAAATGGCCATCTGATCAATTTTCCTAAAGTAACGTGTCCTCCCATCATTTCCTTGCTCAGAAGCCTTTAAAGTTCCCTATTATGTCACCTCAAGTACAAGATTCCAGACTAGCATTTATGGCCTCATATAATCTGTCCCTAGCCTCTCTCTCTCTCTCTCTCTCTCTCTCTCTCTCTCTCTCTCTCTCTCTCTCTCTCTCTCTCTCTCTCTCTCGTCATCTCATATCATCCCCCAATGTGAATCTTGTGCTCCAGTAGAACTGGTCTCATTCCCTTAAATAATTCTGTGTTATCATATTGTGATAGTCCACACTATCTCAGTTTTCTGAGTCTATCTTTTCTTATGGCAGATGTCTCTGCTCTAGACATATTACTCCACCTTTCTGGATATCTGCCCCTTTGCTGAAAACTCTATATCTGGCGAAAAACATGAATATGTGATATGACTCATTAATTGGTGCCTCCTTAACTACGACAGCAGGGTTAGGAAATCAACCAGACACTCACTAAAGACCCCACCCATCCCTATAAAAATCTTGACCTTCCAAAGTCCTGTTGTGTGGGTTTCATGCTGTTCCCACACCAAACTAGGAGCAACCCAAAGAATTCCCCACTATCTAGACACTGCAGTCTTCCTGTAAGTTTGGATATATGTGAGTATATGGAGAGGGAGTGGATACTTCTAGTAAGATCTCTTTCTATCTTCTATATTGACCTGCAGATGACAGGGAATCATGATACAGTAGGAAGTACACTGGCTCAGAAATTAAATGTTTTCAAATCCTACTTCTGATATTGTTGACTATTTGACCAATATGCTTTTGGGAGAGTTTTATTATCTTGTAATTGAAAATAGGTACTCCATATAAGTTATATGATAACTTTTCACTTACCAGGATGTTCAGTTACCTAGATCATCCCATTCCTCAATTATGTTGGATAAAAGGGACTTTAAACCTTTCATTTAAATATTTTCTCTGAACATCTCAAACCAATCGTTACTGATTCAAAAAACAAAAACATCCCCAGGCTATGAAGAAGTTACCTCTCTATATATTTCACAGATAGAGAAAGCAAAGCAAAAAGAGGTGAAGTGACTTGCCAACAGTTCCTAGGTTAGTCTTCATCTCTCTAGAGCCCATAGTATCTCTATGAGACTAATACTTCCATCAGTTTCCCTAGGAGTGGAAATGGGTTGTACTGATTTATCCATAATCACTTATTCCTCCAAGTGTATCAGGGCAGGGGGCATCAACTTCATAAAAAGATTCTTGATAAGACAGAGCTCCTAGACTCACTAAGAAAACAAACCTGCCAAGTTGACTTTCCTAGCACAATGCTCTGATCTATGTGAACTATTAGTTCATCATATAAACAGTCTTAACTCCCAATTGCTAGATGGTGGGGTGGCCGAAGGGAGCAGAGAATTGTCCTTTCAACAGCCATAAGATGGGGGTAATGTCATAGGATCTAAACCAGAAGGAATCTTGTTGTATTGTCCAAATTCCTTATCTCTTGAGGCCAGGGAGAAATGAACTGTCCACAGTCGCACAGACCATAACTACTAGAACCAGATGTAAACCCAGATCCTCTGACTCTGAACAAAGTGTTTAACCCGCTACCATGAAATGCAAATCAATTAAAGATGACATCATAGATTTTCTTCTCTAGCAGATTATAAAATTAGTATATCCAAGAGGAGAGTACTGGATCAACAGGATAAGCTGTCAGTGTAAAAAGTAAGACAACCTGAAATGAGATAAATCTGGTGATTTAAAGTGGCATTTCATCTCAAGCAACCTCTGGCAGGACTGGACATCCATGAAAGATGGCAGCCCTGATAGCTCATTTTTACTTCATAAATATAAGAAAAGAGAAGTCTAATAAAATAAGAAAGTCAATTTTTAAAAAAAGATCTTGAGGTTTTAGTTTTTATTATATGCTTAATATAGCATAAGGAGTAGAAAGCTAGGTGGAAGAATGGACAATGTCCTGCCTGGAGTCAAGAAGACTCATCTTCCTTAGTTCAAATCCAATCTCAGGCTATTACTAACTGAATGACCCTGGGAAAGTCACTTAACCCTGTTTGTCTCAGTTTCCTCATCTATAAAATGAAAAAATGGCAAATCACTTCGTATTTTTGCCAAGAAAACACCAAATGGAATTACAAAAAGTCGGACAAAACTAAAAAAATAACTAAACAAGAAAACTATGGCATGCTAGTTCAACCAAGAAAAGTTAATAGGCTACCTAAAGACAAGTATAAATTTGATGAATAAGGCAGTGATAGTCTTACTGTACTCTATCTGGGTAGTCCTCATCTAGAATACTATTTCAGTTCTGATGCCACCATTTAGGAAGTACATGAAGAAACTGGGCAGAAGAGGGTAATCAGGATGGTGATAGGGAAATTAAGGCTATCTTAAAATATGTAAAATATTAGATGTGTTTGTTTGGTCCCAGGAGGGAGAATTAGGAGTAATGGATAGAGAATGTAAAGAAGCAAAATTAAGCTTGAAAACAGGAAATGCTTCTTAACTGGAGCTATACCAAAGTGGAATGAGCTGCCTTTGGAGATGATGAGTTGTTCCCATCACTACAACTATACCTCCCTCAATCACACCCCACTCCAAAGGGTATTTTTAAGAATTTGTTTGATCTCTTATAGTGGAGATTCCTTTTTTTGGTGGGGTTAGGTTAGATGAACACTAAGAACTTTTTTCAACTCTAAAATCCTGTGACTCACAGAGAAGGTACTTCTGAAGATACTGGCAAAGTATCCTTTAAATTCTTAGAATCTCTGGAGATCATCTAATCCAGCCTTCTCACTTTACAGATGAATAAATAAAGTGAGACCTAGTAAGGTTAAGCAACTTATTCAAGATCACACAAAAAATTAAAATGAACCAGAGAATGTTAGACCTAGAAGAAACCTTAAAGAAAAATTAAATGACTTAGCAAAGTAGTTAGATGTAGTTAGATAGAACTCTGGAACTAGAGTCAGGAAGATCTGAGTTCAGAAATTTTGAGCTATATGACCCTGGAAAGTCATCTCTGTCTCCTCAGTTTCCTTTACTGAAAAAATGGAAACAGCGCCTATCTAAGGATCAAATGAGATAACATTTGCTTAGCACAGTGCCTAGCACAGAGATATCTAATAAATACTTTATTTCATAATTTACAAGCAAAGAAATTGAGACCCAGAAAGGTTAATGTTATGCCCAAAATTAAATAGGTTAGTGGCAGAGCCAGTACCAAATCTTACTTTCCATCTAATATTTTCCACTACATTATATGCTCCAGAAAACAAGCAAAATTCCAGTTCAATAGATAGTCAAAATGTGTTTGAAATAATTTACTTTCCAAAGAAATATTTGAGTCATTTTTGAATGAGGGGTTTATTTTTGTTTCTTTGGTTTGCTGTTGCTGTTTTTTTTTTTTATGTTGTTGTTCAGGCAGTTTTCAGTTGGGTCTGACTCTTCATGACCCCATTTGGGGTTGTCTTGGCAGTGATACTGAAATGCTTTACCATTTTCTTCTCCAGATCATTTTACAGATAAGGAAACTGAGGTAAACATAGTTAAGTGACTTGCCTAGGGTCACCCAACTAGTAATTGTCTGAGGCTGAATTTGAACTCAGAAAGATGAGTCTTTCTGATTCCAAGTCCAAATGCACTATCCATTGCATCACTAGCTATTGTTATTATTGTTTTTAAATATCCCCCTTCCAATCAAAAGTAAGATTGGGATATAGAAGACAAAGATGCCCCCCATGAATATTAAACAGTCTAGAGAGTAGAAGTTCTAAAGTAAACTCAGTTCTTCAGTCTCATTCAGGCTGATAATCTGAAGTTTTGAAGTAAGAGCAGCTAAAAAGGCCTATAGGAAATCTAAAAATTCAAGTCTGTTTTACTCTGTGATTTCTGAATTAACCTCTGAAAACTAGACCCTGCCTCCAACAAAGGGAATACTTTAGTTCTACTCAAAATAACACCTAGGAAAGACCAGGAGAGAAATTAGATAGTTTCTTAAAAGCTAGAACCTGCGGGGGGAAGGGTTTAGATGGTGTTGGAACCATGATTACAGACAGTATATTAGGCAGCAGTATAGCAGTATTCCTTTCAAGGGGCTACACTAAAGATAAGGCACTAACAGATACCTACCAAGTGCAAGGCTTTCCTGTCTCTCATGGGTAAATTTTGGTGAGAAAATAGTAGTGATGCCTATGGGTGGTGGCCAGGAACAGAAGGAAAAGATGAAGAAATGAAGGAAAGGAAAGAAGAAATGCCTAGAGAGCCAAAGACAGCTAGATTTCAAATAAAGGGGGGAAGGAGAAGGGGGAATGCAAAGATCAACAATGAAACAAACAATATCCACGAGATCGCTGCCAATTTCTCTCTATTGGTAGTGCCAATCAGAGCCTGGAGATGCCCTTTAATGAAAGGTAGAGGCAGACAGGGAGTTTGTCTCTGTTGCCCTCATCAAAGCCTGACTTATTCTCCTCTAGGCTGGGGTTCAGTGATGTTTGCCCATTGGCCGGCCTCCTCAAAGGCAAGCCCTGGGACAGCTGTCACTCCAGGCTTAGCTGGAGTGGCTCCCCTTCGCTCCCCTCATCGACTGGCTGCTTTGGTGACAGATCAGAGGCAAGTGTTCCTGGGGTTTCCCAAAGTAAAGGGAACCCCTGGAGAGCCAGAGCCAGATCAGGACAATGCCTACCAGTCGCTAAATATCTAGAGTGCCATTCATTTTCCCCTCAGAGAAGTATTTGGATTCATTTGTGGAAGGGGTTACTTCCAATTTAGCCTTTCCCTCTCCAACAGTAAGCTGTTCTCTTATCTTTGAATTTAGCAAAAATAATAAAAACTACCCTTACATAGCATTTATAAGGTTTGCACAGAGGTTTTCCTATGTTATCTGATTTAGTTCTCAAGAACAGCCTGTGAAGGGGCTAGAATTATTTGTCCATTTTGCCAATGAAGTTCAGAGAGGTTAAATTGGTTGACCAGAAATCACACAGCTAGGAAGGGGGTGGAGGGGAGAGAAAATATAAATTTAGATTTTTCTGTCTCCAGTCCTAGCACACTGTCCAATTGGCTGTGCTGCCTCAAAAGCAGGCAATAAAGTAATATAGGCTCCAATCTTTCCCTCTTTGCTGGGTCCTGCCCTCAGTTCTTCCCTTATTTAAAATAATTCTCTATCTAAAGTAATCTATAATGATCCTGTTTGTGCCCTCAGGCTATTATCCTCTCTCTCTTTTATTTCCATGGTGAAACTTTCAAAAATAATAATCTATACTCTTCTATTCATTCCCTGACATTTGCTTCTTATTCTCCTGCTCTCTGGCTTTTGCTGAAACTGCTCTGTCCAGAATTTCCTTCAGCACTGTATGACACTTATGACCATATTCTTGATGGTCTATAAACACCTCTATCTGCTTGACTTTTCCCTCTGGACCCACTAACATAGGCATTCCCTGAAATTCTGTCTTCAACCTTCTCGTCTTTGTCTGCACTCCCCTATCTTTCCCTCTCTTCTCCCAACCTCTCCCTACCTCCCCTTTTCTTCTTTCTTCTTTCTTTCTTTCTTTCTTTCTTTCTTTCTTTCTTTCTTTCTTTCTTTCTTTCTTTCTTTCTTTCTTTCTTTCTTTCTTTCTTCTTCTTCTTCTCCTTCCTTTTCTTCTTCTTTTGCCTTTTCTTCTCCTTTCTTTTTTTCTTTTCCTTTTTCTTCTTCTTCTCCTCCTCCTTTCTTTTCTTCTTCTTCTTTCTTTTCTTCTTCTTCCTCTCCTTTCTTTTCTTCTTCTTCCTCTCCTTTCTTTTCTTCTTCTTTCCTTTTCTTCTTCTTCTTCTTCTCCTTCTTCTTCTTCTCCTCCTTTCTTCTTCTTCATCATCATCTTCTTCTTCTCCTTTCTTCTTCTTTTCTTCTTCCTTCTTTCTCTCTGTCCCTCCCTCTTACTCCCTTTGCTTTTCCCTTGCCCTTGCTCTCTCCCTCTTTAATGATCTCAACCACCCTTAATGACTACAATTTTTGGCTCTGTATGGCTAATATTAACTGTTCATTTGCCCCTGCTCTTTCTCTTCCTGAGCTCTAGATCCATATCTATAGCTGCCACCAGACAGTTCAATTGGACATTCTACCAGAGCCTCAGGAACTCCCAAGGTGTTTTATGCTTTGGTTCAGAGATTGAATCAGGAAGGAAGAGAACCAGCAACCTCAAAATAAAAGTCAGGTACAGAATGACTGGTCTTCTTTGACTTCAAAGAACAAGGCTGGAAATCAGTCAATGAATAAATATTTATTAAGCACCTATTCTATATCCAGTCCTGTATTAAGCTTTGGTAATACAAAAAGAGGCAAAAGTTCCTGCCCTCACAGAGCTCACAATCTAACTAAGGGGAAACTAAATATAAACAAATGTATATAAATCAAGCTATATAAATTTATGTATGTGTGCATATGTATGTATGTGTAAAATAATTAAAAATAAAGACCAGAATAGGAGGCTGAGCCCAATTGTGGAGAATAAGGAATGAACCTGGAATCTCACTAGTCTAGGGAGCTCCCATTGGCCATGTGGGTCACAACCTTCTCTGTAACTAATAGTCTCAGAGTAGAGGTGTCAGAAGCACTACCCAGTGAATGAGGATAGTAGCAGATTAAACTATCATTGGGAAAAAGTTAACAAAATAAATAAAAATACAATATAAGACATAGATAATGTTAATATGTAGTTTTCTACATCAATATACACTGGATCCTTATGTATGTATAGTATTGTGGCCCCCATTTCTATTTGAGTTTGCTATTACTGGACTTAGGGCTTTGCCTAAAGTACTGAGAAGCCTGAGGTTCTCATAGCCAGATTTTGTAGGGGACTGAACGTGATGAGAAATTGATCTCACTCCTAGGGTGTTACTCTATCCACTGTAATACACTGCTTCTCTGGCCAGATTGTTGATGATCTTAAATACCAGGGAAAGAAGTTTGCTCAAAAGTTTGATCAAATCAAAGGAGAGAGAGAGAGAGAGAGAGAGAGAGAGAGAGAGAGAATGGGGTTTGGGCAGTTATATAGGGGATTAAATTGGAAAAGGGAAATTTTGGAAGCAGAAAGAGACAACCATTCGGGATATAAGATAATTAGGAAATAGCTAAACAAGTATTATACATAAATATGATTCATGGAATATTATTGTGCTAGAGCTGGCATAGAGTGAACTAAGTAAAATGAGATAAACAATATTCACAATGACAGAAAGAATGCAAATGGAGTCAGGCACCAAAGTATATCTCAGTAATGACTACTACTGGGATGACTACAGCTAAGCTCAGGAGTTCTAAGCTTCAGCAGGCTAATTGGATCAAATATGTGAACCAAGGTCAGCATTTATATGGTGAGCTTCTGGGAATAAGGAATCACTAGGTTGCCTTAGGAGGGCTAAACAGATTCAGATTTTTAAAAAATGGAGCAAATCCAAGATTCCATATTGGTTAGAGCAAGACTGGACTTCTGAATAATCTTTGTACTACCAAACTGGATGATATATAGACCAAGGATTTAAAATTTTCTTTAATGTAAATGGAAAGAGCAACATCATTTTCCCTTAATATATATCCTCCTTCCTCCTTTTCTTTTTTCCTTACATTTTGAAAACATAACAAAACTATTTATAAATCTTCTGTTTCAATTGACTATGTAGCCCTTTGTGACAATAGAATTTTAAAAGAAACATTAGATTGCAGTAAGTTTGTCTTTATAAAGTCCCTTCTGATTTTTAACTTTCATCTTAAATTTTTTTCCTTAACTTCTATATTTATATTTCAAAGGTAATTTAGAATTCCATTTTTCTCATCAGGAATATTTTTAAATCCTCTTTATCACTGAAGATCCATTTTTAAACTTGTAGGATATTACTCAATTTTTCTGAATAAGTTATTTCTGGTTGTAAATCTTTTAATTTTGCCTTTTGGTAAATCTCATTATATGTACTCTACTCTTTTATGTGAAAGTTGCTAAATTTTGAGTGATCCCCATTATGACTCCTCAGTATTTGAATTCTCTTTCCAGATACTTGTGCATTTTTTTTCTTTTATCTAGAAGCTCTAGATTTTGGCAGTGACGTTCTGTGGAGAATTTAATTTGGAGAATTCTTTCAGGAGGTGATGAGTGAGTTGTTGTATTTTGTTTTCTATTTTCACATTATCTGTGAACTAGGAAATTTTCTTAGCAAATTTCTTATCCAAATTCTTTTTTATGGTCATGCATTTCAGTTAATCCTATGATTCTTAAGTTACCTGACCTTGATATATTTTCCAGGTCAGTTGTTTTTGATAGTACATTTTATATATTCCTCTATTTTCTCAGGGTTTTTTTTACTTTTTTGCTTTACTTTTTTTTTTTACTTTTACTTTACTTTTTAACTTTAAGAATTCTTGTCATCTCCTGGAGTCATTAATTCCAATTTAGTTTATTCTTATATTTAGAGAATTTGTTACTAGGATTAGTTTTATTTAGGTTAAATTTTGAGTCTTTTTTCTAATTCTCTCCTCCATAGCTCTTATTTCTTTAATAATTTTGCGGGGGACAGCTAGGTAGAACAGTGGATAGAGCACTGGCCCTGGAGTCAGGAGGACCTGAGTTCAAATTCGACCACAGATACATAATAACTGCCTAACTGTGTGAGCTTGGGCAAGTCACTTAACCCCACTCACTGCCTTGTTAAAAAAACTAAAAAATAATAATAATTTTTTTTAACATATCCATCAGTTCTTCAAAATAGTTTAATAGCTCTTGAGGGTAAGTAAACTTTTTCTTTGAGATTTTGTCTATTGGGTATTATTGAATAATTCTCATCTAGATTTGTGCCTTGGTCATCTCTGGAATCATAAAAGGTCTATGTTTATTCATTACTGTTATTGAGGCTTGAGGAGTGGAATTCTAGGTCATTTTTACTCAGGATCAATTCAAGTCAGTGAGCTTCCTTTAACTTTTTTCCTTTTACTTAAGAGAGATAACATAACAGCATGATACAATAACTTTTCTTTAGGCCTTTTTCTTTGCCAAAGACACAAAATTCTCTCTCATGTGAACAGCCTTCGTTGAAGTTCTTTGCTATGGATGAGGAGAGGAAGGAGAGGGTTTTTTCTTTAATTCCCAGTTAATTTTAAGGATGCCCCTTTCTCTAGTAAGAGACCTAGTTGAAGTCTTTCCCTGAAAGAAAGAACAAATCATATAAACAATCAAAAATATAAAATGTCATAAAAATATCATCAGTTTGGTTTCAAGCTACATCTATATAGCAACTGACAATGCCTTGCAGATATTAGATGTGCAATACATACCTGATGGTTGGCTCATTGCTTGATTAATTTTTAAAATTTTTGTTAGTGGGCTTTTAAATTTTTTATATCTCATTCTTTTTCATCTATACTTCTTTGTACAATCTAAATTTATAATATAGAAAAAAATGGTTAAACAAAAACTAACCAAATACAGCATCTATATCTGTTAGCATGTACCTCATTCTACATTACTATTAAGACAAATTATATGATCTCATTGGCCTTCAAAGTGCAAACAATGAAATCCTCTGAAGTTATTGAATTTTAACTTCATTGAATTTTTTTTATACAAGCTATATAGAGTTAATGATGACTAAAAGAACAAATAATACATGAAAGAAAGCAGGTTTTGGTATTTGCTATTCTTTGGATTTCTCCAATCTTTAGAAAATGTGATTTGGCTTACTTCACAAGGTCCTTTCAGCAGTTTAACTTATGAGCACTATCAATAACTAGGTCAGATCTGAGCAAAACTGTGAAGGATGCCTTCTTTGGTGCTATTCTATCTTCCTTTCTATATAACTTCCTCCTCTTTGACATATTCTTTCCCAACTCCCAGTACCCCAGTAATGGTCCTAAGCTCTTCAGGGTCCCAAGTCCCCATTGCAATGTTTACCCCTGGCAATGGTAGACTTTAGATCTTCTAATCTCCTTTACCCATCATAACCTTTTCCAAATGCCTCTTCCTTGGTGACAAAAACTAACCATAGAATTTCATTGACTTGGGTGCAGGACTTGAAAGAACTTTAGAATGGGAGATGGGATAGCTGAGTAATCTGACCTATATAAGTAACTGGTTAAGTAAGTCCATTTTCCCCTCTGGGCCTACTACTAACTAGAGATTAGACAATATCGTAGATTTATAGATGGAAGAGAACATAGAGGTCATTTAGATCAATCCCCTCCTTTGAGAGATGAAGAAGTAGCCGAAATTGGTAAAATGAATAATAAGGTCACCCAGGCAGTAAATAAGTGGATCTGCGATTCAAACCCACATCCTCTAATTCCAAATCCATCACTCTTTCCCCTGGACCACACTGCCTCCCACATCCTTTCCACTTCTATCATCTATGATTCACTCTTAGGCTTTTGGCCAATAGTTTAATGTGTCACCTTAATGTGCCTCTCTCCACCCCACAAATCCTCCACCCACTTGCACAGAATCACATTTTAACAGAGACCTTTAATGACTTAACTCAAAGTCTGAGAATTAAATCCAAGCAATGGAAATTTCAGGTCTCTCTGATAGCACTAGGAAGAGAAAGCTTTGGGAGCAGGAAGATCTTTTTGGAGCCTCTAAAATTCTACCACAAGATAGCCTTTTCATAGAAATAGACCTAGTTATCCCATTATGTTGGGGGGGATTCTTAATCTTTTTGTGTGCCATGCATGGACTACTTTGGCAGACTCATGAAGTCTTGGATCCCTTTCCAGAATAATATTTTTACATGTATAGAATAAAATACATGAAATTACAAAAGAAACCAATTATTTATTTTTGGGGAAAAGATGCATTTTTTTCTCATATAAGTTCACAAACACTCTGAAATCTGAACCCTAGCTAAAAAAAAAAAGAAACAGTAAACCCTAAGAGATAGAGTACTGATACTGATCTGTTTTGGTGAAGGAAGTTCCCTACTAGGCATTCAATGCAGCAACAAAGTTATAGGGAATGGCATATAGCAAGAATATGATTTGGTTTATTCCATAACAAAACCTCCTTGGTGGAGTTTAAGGTAGACCTGTCTTGGATCAAGTCTTCTTCCAGCCCAAAAAAGTTCGGTGTCTAATATTCTGAAAGTTTCTGGGGTAGTGAAAAGCCTTCAACTCAGGTGGAAAAGTAATCCAGTAGGAGACCATTGCCGAGGCAGGCCCATTAGTAGTTCAGGGTGTGGCTATCACTCCCAGCAATCACTGCCAACAATATTACCAGGGGGATGGGCCAAGATTCTCAAGGTCCTTGCTGCTATTCCCTCAGCCCCCTAAAAAATTGGTAAAGTGCCCAGCAAACCTAAAGCTCTATAAGTATTAGCTATTTTTAAGTTAAATGAATTTATTTTTAAGTAGTTAATTTTTCAATGGAAATAAGAATTTTCTTTCTTACAAGAAATTATGGCAAAGATATTTTTGTGAATTATCAGATGTCTTAGATGGATCACTATAGAGACCCTCCGTAATTCTTCTAACAAGCTGCAGTGCCCCAGGTCTTGGAAATACATTTAGGTTTCAGAAAGTATTGCAAATCATCAACAATGAAGGCATTTGAACTAATTTTATAAAAGGAGATGACATTGGAATTGTAGCTAATTCTCTTAGCAAATCAGTGATTCTACCAATCTGCCACATCCTGGTTAATGGAGCCATTATCTTTAAGGGAAAGGAGGAATAGAAGTAGCTTCTCTACCCATCCCCCTCCAATCCTCCACCATCATTTTCTACTACTACTCTACTACTATTCCAGCAGATATCCCATTGGATATTGGGACAGATTGAAGAGGTGCAAAGTAATCACTGACATTTATTTAGCTCTTTGAGCTTTACATAGCATGTTATTTCTAACTACCATGTGAGAAAGAGAGGGTTTGTAGGAGGATTAAAGGTTGAAAAGACCGTAGATTTAGATCTCGAAGGAACTTTACAGGTTGTTAGTCCAAACTTCTTATTTTATATGTAGTATGGGGCAATAAAGAGAACTTGACCAATTTGGTGAATGATGAAACTGAGGGTCAGAAAAGTAATGATTTGTCCAAAATCACCTGGGTTAATAACTGGAAGAACCGAGATCTGAACCCAGGTCTGCTGATTCCAAGTCCCTTAATGATAAACTTCATAAGAAGGATTGGGATAGAAATATAGGAGATTACAATATAAATAGAGGCAGCTAGGTGGCAATGGGCTTGAAGTCAGGAAGATTCATCTTCATGAATTCAAATCTGCCCTAAGATGTTTGACTAACTGTGTGACCCTGGGCAAGTCACTTAACCTTCTTTGCCTCAGTTTCCTCATCTGTAAAATGAATTATAGATGGAAATGGCAAACCACTACAGTATCCTCACCAAAAAAAACCCCAAATGAAGTCATGAAGAATCAGACACAACTGAAATGAGTGAACAAAAGTAAAACAAAAGTATAAATGCATGGCAAGGAAATGGAATATTGACTACACTTTCTACTAAACTGTGTAAGCATTATCATCCTCATTTTATAGTGGGAGAAACTAAAGCCAGGAGAAGAAAAATGATTAATTTTTAATCAATTAATAAATTATAGAATAGATCATATTAAATCCTTGATGCCAATGTTCTGATTCAGACTGTGAGCTTTCTCTCACAACATACTGCCTTCAGTTCAAGGAATGTAATGTACGAGATCACCAGAAATACCCCAAAGTATCTCATCTCCTAGTCAAAATTTTTTTAATTTCTTTTTACCTATTCAATAATGTCAGAAAACCTGTTCAAAGGAATTCATGATGACAATTTAAGTGTAGAAAACCTATCTCCCTGGAATAGGGAGCCCAATGATTGGTATTCACACTGAGGGAAAATGGAGGAGTATAGAGACTTTATTGAGCACAAGTGTTACTGGGTGGAAACCCAGAGAGGCACCAGAAACCTAAAGATAGATTGAGGGAAAGGGGAGAAGGCTGAAAAAAGTAGCCAAAGACCACAAACTTCACAATTTTGTTTAGCCCTGGCCATTCATCCTGCAATACCATTATTTCCCTAAAACTTTTAGCAGGCCATTTTTGTTCCCTTCCCTTTCAAGAATTTGTGCTAGCTTCTCACCAGGTATAGAATGAATGATACTTAAGTTCCCCAACCTGGCATTCGAGGCATTACTCAACATGTATCTCCCTTCACTCTGATACAAATCTTTCACTTTGTTGGATGAAGTGAAGGAAGAGGTGACAGGAAATTGAAAATATCTTTTTCACAGTATGCTTATTCTCTCTCTACTTTTGGTCACCTTTTTCCTTTTTTTCTTTACTTCTCTTTCTTTCTCTCTCTCTTTTTTTATTTCCACAGAATATTTTATTAAGAGTTAAATAGAAATTTTTATCACATGACTAAATAGGAAATTAGACATTTTTTTCTACTTCTCCCTAACTCTTAAAAAACACTCAAAAGAAAAATAACAGCCATTGGTAGAACTATTTGAACTGAATCCATCCACAAAATAAGGAAACAAGAAGACCAATAAGGTTACAGTTTTTCAAATTAACACTGAAGAACTTTAATTCCTAAGGAGCACAGCATTCCTCTTCCACAGCCTCCATGTTCTTGCGGGGTGCATGAATTGACTCAGAAGTTTGTACTTTGGGGCTGATATAGGGATTCCCCTCTATAAAGCAGAGATTCTGTCAGAGTCCCACCTCATTGCAACAAGTTGCTTTCACTGACTCTGAAAAAGAAGAGACTGCCCTGTCTAGGATGGCCCTTAGCTTCAGGAACCCAAAACTCTAAATCTTCTGACCATAGTACCTTTCCATGCTCTTCCAAAAAACTTACAAAAACTGGCAAATACTAATTTGGGTAAATCAGAGAATAAAAGACGTAAAAGAACTAGTCAAAGGATAGCTTATGTGGCTGCACCAGAGTTGAAGGAAAGAGAATAAAATTCACAAAAGGTTAATCTTCCCGAAGATGCTACTTGAGAAAAGACTTAAACCAGTTTAAAATCAGTAGTTTCGGTTTAGCTCTAAGGCAAATAGTCACCATTCTAGGGGAAGATTTGGAAAATGACTGAAAGTTGAAGGGGAAATATTTTTTTTTGTCTCCTGCACATAGTATGTTTATTCTCAACTCTCAACTTTTAGTCACCTTTTTTATCCTTAAAAAAAAACAGAAAAAAAAATCTTCTTTCAGTTAGCAAACATTAATTTTCTCTCCTTTTCACTTCCTCTACTCCAGTTGGGAAAGAAAAAAAGGAAAAACAAAACTCTTACAATAAATATGCATAGTCAGGCTTTCTCTTAACTGGAATGCTCTCCCATTTTTTCAAAGCCTTCTTATCTTTCAAAACCCAGCTGAAGTTCTAGTGCTTCCATGAAGGCTCATTTGCTGCCTCCATTGATCCAGATCTCTTGGACCTGCAGGATTTATAAATTACCTAGTTTAGTACTTGACAATACTCCATCTTGCAGTGTACTTGATTACTCTATTAGTCATCTCTTCCAACCAGAATGCAATCTTCCAGAAGCATCCAGTCTGTTAATGACTGGTCCTTGTGTGGTCAGAAGTAACTGCAGATGTATACCACTTGTTCTATTCAATGCAGCAAAAACTTGGTGAAGCTTCAATTATGTTGGAGGAACTGTACTAGGCAGTAGACATGTGAAGACAAAAACTAAGCATTTCCTTCCATTGAGATGTTTTATGTTTTATTTGGAGACATTTAAAAATGTATACCAAAAAATAAATACAGTCAAGAGGAGTATATTAATAAGTAGGGAATGGGGGAGATGTAGGGGTATACTAGTTAATGTTTAACAATTGATTCTCTGGAAAACAAAAATGTACATGACATACTTTTAAGTTTAATTAACATTATTAACATTTTCTTCATCACTTATTAAATCCAGAATAATAAAACAAGCCCCAATTTGTAGCATTAGGCATTTCTTAGATATAAATTATCACTCCAGAAATTTAATAATTGGATTTCTAGATCCAGTGGAAGCTAACTCTAGCACACTCCTAGGAGACTCCCATAAGAAATGGTACCAAGCTGTTTGAAAGACAACAAGTGATGCTATAATTTAACTCAGAGGTGAGTTGAATTGCCAATCAGATGAAGAAGTCTAGCAGTGCCAAGAACATAATTGATCAGATTCCCTTCCAGGTTGTTTTAGGGTTTTTTGAGAGTTTATAAAAGAAAAAAAAAAGGAAGGAAAAAAAAAGAAATCCTAGAAATAGAATCATTATTGGGCTCATTAACAATGAAGCTCTGTGTGTAGGGGTTGTGTGTGCCTATGAGAGTGTGTGTGTGTGTGTGTTTTTTCTCCTTTCCTAATTAGGAATATGCTCTAAATAAATTAGAAAGAAGGCTGATAGAGCTGGGAAAAGTTAAAATTGGTTCTATTCTTTATTAGATCAAGTATAACTAAAGGGGACTAAAACTTCCTGAGAGTTCCAAAGAGGGTGCAGGGCCTAGAACATCTCAAAGAGAAAATGGGCCAGGACCACATTTCAATACAGGTTTAAGAAGGATTCTCAGTATCAGTAGTTCAGTAGAAGGAGACTATGGAAACTGAAAAAACAAGCCAAGTGTATTGAGGGGTCATTCTTTTTTTTTTTTTACTTTTTTTTTTTTAGTTTTTGCAAGGCAATGGGTTTAAGTGGCTTGCCCAAGGCCACACAGCTAGATAATTATTAAGGGTCTGAGGCTGGATTTGAACTCAGGTATTCCTGTCTCCAGGGCTGGTGCTCGATCCACTGCACCACCTAGCCACCCCAGGGGTCATTCTTATAACAGGAAGGGGAGTCAAGGAGGATGATGGAAGCAGGTCTGCTGAACACTCACATCAGTAAAGTATGGTAGAGTTTTATAGGTTTCTTATTGGAAATGAGCAGGAGTTAGGGGAAGGTTGTAGGGATTCTATAATTAGGATCCAGTGTTGATTCATGTTAGTGTTTGGTGGGGTGGGGGGAGAGAAATTCCTAGGGAAATGGTGACTAGAGATAGTAATGAGGATTTGGGTGACTCTTGCTGGTCTTAATCTGACAAAGTGACTCAAGGGTTCCGGGGTCTTTTCCCTCAAGCAGGTTGGAAAGGGTATTGAGATTCTCTACAGAACACTGCCCTAAATAGGGTCACATCATATCCCTATCATTGCCACAATCACCATCACCTCCCACCCACCCACTCTGACTTCGTCCTGTGAGTTCTTATTAGTGAAGACAAAATAAAATAAACCACCATTAAGGCCCTCATTGAAGTAGGAAAAAAATATGAAATGCTGACTTGAGGGAAAGGAAGGAAGAAGGAACAGTTATTGTTTCTTTGCATGAATAATACTGGGGACAAGAGACATTTTCCTTGGTCAGTGATCCCAGACACAAATTGATGGTATACTATTAAGTATTTCTCCATTTTACTAGCTAGATGGCACAGTGGATAGAGCACTAGCTTTGGAGTCAGAAGGGTAGGAGTTCCCATCCAACCTCAGACACTTGAAAATTACAGCTGTGTGACCTTGGACAAGTCATTTAACCCTGATTGCCATCTCTAGTTGTCCTAATTCATTTCTGGCCACCAGACCCAGATTACTGTGGAGAAGAAAGTGAGGTTGGTGACTTAGCACAGCACCCCCTCACTCAAATCCTATTCATGTACTTGTCATGGCATCACCTCCTTGATAGACAGACATCATTTTTACATACAATCAGGGTAGAAGCCATTTGAAACCCTTTGATAATTGTCTTAATCTAATAGGTGCTTGCACCAGGCCCTCCCTAGAAAAAAATTTAGATTTCTGAAAATATCTCAGATGATATAACTATTTACCATTCTCTTCTAATTAGTCATCAATTCTAGCACAGTTTTTTGGACCCTTTAGTAGGTTATGGATTGAGGGTTCATTCTTAACAGGATAATAAAACAACCCTTATCTTGAAGTAAGTAGATCTAGGTTCAAATTGTAGTTTCTTTTGTTGACTACAACCCTTCTGAATCTCAGTCTTCTCATCTATAAAACAGAAACAATGAAACCTTCCTCGGAGGATTGTTGTGTAGAAAGGGCTCTATAAATCTTAAAGTCCTTGACATATGTGAGTCACTATTAAGGTTGGGGAGCATTAGGTTACCATTCCAGAGTCTATTGATTTCTAACTTGAGAATTACAATATTATAAGATGAGCAGAATTCTTGAGCTCATCTCGTCCAAACTGTATCTTACCAGTGGTACTTTCTATAATCTTCCAAAAGAAACTATGTGGTCATCCAAGCTATTTCTGAAAAATTCTAGTGAAAATAAAACATTAGAGAGATTTCTAGACTCCTGAATCCTGTAAACTCCTGGAAATGTCTGTCTGGGCAGCTCACAAGGCTGATTCCAATCTCTCTGCTAGTCAGGACTAGACTGTAGCCTCTAAGTGGTACAGTGGATGGAGCCCTGAAGGCCTGAATTCAAATCTGAACTCAAATACTTACTAGTTGTATGATCCTGGGCAAGTCACTTTACTTCTGCCTCATTTTATTCATCTGTATTATGGAGCTGATAATAATAACACTTTCCTCCCAGGGTTGTTATGAGACTAAACATGAGATATTTGTGAAGCACTCAGCCCAATGCCTGACACATGATGTGCTTTAGTAAATGTTCTGTCTTTCTATTTGTCTATCTCTGTCTGTCTATATGTCTATATGACTGTCTTTCTATCTGTCTATCTGACTCTGTCTATGTATCTGTCAGTCTGTCTATATATCTGTTTATCTGTCTCTCTCTGTCTAATTTTCTGTCAGTCTATCTGCATAAATGTCCCTCTATTTCTCTATCTGCCTCTATCTGTCACTGTTTATCATTCTGTCTTTCTATTTGTCTCTCTATCATCTATCTATCTATCTATCTATCTATCTATCTATCTATCTATCTATCTATCTATCTGTCCATGCATAGAATGGCATCATTCTCTTGGTAGTTTCTCCTCTAAGATAACATAATTGCCAGAAGCATCTCTAACTGGGCAAATGGTATTTGGCTCAGGAATCTGGGATTTCTTTAACACAAAGATAGCTTCCAAGATTGGAAACATTCATTTCTCAGGATTACTTTTCAGTCCCCTGGGCTTAGAGAAAGAAACAAAACATAAGACATAGCCAGAAACGTGCAGTTCTGTTCAGGCTTGCCTAGGCAAACACATAGTAAGCACTACTGCCATATGCTTGAGCTTTGGGCTACCATGACCAGTGGTGCAGAGGAAAGGGAGGAAAAATACTCTTCCTTCTACCAACCCTAATCAGAAATTCAGCAGTCATTGGAAATTCAGATGTGCCACTAGGAGAAGAATATCAGTTTCCCCTTGATTGTCTACTGAGAAGAAAGTTTCCTCTACAAAAGTTCCTCTAAAAATGTCCTGTGCATGGCATTCAGTAGTCAATCCACTTTGACATAATCACAGTCATGGGGACCAATGTTATATCATCTCAACAAAGCATAGCAGATAACCATCTGCAAGAGATCAATGTGTTTATCCATCCTAGGGAAGGCAGATCCCTTACCTAGCTCCTTGGGAGATAAGTGGGGGGCGGGGGGGGGGAGGGAAGGAAACAAGTCTTTACTAAGAACCTTGCAAATATTATGACACTGGATCTTCACAACAGTGTTATTACTATCCCCCATTTTACAAGCTGAAGAAATTGAGTCAAACAGAGATTTAAGTGAATTAGCCAGGGTCAAAAAGCTAGTAAGTGATTGAAGCTGGATTTGAACTCTGGTCTTCCAGATTCCAGGTCCAGTGCTCTATCCAATTGGTCATTCAGTTATCTCTGAGATCACCCAGTATGGCATCATGAGTCAAGTATTGGCTGAAAGTCCTTACATACAACTAGGATCTTCCATAGCACTATAGTTAGTTGTATGACATTGGACAAGTCTCCTAGGATTCTCTGGATCTCAGATTTCTCAGCTGTGATATGAAGGGTTATTTCTAAGTGAACTCTAAATTCTCCTCCATCTCTCAAATCATAAGTACTGAAAAAGGATTCATAGACAGTACAACCTACCAGGCACTAGAAGATTTCATTATAATTTTAAAATTCCCCCAAGAGGTAAGTACATTGCCAAAAGTAGAAAAATATACTTTGTATGAAAATAAGATGCAAATTTACACCCACAAATTTTATACAAGTAGACTTATGGCCATCCAAGTATTTCAACCGTCTGGATGTAATCCTAACCAAAATTTTAGCAGAGATCCAATTTGTGGGATTGCCAGAACTGGGTCTAGGCCTTTGTTCACCTAGAGCCAGGTTTGAAAATTTCAGCTTCTTTCCACCCTCCAATGAAAATACAGACCTAATTTTATTTCCTAAAAGAGTCAGTTATCTGAGGTAAGGAAATGTCATCATTGTTAGGAATTTCTTGGAAATGCCTTAGATAGCTAATTCAGTCTTAACTTACTTTAGAAGGAAATCTTTCATGCAGGAAATCTTTCATGGCTGTTATTAAATATTATGGAGAGCATTTTTTTAAAAATTATGAATATTAGAAGAGATATTAGCAAATAGCCTGTTTTATTTATCTCTGGTGCCTAATGGACTGTATATACTGATTAACCTGATCACACTTAACTCTGGTCAGTAGGAATATACATATATACATATATATATGTATGTTGCAAACAATGTCCATCTAAGCAGCTAGCTAATGATCTAAATATAATATAAACTCAATCATAGGAAAGCTCCCAGCTGAGGTAAGGATATATCTTGGATTTTTCATTGTTTTTCCTTTAATGACCCAGCAAAATGAACTGATCCCATTTTAACAAGAGCACTTTTCTGTGGTTTTAGTTTATACTCCAGACTAACACTAGAAATATTTTTACAAAATGGTATTGGACATTCTTCCAGTTGTTAAACATTAGTTTCAAACTGAAGGAGCTACACTCTCTGATATTGGATCTTTGAATTAAAAAAAAAATCTTGATAATCTCACTTTAAGGTATTTGGTTTCCTTTCTGATCCTGCTGATTTGATTTTATGCATTTAAAAATATTATTCTGTAAAGGGTTCCTTATATTCCACCAGATTGACAGAAGGACAAAAAAGAAAGTTACGAATTCCTATCTATTAAGGTTTGGGACTAGGGGGGCAGTTGGGAGGGAGAAGGGGGAGGGTCAAGTTAAAGAAGAGATGAAGGATAATTCAGAAAGACAATAAGCAGGGTTTGAGGGAGACAATTCTTCTGGGACCAGCGGACGATTCGAGTTGTGATGAAGGAGAGTAAACAAGATGCTGTGCCAAGTCAAACTAGATTTTGTGGGGTCACCAAATCCAAGGAAATCCAAGGATTAGATGGAAATCAGAAGGAATTTGTGGCAATGGTTCAAAGGCAGGAAAATAAGCACAGAATATTTCAGGGAAACACATTAGGAGGGGAAGCAGTAGTCATCCATGTAATGACAATGTTTCTCCACCCTAGACAACTTGGTTTTATAGAAGCAGCCACACCCTCTCTTTATTCCATTATGTTGGTAATGCTGAAGGTTTGGACACCATTCCTGCCTTTAGAATACCACCATCAACTTAGTGGGATGATGTTAGTGGAAGTTCTCTATTAATACTGATGCATTCAAGTTGCACAGTTTCCCATGTCCTTTCATTAAGGTCCACAATTCTGCCAACCTATTAAATAGGAAGTAATCCCTTTACTTCTGTAAATTTTGGAAAAACCGGGTTATATATTCTTCTTGCCTGTGTAAGGGATTGACCAAGGGGGTTCCCTGATCAATTTGGTAAGCCAACTTCCAAAAAAAGTCCTTCTAAAGGTCTTTTATTATGAATTTCCTGGTTGATGAGCTCTTACATGAGATTTTGGAAGGCCTTCCCTAGGGAAAGTGGAAATATTCATAATGAAACCTTGTTGACAGAACAATTGGCATCTCCTGTTTAGACCTCAGTACTGGGACTAGCTAATTTGAAGGTAATCCTTGATGCCCCTGGAAGGATAGATTATATTGTTTAGAACTGCACCCAAGAAACTCTTTTCAGACTCTTGTGGAGGATGGACTTTTGTTGGATTCACCCTTTTGTGCTCACTTATAAAGGAAAATCTTTACAAAAGATTTAGAGCTTTTTCATCTTTGATTTTCTGTCTCAATTCAAGGGAAATTCTGAGTTGAATGCTCAGCATTCAGCAGGTAGAAGCTAATGAGTCATACATGGCAGATGTTCTCATCTTCCAAGATTGGAATTTTTAGACCATGTCACAAGTTAGTTGTATGACAATTAACCATAGTCTTGGCCTTCTAGGTATAAAGAATATGGGAATGTTCACTAAGCAGCATTCCCTGAATCCAGCCTTCTAAGCAGAGAGGATTTTCTGGGCAGTTCCAATTTTGAGAGCTCCTTCAGAGGAAGAGTATTGGAATCTCCAGAGAAACAAAAATAAGACATGTTAACCATGAAGAATGATACATACATTTTTTGGACATGGCTAATGCAGAAATTTACTTTCTTTAACTATTTGTTGTAGGAATTTTCTTTTTCTTTGTTAAATGGGGGAAAGGTGAGAGGTGAGAAGTGGGAAAATCTAACTAAAAAAACAGGCTTTATTCTAAGTTCTGGGACGTAGAAAGAAAGGCAAGAAGATAGTCCCTACTTTCCAGGAACTCAAAGTCTAATCAAAATATGATAAAAGCAACTATGTAAAAACATGATATGGGTAGAATAAATTAGAGATAATAATAATCAGAGGGAAGGCACTAGCATTAAGGATTAGGAAAAGCTTTTCGAAGAAACTAAGATTTGAGGTAAGCAAGGGAAGCCTGGAGACACAGAAGAGGAAAAAGAAAAATCCAGAAAGTCAGAGAAAACATTCAGAGTTAGGTGTTGGAATATCTTTTGAGAGATATGACAAAAATACCAGTGCCACTGGATGGGTAGCAGAATATTTATGGGTAGTAAAATGTAAGAAGACTGGAAATGTAGGAAGTTGGCAAATTATGAAGGATTATAAAAGTCAAAGAATTATATACTTAATCCCTAGAGGTGAGAGGGAGCTATTGGAGTTTATTTAATGGGGACAGGAGGCAATAACACAATCAGATCTATGTTTTAGAAAGATCAGTTTGATAGCTCAATGGAGGTTGAATTGGAATGTGAAGAGACTTGAGACAAAGAGAACTGTGGATTCATTAATGAAAAGGTGGATCTACACTAAGAATGTGTCAGTGTCAGAAGAAAGAAAAGGAGAAGCATATAAAATGTTACAAAGATAAGTAAACAGGTCTTGCCAGTGTGTTGTATGGGAAGAGGGAATAAAAGAGAGTGAGGATTGAGGATGACACCTAGATTGACTAAAAGGATGATAAGTAGTTCTGAGCATCATTGACAGAGACCATTGAAACCAGGGTTGCTAATGAGAACACCAAGAGAAATTTTATAGAGGGAGATGAGAGACAAAGATAGAGCCCTGAGGGATACCCATTATTTCTGGGTATGACCTAGGTAAGGATCCAGCAAAATACCATGAGAAGAAGCAATCAGAGACCTCTCTGGAAAGAGATCCAAGAGAGAAGAGTGTCTTAGAAATCTAGAGACAGAAGAGTTTCATGGAGAGAATGATTGATAAAGCAAAGTCTATGGAGAGGTCAAGGAGAATGAGGATTGAGAAAAAGACCACTAGAAAAAAAAGTACTTGCTATTGAAAATTACATTTTCAAAAGGATAGTGTTGGAATCTAACTTTCTATTCAGTGGAATGAAATTTCCTGCACAAGACTTAGGCTTCACCTTGGAGTAATTCCACAATTTGATAATTCAGACACTCAGTCTTCTATCTAAAGAAGGGAAATTTTTTGAGCAACATGCTGCTTGGGGAGATTAGAGAGACATGCATGTGGTGTCTGATATTGAGTAGAACAGAAGCAAAGAAATAAGTCACTGTATGAAGGAACAAGAGATCTATGCTTTACTCTTTGCTATTATAGTAAGTTATTTAGACAGTGTAGGCTTGATGGGGAGAGCTTTGTATGTCTAGCAGTCCAAATGTGTTTTATTTTAAGGGAGAGGGTCATGGTGGGAAGGACTATATACATGCCTGTTGGAAGATAGACTCACTAGAATGTTAGAAGGTTAGACCTCTTTCCTGGCAAAAACCCTAAAATGATTTCCAATTCCAGGGGACTTCAAACGATAGGACTGGCACTGAATCTGGAGGACTTAGAACCCTCCTGGGAAAATGGGACTACCTGAAGAGGGGAATTTTGTGAATGCATATGCGCTATTGTCATTTCCTTTGTGTTTTCTGAATTTGTTTATTAACTAGTATGAATCCTACAAATCTACTGCACTATCAGTGGAGTGAAATAAAGGCTATCCTATGCCCAATACCATTGTTTTCTTGAGTACCTGCATCATACACAAGCAGATATGAAGGACCCTTAACTAATATATATTGAGAATAAGATGAAAGCTATGTTCTAAGATTTTCAGGGTAGACTCTAGGTAGGGCTAATAAGATTCTAAAAGACAATATTTTTAAAATCCATACTCCAGGTTAGAATTGGTCTATTTGAACCCAGAGACAGGGGTCATTGAACCATTGGTTTCATTTGTCCATAATTAACAGACCTAGGCAAGAAATTCATGGATGTATTCAGGATTAATGTAAGCTCTATGCAACAAAGACAAATAGAATGTGGGAAAGATGTTCAATGAGATGATGGTAGCCACAAAGTTCACCACTTGAGTCATATGGTATGGCACTAGAGTGCCAGCACCTCGAAAGAGCATAACTATTGACCTTTCCTCTGAGTATATATGGGGAAAATCCCTGATGAAAATTCATTATTAAAGGATATTTCTCTTTTATTCCTTTAGGGGATGATCTATAAAGAGAGGTCTTCGTCAAGGATTTCCCATTCCCCCAGGAAGGCTCAATGGTAAGTTTGCCCAACAGTGTAAAAGTACACTGGGCTTAAGCTCTAAACATGCTTATGACTTGAATGAGGGAAAAGCTCCTTCCTTATTTGACTTGGATTTTCAGAAACAAATCATCATGGATCCAACACCACCAAAGAAACTGTCCTTTTGAAGAAAATGGGGAATCCTCATCTAGGTCAGAAGGTGAGAGTATAGAATTATGTATGTCACATAGAAGTTATTTGCATTTTTAATGCAAATAAATAGCATTTTTAAAAACAGACTTGCCCTTCCAGAGGAGGAAGGAACTAGCTACTTTTTCATTTTCACATTACTTTTATATCTGCATAGATTTCTTTCCCTTCCCCTAACATCTTAAGAAATAAAAAAAAAACTGACAAGAAAAAATCAATTTGGCAAAATGAAAACTATCAACCAAATTTGACAGTATATTCAATGTTCTACACTTCCACAGAGAAGGGAAAGAGGAGTAGTTCCTCATTTCTTCTCCAAGGTCAAACTTGATCATTTTAATTACTAGACATTTAGTTTCAGTTTTTTGCTTCAGTTTTTTGTTTGTCATTGTTCTTTCCATTTACATTATTACACTTAATGTGCAACAAAATGTGCAATATATTATTTTGGGGGGTTCTGCTTATTTTCTTCTGCATAAATTCATATGAGTCTTCTTGGACTTTGTTGAGCCCTATATATTTATCATTTTTATGGAGTAGTAATGTCCCTTTACATTCATGCAGCTAGCATGGCACAGTGAGCAAAGCACTGGACCTGGAGTCAGAAATATTCATCCTCTTGAGTTCAAATCTGGCACTAGATGTGTGATCCTAAGTAAGTCATTAACCCTGTTTACCTTAATTCCCTCATCTGTCAAAGGAGCTGGAAAAGGAAATCGCAAAACTCTTTGGTATTTCTGCCAAATGAGTCATAAATAGCCATACTATACAGAAAATTGACAATAAAAACAACAATGTAATACATATTTATTTTGTTTCTAGTTCTTTAGATACCATAAAAAGTGCTGTTGTAATTATTTTGGTGCAGATGGGATCTTTCTTTCTGGCAAGAATATGACTAGCAAATGGGATCTCTGGGCTCTTAATTTCATTTGACTTTAAAGCACAACTGGATGAGTTTACAATTCCACCAAGAGTATAACAGCATGGCTGTCTTTCTATTGGTCATCCAACATTTGATTTGTTTCCATGTTTACCAATTTATTGAATGTCATGATTCACATTTCTTATTTTTAGTGTCTATGGTTCTTAATGGTTTGTAATTCTTTTAAGAATGACTTGTTGGGGTGGCTAGGTGGCACAGTGGATGTTCAATGAGATGATGGGAGCCACAAAGTTCACCAGTTGAGTCATATGGTATGGCACTAGTGTGCCAGCACCTCGAGAGAGAGCATAACTATTGATCTTTCCTCTGAGTATATGGGAAATCCCTGATGAAAATTCATTATAAAGGATATTTCTCTTTTCTTCCTTTAGGGAATGATCTATAAAGAGAGGTCTTCATCAAGGATTTCCCATTCCCCCAGGAAAGCTCAATGGTAAATTTGCCCAACCATGTAAAAGTATTTGACTTGGATTTTCAACTGTCCTTTTGAAGAAAATGGGGAATCCTCATCTAGACCTGAAGCCTCACTGGCCCTGGAGTCAGGAGTACCTGAGTTGAAATCCAGCCTCAGAAATTTAATAATTACATAGCTGTGTGGTCTTGGTCAAGTCACTTAATTACATTGCCTTGCAAAAATCTAAAAAAAAAAAAGGATTACTTGTTCATATAGGGTGAACTACTCATTCATATAGGGCATTTAGGTGTCACAGTGAATAGAACACTGGCCTTGGAGTCAAGAAGATGGGAGTTTGAATCTAGCCTTAGACAATTGAATATTCCAGTTATGTGACCTTGGACAAGTCAATTAACCCTGACTGCCTTGTAGCCAAGGCCCATGTCTTGTGTTCCTAATTCATAACTTGTCATTGGACCCAGAAGGTTCTAGAGGAGAAAGTGAGGTTGGTGGCATTGCACAGCATACCCTCACTCAAATCCAATCCATGTGTTTGTCATAGCATCACCTTTCTGATGTCATGGTCTCCTTCAAGAACAAAAGATAAACATTATTTGTTCATATCATTTGAACATTTAGCCATTGAAGAATGAGTTTTGGTCTTATACATTTGTATTAATTAGTTCACTATATATCTTAGGTAGCAGATCCTTATGAGAGATAAGTGATGAAAGATTTATTCCCAATTAGCACCTTTTCTTATCCTAATTGCAATGATTTTTTCTTATAAAATTTTTTGAATTTTATACAATTGAATTATCTATTTTAGTTTTGTAATTGCCTCTCTTTTTGTTAAGAATTCTTCTCCTAGATATAGCAACTAAATACTTTGGAGAGGAAGCGGATCCTCAAAGGAACAATATTTTTAATCTATAGATACTGCCAGGTGAAAGTTAATCTAAAAGGAGGCAGGAAAAAAAGAATAAAGTATAAAGATAGAGGTTAATAATAACTGGGACTACACTTTGCCAATTATTTGTTGACATGATAGAATGCAGTGAGATTTGCTCCCTTCCCAGGGACTGAGTCCAAGAAGAAACAGAGAATGTCCCAATGCATGTCAAACCAGATGACTACTACCCACTTAGACAATAAACTGGAAGTGTTGGTGAGGTAGATAGTTTTTCCTTCAAAGCCAATCAAAAACAAGGGATACAGAAAAGAATCATGGATTTGGGAAGGGAGAAGCTGATTAAGGAGATAGCAACTGAGAATAGGATGTGTATTTTGAGACTATCACTTAAAATATAGGAATAACAGATTCCTGGCCAGAGTTGGAATATAAAAGTCAGTAAAAAAAAATATCTTTTTTTACAGTCTGCAAATTTAATTTAAGAACTCTAAACCGAAAAGGAAGGGGGGGCTGCTTATTATCAAGCTAGATAAAATAGAGTATAGGAATAGCAAAGAAAGAATAGTCATAGGAGTAATAATAGAGTCAAAGTCCAAGAAATTAGATAGTAATGAAATCTAAGGCTTCCTAAAAAATGAATAAAATATGAATAATAATAAAGATGATCTAGGGATTCTGACATGAGAAGACAAATTTTGCATCATTGAGATTTGATGATCTGAAGTTCACAATTTGAATCGGCTCTGGAATGATGTGTCCTATTCAAAAGAAACTGAAGATATATGGGTGGGAGGACCAGTGTTGCACTATAAGAATATATAATCATACAAGGAATTCTAAGAACCAGAAGAGAGAAGAATGATGAGAACATTTGAGTGAAGATCAATGGAGGCAGAAATAGCAATATTTTCACACAGTACACAATGCACCACACGGACAGAAAAAAACAAATGGATAAGAAATTCAGGAAAAAGAGTACAGAAGCATGATATAGTTGGTAGTGATGTAGTGCTTCAATTATCCAGACATCTGCTAGTGCTCCCTTCCTGCCAAAAGTCAAGGGACTAATTGTTTCTTCATTTGCTTTAGTGATAATTTCTTTCTTAAAAAAGTAGAAGAGTCAGCAAGGGAAATTTCTGTTCTAGATCTGATTTTCACCTACAAGCAGCATTTTTCTTTATATAGAAAAGACTTGGAGGCAAAGCAGATGCCTATTTATTGGGGAATGGCTAAATACATGATATGTGAATGGAATAGAGCATTACTGTGGTATAAGAAATGACAAATATGATGAATAGAGAGAAGCATGAAAGATCTACACAGTGAACTAGGAACACAGTGAACTAGATCTATTAGAACTACACAGTGAAGTAAGCAGAGCTAAGCAACATATACAACACCATGACTGCAATTATGTAAATGGAAAGCATCACCACACATTCACACAATCAAAATATTTGCAAAATTACAAAGAACAGCAAAATTATAAGAAGTTCCAAAGAGATATGAGAAAACATCCCTTAACACAGCTAGGTGGCACAATGAATAGAACACTGGCCTTGGAGTCAGAAGGATGGGAGTTCGAATCCAGCCTCAGACACTTGCCATTTACTAGCTGTGTGACCTTGGGCAAGTCATGTAACCCTGATTACCTCACATCCAGAGTCATCTCCAGTCATCCTAACTCATATCTAGCCACTGAATTCAGATGACTCTAGAGGAGAGAGGTTAGTGGCTTGGCATAGCATTCCCCCACTCAAATCCAATTCACATGCCTATCATAACATCACTTCCCTGATATCATGGGCTTCTTCGAGAGTGAAGAACAAACATCATCTTTGCAGGAGGTCCATGAGTGTGGGACATTGACCTTATGCTATTCATTGACCAATTTTCTTCATTTTCTCTTTTTTGTCTTTAAAAATATTATTATAGGAGGTGATTCTGGAAGAGATGGGTTACTGGGGAGAATCTCAGGGATTTTAAAAAAACACAAAAGGCATAAATAAGAATTATTTTAAAAGTAAAACAAAAAGAATGGGTCATACCATGCTAACATTTTTTTGCAGGATAACTAGTACTTAGAGAACAGTAGAATATTGTATAGTTTACCTAAATTTTAGCTAAGCAATGAATATTTCTTATGTTATTTTGTGGAGAAGATGAAGAAACAGTCTAGTTGCTACAATAAGGTGGATTTGAAAGTGGTTGAATGGCCACATGGAGATCATTAATAGTCTTGGAAAGCTTCTTATAGATTTTCCTAGGAATCCATCATTGGTCCCATTGCCTCCTTATCAGAGCCTTTGACAAAGGTAGATAGCATGCTTATCCAATTTGTAGATGACATAAGGAAGGAATTAAAACATTGGATGACAGAATCAGTAACCAAAAATTTCTACAGCAATTAAAATAGTGCCTGGTACTTAGTAGGCACTTAATATTCTTGTTAATTGATTGATTGATCTCCGCAAGCTTTAACAGTGAGGTTAACCTAATAAGATAAAAAGGGATAGACTGAAGACCTACATTTGGATTCAGTACATTAACATCACAAGAGCAGGATGCCGAAGATAGCATGGTAAGGCAATTTCTGGGTCAGAGAGAAGATGAATGAATTATCATGAACTACATGCTAAACATGATTTGAAAATGCAATGTGACAGCTAGAAAAGCTGCTATTCCCATCCAGATTACCCACTATTCATGTCCATTCCCACCAAAGCATTTTACTAAACTAATTTCCCTTTTTTCTATACTATCTCTCTTAGTGATCTCATTAGTTCCCTTGGATTCAATTTACTTTCTCCATTCTTGCCATGTCAGAAAACTGAATTGCTTCCATTTAAATTGTCTTAGGAAGATTCTGAAGATCACCTGGCAGGAGAAGACACCAGACTGAGGTCTTTTCTGGGGTTAAACTGCCAAGCACTCCATTATTACTAAAGAGAGTACAACTATGATGGGCTGAGCACATTGTTAGAATGTCAGAAATATGCTTGCCAAAAAGATTATTTTATGGAGAACTTACACAGGGCAAGTGCTCACCAGGGGATAAGAAGAAGCAATACTGAGACACCCTAAAGGTCTCGTTGAAGAACTTTAGAATTAATTATACAGCATGAGAGACTCTGGCACAGGACTGTCCAGTATGGTGTGCCCTCATCACTGAGGGGGCTGCACTCTATGGAAGGCTGAACTGAAGCAGCTCTAAGGAAACATGACATACACAAGTTTAGAACACCCCAGGTGTTCACACAGACTATTTGCTCCTGACCTATAGTAGAATATTCTGACTTCATACTGGTCTGCTCAGTGGACACACTGTAATTTTTCTCCAACATAGTGATGTCCTTTTGGTCTTCTTCAATAAGTAAGGACAAGAACCAACCATGATCCTTGATTAAATCAAGTCTTGTCATTATTCCTGGTTGTAGTGTGTTAATCTGCTCTTCTCTGGCCCTCACTCACCATCCTGTTAACTTTCCCTTCCCATGCCATCACTCCATGTGTGATGTATTTCTCTCATTTGAATGTAAGCTCATTGAGGAAAAGGACTATATTTGCTTTTGTATTTATCTTTCTTAGTGCTTAGATAAATGTTTCTTCCTTCCTTCCTTCCCTCCTTCCTTCTTACTATTTAACCTGGATAATACATGACTCAAGGAGAAGCATGATAATAGTCTTCGCATATTAGATGGACTATCATGCTAAAGAAGGATTATCCTGTTTGGCCCCAGAGGACTGGAAAAGGAGAACTAGCTCCTTTTTAGTCTTGACACAAAGAGAAAGATAACCACCAAACATTTGTTGTTGTTCAGCAGTTTCAGTATTGTTTAACTCTTTAAGACCCCATTTGGGGTTTCTTTGGCAGAGATACTGGAATGGCTTGCCATTTTCTTTTTCCAATGCATTTTACACATGAGGAAACTGAGGAAAACAGGGCTAAGTGCTTGCTCAGGGTCACCAAAAGACACTAAAATGAGTAGTCATCTATTATTTAATCTACTAGGAAGAGGAACTTACTCTGAAAGTCATAATTCATTAAGTTTGTAGAAGCTCCTGAGTCCAGAAAACCTGGGACCCACAATACCCAGTTGTTTGGGAATTCAATTTTGAGGGTCCTGAACAGGTAGACTATGAAAAGGGCCTTAGAATGAGTCATCCTGAAGACAATAATAAGCAGCTGCAGTATCATAGCAAGTAACACTGTGGGGTGCAGGCTCTTATTTTACAGATGAGAAACCTGAGGTGAAGAAATATGAATGGCCACATACAGCTACTAAGTGTCTAACTCTTAAGATCAGTATTCCATCTAGTGTCATGCTATTATCTCCATCTAGTGTCACAGCTTTACTTGGAATGGAGAATAGCTGGTCCATGGATAGTCTTATAGCTAAATGATGCTTAGGGTCTGGGTGGCAGGGTTTGGCCCATCCTAGCAGTTCCTAAGTTGTTTATATTGCTTCCATCTGACATTCTATCATGAGGGCCAAGAAGGAAGGCAAGAATATTCTAGAAAGAGTTATCAGCACGGTTTTGAACATGGTTAAAAGCAGGATTGGATATATTCTATAGGCAGAGCCAAATTTTCTAAAACTGGTTCATATTGGCAGGCATATTCCATGACAAGTCCTGACTTATGGCACAAAAGGAGCTGCCGTTTTCTACCACTTTTCCTTGTTCCTGCCTGAACTAGCAAAGTTCCTTCCAATTCTAAATCTATGATCCTAGGATCTCTTATTTCCAAAATTCCTCCTTTGTTTCCTATTTGAAAATCAAAATATTTGTCCAGTTCTCTGTTTTCTTGTATCTTTGTGGTCCTCTATGATCTCTCAAAGATTATGTCTCTAATCACATGTCCATCTATCCAGAACAATGAAATGTAATTCATCTGAAACTCATTCCAATTGCCTGGGTTCTCTTTTACAACCTACTCTCTTGCTTTGACTTCTATTTCTTAATGGTGGCTGCTCAATCTTTCTAGTTGGAGGACTTTTCTCCTGGGCTGGGATATTGATGTTCCAGTTCCTAGCATGCATAAACTATTGAGCAAGTTATCACTCAATGCATTATTTGGTTAAGTAATGATGTATAAATTAAGCAGACACTTCAAATAAAGAAAGATTACCCTTCATGGCAGCAATATACTTAATAAGAATTTGTCCACTATTATTCCCAGTTTTATGTTCATATATGTGTATAATCCATTCATAGTGATGCTAATAGGAAGGTATGATTAAAACATCTCAACCATAAAAAGAATTGTAATAGGCAGAGATGTCTTATAAAACAAAGGGTCATTCCTTAGCTCTCTACCATTCCCCTTTGTAGTATAGCTCCCTAAACAACTATTTTGTGTTGACCTCCCCAGCTTTGTACTGTTGCTAGGATATTCTCTGATCTCCATTGGATTTGATTACTTGGATTTGATTACCCTTGCAATCTTTGGTTTTACCTGCTAAGGTATTCTCTTTACTCTCTTAATCATGATTTAGAACATCTCCCTTTTCTCCAGTAGAGTCCTCTGCTTTAGACCTTGGTAATTGCTCTTAATCTTCACTAACAATTCCCCCACCCTTCCCCACTCCATATGCCCTAAGGTGCAGGAATCTAATAGTCTTATTTCCTTTCAAAACTGGTATAGACCTTCTTATGACAATGGCCAAGGCAATCACTTGTTGTCCCCTGAAAGCTCATCAGTTGCAGGGAAAAAGAAAGGTACAGAGATTTTGGGGATGGGCTATAAAGTCACAGACCATGATACTAAATCAAAAACTGGACTAAACCCTCATGGAAATGGTAACCTTCTCTTGAACTTGGAAGACTCCTGGAAAGTGAGTGGTTCCAAAAAGGGGTTTGTCATCTGCCCTGCCTATCAGTAACCCAGGAAGTTCCTCAGATTATTTTCACTGTAAACAGAGTACTCAGAATCTCTGAATATAGACAGTTTATGGCCCTCCAATTCAGAGATTCCATACATCTTAGACTAAGATGGTGGGACCAACTACCCATTGTGTTACCACCTATCTTGTGGGAAATAACTTCAGTGGTGAAGATGGAGGGATCCTTCCAAGATCTTAAGGAGACCTTTGACATCTCCTTCCTTTCAATTAAAATTGCCAGTCAATAGTTAATTGATCATTTTCAAAGAGCATTAATTAATAGCTTCATGTGAATTTAGAGGGAAGTATTTGTACCCGGCCCAAATGCATCAAAAACTTGGACAAATATTAATAGTTAATAATAGTATACATGTATATGGCACATTAAGTTTACAAAACATTTTCTTTACAAAATTTCCATTAGGTAGATAATGCTAATATCAGTATTTCCATTTAGTAGATCAGGAAACTGAGTTTCAGAGTGATTAAATCACATAGTTAATAAATAAGTGGCAGATTTGGAACTCAAATTTGGGTTTTCTTGGCTCCACATCCACTGTTTTTTTCCACTACTATATACCATTCATGAAGCATATTTATCAAATTCACTAGGTAAACTGCCAAGGGAAATAGGTGAACTGATGACAAAATATAATTCAAAATGATCCTGATAGACTGGAAATCTAGAGTGACATTCACAAGATAAGATATAATAAGACTAAAAGCAAATTCCTATATTCAGGTTCAAAAACTCAATTGCACACATAAGTCATAGTGAAGGCCTATCTTGGCAGCAGGTGACTTGAAAAAGAATCAGTATTTTTAAGTGACTATGAATTGAAATCTGAGGCAAAAATGTCACATGCTACTTTAATGAAACTTTAAGCTGAATTAACAGAAATTTAGATTAGAAATAGTCCCTCTATGTCTTGAATTGAACAGAACAAACTAGGAATATTGTGCTCAGTTTGGGTAACACCCTTTCATAAGAAAATTCATAAATTAGTATACATTTAGGGGAGGGTGACCAGGATGGTGAGGGGAACTGGAAATAAATAACTAAATAAAGAACTAATTAAAGAGGGTTTAGTTGGTTAACAACCAAAGTCTTTGAAGGGTCTTTATATAGAAGGATAAACTTTTTATGTCTATGTTGCTTCAGAGATATAACTAGAACTAAAATTAGTACTAATGATCATCTCTTATCAGAAAAAAAAAAAGAAATAGCTTACACTAGATAAGAGGCTGAACTAAATTACCTTTATGACTTTGTCCAACTCTAAAATTCCATAATTTAATTGAAAGCCATAGAATTTTTCTTATGTTAACAAAGTAAATACTTTGCAAACCTTAAAGCATTGTAGAAATGTTGTATTATTATTGTTAATAACATATTAGAGTACTAATAACATTAATATCATAAGGATTAATAACATATAGAGGAAGCTAGGGACTATACCTATAGTTTCATTAATATAGGTGAGGAAACTGTCTTTATCAACTGATGAATTCCCTGAAAATTACGGTTTTGGAGAAGCATGAGCCTGAGAGCCTAGCCCAGGATCACACATGCAGTATGTTTTAGAAGCTGGAATCCAGATCTTCCAGATTTTGAGGCCAATTCTATATTCACCACACCTTCCCTTACATAGTAAGTGCTTAATAAAATTTGGTAGGATTGAATTAAACTGAGGGAACAACCAATCAATCATTAAGCATACATTGAGGATGAATCTGGAAGAGAGTCAGGTATTTTAAAAGTAATAAAAGAAGAGAGAGAACATTCTAGACCAGCAAAATTGTGGGAATGATGTGATAAAACTACCAAATGCTCTGGGAAAGCATTCACTTTAAGTTGCATATCTAGTGGTAGGGATAAGCTTGCAAGGAATCATCCATACTTTCTCATCTACTCCTTCTTGCAACTCCATGCATTTACTTAACTAAAGTCCCAGATGCAGTCTGTGATTATGGAATAGTGCAAAGACAAGCGGCCAATCCAGAGACTGAGCCTGCCACTCTGAGCTCCCTGGCTCTGGCCCTGAGTTGAGAAACCGCCAAGGGAGTTGGGAAGCACTAGTAGAATATCAATCATCAGACCTCTGCTCACTGGGATGACTGGACCACAAGGGACCAGGAAGACTCTTGCAGTTTTTGGTCCAGTAGCCCCCCCTATATGCGCATAGCAATGTGGTTCCTCTGAATCTCACACTTATTAGTATGTTTCAGGTTGTCCTGCTTGCCAGTAATGTTTGCTAGGATGGAGTGCCAGGAGAGCCCACAGCCTCAGAAGACAGTGAGAATATGTCTGCCTGATGAATCCCAAACCCTCACCCTGAGCAGCTTCTTTGGAACTGAATGGAAACATTATAACAATTTAATTACCTTTCACAAATACAGCTCCGAAATCCACACTCCCTTTTGCCAAAATGCCATTTCAAAAAGAGGTACAGGAAGAGGGGGTCCTGTTCGTCCACGGGTGAGAAGCGGGGTCCTTGAAGAAATGGAACTTATTTTAATTAAGTTTCAAAAGTGACATACTATCCCCTGACCCACATATACACTGAAAGTGTCCTTTTTGAGCCAGGCCAAGTTTCCATCGTTGCCGGAGCTGGGCCCTTTACTGTGTGAGCTCCATGAAGCCAGGCGATGGGTTTTGTTTTGTTTTTAATAAAAAGGCCAATAATGGGGCCTGCCAATAGGCATTGTCTTCCCCAGTCTAAAGTGTTTGAAATTAATTTATCCGCTTAGGATGGTGTATAAATTTCTCATTACGAGTGTCAGTGATGAACAAGAAACCATTCCAAAAAATGTATTGGGGCTCATGCCAAGCCCTGGGCTCCAGGTCTCTTGCCGAGCCTCTGCCCCGTACAAAGGATTTCACACAGTCAGGAGAGTTAGCTATGCATGCTTTCCCGTTGCCGGGGCTCAGTCAAATACCCTGTGAGAACGACACGTATACACACTTTGTTTTATTATTCCGCACAGATGCTTTTTTGTTTTATATTTCAAGCTTTGTGGGGTATAATGCAGGGTGTTGTTTTTTGTTGTGTGTGTATTTTTTTTTCTCTCCATCTCCCAGTCACTAACCTCCCCCACCCCCACAAAGGGATAGGATAAGGGGGAGTGGAAAACAGAAGATGGAAGCTTTTCCAGAAAGGCTTGCGGAGAATTAGATAAACAGAGTCTCTTTCTGGTTTGGGGGTGGGGGAGAAAAAGATGATTGGTTAGCCCCACAAGAGGTAGGGGAAAGGGGAAAGGGGAAGATAAGTCCTTAACTCCTCCCAAATAGAAAATGGCGCCAATTAGACTATATTGGTCAGTGACCATATGAGAATAAATTCTGATCGAAAAGAAAGAATTCACTGAAAGATATACACTTGCCAGCTTGCCTTGTCATGTTGCTTCCTCCCCCATGCTCACCCTGCACCTGCTCCTGCCACCCAAAGCACATGTACCTTGTCTTTTATTTCTCCTCAGAAAATTCCATTCCCCCATGGTCACTTCCAGCCACTTCTTTCCAGGATTCCTGGGTGAGTGATCTCTGGGTAGGATAAGTTACTTTTACCTTGCCCCACCTGACAAACTAATAGCCCACTTAAGTAAGCAACCTGCTTCCCTCTGCCCTCTCTGGTATCTCTGTTGATAATTGTTGATGGGTAGGTCCTATCTTCTTTCCATTGATATCAACAGTTAAACGAACAAAACAAAAGAGAAAGAGAACCAAGTCAACTCAAAAAAAGAAAGAAAGAAAGAAAGAAAACACTGAGACTGAGATTACCTCACAAGTGGGTTTGGCCATGGCTGGGGTCAGCCAAAGGGCAGGGTCCCATCCAAGTCAAGAGGGATAGCAAGTGGAAGTCAATTTGCTTCTTTGGGACTCAGTTTCCCCATCTGTGTCTGGATCTGAATAGATGATCTCAAAAGCCTCTTCTAGCTCTGGAATTCTAAACTTGTGATGAAAGTGACAGCCCAAATAGCCAACCACTGGACCAATAGTAGCCAAGAGAAAGATGGATTGGATTCTTTTGAAGTAGAAGGGGCTTCTCCACTGGATGGCCCCCCAACACTGTGTGCTTTTTATGGAAGTTGTCCCTGGAAAGCCACTTGCTGGCATTCCCCTCACCTCCATCCACAATAACCTTTCTTGATTTGAAAAGGTCTCTTTATAGCAGAAAGAGCCATTGAGGGAGTGAGGTGACCTATCCAGATTGCCTTTCAGAGTAGTCAGAAGACTTATCCATCTCCTCCTTAGGAGAAGCTTCCACCTCTCATCTCACCTGACTCTCTGTCCAAACAACCAGGAAGGGCAGAGATTGGTGCCGAAATGCAAGAGGCCCCTCAGCTTTGGTTGCCTGGCAAGCAGTTCTATTCCCGGGCAGCCAGCCAGCCAGCAGTCCCTAAAGAGGTGCCCTCATTAAAGGCAGCATGGTCCAGTGGGCAGGGCATCAGATTGGGCATCTGGAGGCTTGGGTTCCAGTCCAGCTCTACTGCTGATTTGCTAGGTGACCTTAAGCAGATTACTTAACCTCTCTATGTTCCACCTGCCCTCTGCCCTTACTCTTTGGGAAGAGTTCCAGATCTTTCTCCTAGAAATGAGAAGATCAATGGATTTGGGGCTCTGGTGCCTGAAATTCTCTTTATCTTGTTACTTTGTCCTGCAGATTTTTCAATTCTTGACAAATAGAACCATTTACTCAAAGGAACCCAAGAAATACATTGCACTTTCTTTCCTTCTCATAATTTACAAAATCTAGCCTTGATATGACCTTGGAGAGGATAGACATAGTACTATCAATAGAAAGGCAGGACCAAGGGAGGTTCAAGACCAGAAGGGATCCCCTGATTTACTCTCTGAAAAGTTTGTTTTCCCTGTGACTCATGTCCATTATCAACATAAACTCTGATTCAAATTTCCCCACAGGCATTCAGTGTCCTATGATGCCCTATAAAAGTCCAATCTTTCACCAGAATTCTCATCTGGGTTGGACCTCTCTGGCAGACTCCTCACTGAGTCTCTTTCTCCTTCCTTATATTTCTATCTCCCTATCAAAATGTATCCTTTCCCAGGTTATCTTCAAATTCTGATAGACTTGTGGCAAATGGGATCAAAAAATCCAGGCTCAGATGTTAGGAGCTGATCATTGAATCAGATATTAGTATTTCCAGAACATCAGATCTTATTTGCAGTTTCACTTTGAGCCTGCTCTGCCTTAGTACAAAGGGAAGGAAACAAGCATTAATCACATACAACTTGTCATGAACCATAAAATATCTCATTTACTCCTCCCAACAACTGTGGGACATAAGTGCTATTATGATTCCCATTTTACAGTAGAGGAAACCAAGGCAAGCAGAGGTTGAGAGACTTGCCCAAGTTCACACAGTTAATAAGAGTCTGGGGTCAAATCTGAACTCAGGTCTTCCTGACGTGAATATTCCAGTTAGCATGGGATTAAGTTAATGTGGACACTTTAGAGTCAAGAAGATATTGGGGAAAAACAGACTTTCCCAGAATTCCACAAATATCATAGCTGATCATTTACACAATCTAAAAATAAGGCCAGCAGCATTGAATATAAACCAAGTTTCAAACCTTCCTTTCTTTTCCTCAAAAAGTTCTTTCTTTTTGAAAGGAAAACCTTTAAACTTTTAGATGTTAAACCTTCTTCTCTACCATCTCCTCGCTAATTCATGTTTTCCCTGAACTCTTTAAGTATTTTGCCTTAGGAACCAAGAACCAGACTAAAACTTGAAACAACAAAATATAAAAGAAAAGGATGGATCTCAAAGAAGTCAAAACATTTAACTAGTTAGAAAAAAATGTTAGACCAAAAATTGGAAAGTTAGTTGTCACAGAGTGGATAGGACATTGGACTAATAATCAGGAAGACTTGGATTCAAATCCCACCTCATTTAATCAACAAGAATTTTTTTAAGTACCTACTTTATTTTTTAAAGTTCCTACTTACTGAAGATATAAATATATAAAATAAAACAATCCCTACTATGTTCAAATGAGGGAAATCAGTACATATATAATATATATCTCTCAAAATATAAAGTGAATAAATATAAATGCATACAATACAAGTTAATTTAGGCAGGAGACACAAAGAAGTTCAGACAAATTAGCTTAGGTAGGAGAGTATTAGCAGTAGCAAAAAATCAAGAAAGGCTTCATAAAGAAGACCTAAAGGAAGAAAAGGACTCTGTGTAGGGTATAGGTGGGATGTAAAGGATGTACAAGAAATGAGCAGTGAAGTCTTCGGTGTGAACCAGAGAAGGCCAATCTAACCAGACTGCAGAGTGAGGAAGAGGTAACAATAATATCCAGTAATGATGGAAAGATAGTTTGGGGCCAAGTTTGTGAAAGTTTTGGAATGGTAAACAGAAGAGTTTCTATTTTATACTAAGGTCAATAGGAAGTCACTTGAGTTGAATGAGAAGAAGGGTCACCACCTTAGACACCCAGACTCCAGGCAAGTCAGTTAATGTCCCTAAATTAAGGTTTCCATATTTATAAGATGAGAGGGTTATACTCAATACTCTGAAATACCTTTAATTCTGTGATTATTGAGGATGTTTTGGCTGCAGAGCACTCTACACTATCTTTGGAGGTAGGAGAACTGAGGGGGTAATAAAGAACAAGAAGCCATAGTCCTTGTCCTTATATACTTTATAATTTAATCTGGAATATGGTATCTTGATCAATGAGGCATATATGTGTTGAGAAAATTACCAACAAGATTCCCCCCACTCCCCCAAAAATACAGTCACTCCAAAGACTACATATGAAAGATGATATGCTGGATCTTTTAAGTGTACTAGAAGAAAAGTACTCTCATTAGGCAGTAATGATTTCCAAGTCAAGTCCAGTGGTAGCAGAGGGCATATTTAAAGAACCAGAAATGTAGAGAGTAGATCAGATAAGAAATGAAATCAAAGGGGAAGAAAGAAATGAGAGAACAATAGAAGAAATAACAATGGCAAATAAAAGTTGCAATGGGGGCAGCCAAGATAAGCAATAAAGAGGAAGGGAAGGTAGTTGGAACAAGAATTTATTAAGCCTCCACTTTGGCTGTGTTTTACAAATAACTCATTTGAAAGGGGAAAAAATAACTAAAAAGAGAATGAGTATGACCAAGAGGTGAAAGAAAGAAAAGAATATTGACTATAAAAGTATATTGGAGCTTTGGATGGTGTTGGGGCAAAAACACAAAGACACAAAGGTGTCTTATAGGCCAGTCCTACCATCAAATAAATGTGAACTGGAAAGAACCTAAGAGAACACCTAGTCCAACTACCTCATTTTGCAAATAAGGAAACTAAGTCCCAAAGAAGAAAAGGATTTATCCCTGGATATACAAAAATAAATAGAGTCAAGACTCAAATCTGAGCAATATGACTCTCAGTCCAGGCTTCTTTCTAACATAACACACTATATTTCTCTATAATGATGAGTCTGAATCACCAAGAAAAGTAAAATTATATTCATCATGCCTTTCTTAGAAAAGCAAATAAGTATATGACACATTTTAAAGATCAAAAAGCTCATATAAAATGTTTTGGCTACTTGAGTCCAAGTCTTCCTGATTATTAGCTTACAACTTCCCATGTAGAATATTCATTTCCCACTTCAACCTGGATAACTAAGGAATTTTATAAAAAGTGACAATATGAGGAGATGTCAATTAAGGATGGAACCAAGTAGCTGGAAGAATATTATGGAAGACTCCCTAAAAGAGGGGTAGGATGGGTTTTTTAAGAGTAGTAGCCATGGTATTTTTTTTAATAATTTTTTTTTAATTTAAGGCAATGGGGTTAAGTGACTTGCCCAAGGTCAAATAGCTAGGCAATTATTAAGTGTCTGAGGTCAGCTTTGAACTCAGGTACTCCTGGTCAGTGCTCTATCCACTGTGCCACCTAGCTGCCCCAGGATAGGTTTTTGATAGAGGTGAGGAAGGAGAATTGGTGGAAAGAATAAGGTCAGGATTTCTGAGTAAATGACAGTCGGAAAAATTCTGAGACAGGAACAAATTATAAAGATTAGCTTGGCAGAGTTGGGCAGTAAGGGAGGGGAATAATAATAGTTAAGATTTAAAGTGCTAAGCACTTGACAGACATCATCTCATTTGAGCCTTACAATGATCCTGAGAATTAGGTGCTCTTTTCCAATTAAGGAAGCTGAAGCAAACAGGTGAAATGAATTGGCTTGGATCAAACAGCAGAAGGGGAAGGAAGGGGAAGAGGTGTCAAGGAGAGTAGGGAGAAGGCAGAAGTTGATGAAGGGCCTTAAATATTTGCTTAAGAAGTCTAGATTTGATTTGACATCATGTTTGGGATGTGTATATGCCCCCCTTATTGGGGGTTTGGTAGAGTTCCACTATTATAACCTAAGCATGAGTTAATGAGGTCCAAGATTATGGCAGTAGAAATGAGACAAATTCAGGAGGCTTCCAAATTATTAAATGCTTGTGATGTATGGAAAACAACACTATGAGGAATTTTGCACCCAAGAAAAGACTATGATAAAATTGTGTAGCACTTCCCATCTTAATGGCATGGTGTGCTTGGAATAAAAGATGCCTATTTTCCATGGTTGTTTGTTTTTTTGGCCCCTGCACTCCTCAGCTTTGTATACCTAAGGCAAATGTTTCCCTTACCTAATATTTGTTAGGATTCTACTGTAATCACACTGTGAATTTGATGTCAGAATATCTAAGTACATGTCCCAGTCCTGATGCTAGTTGTGTGACCTTGGACAAATCTCTTTGAGTTTCTATTTACTCATCTGTAAAATGGGAATAATAATATTTGCCAGATTTCATAGAAGTATAGGAAAGTACTATATAAATGTGTCATTATTTTTATCCTAAAGCACAAACATGTGATAACTGACTAAAATTTTCACTTTCCCTCCAGATGTTGTGGCATGGTAGTTATGGCCACCGAATCAGTAGAGCCAACCTTAAGTTGCCAATCCAAGCAGAGACAACTGGGTGAACAGCAGGGGTGTGGTACCAACTAAAGTTATTGGCACCACCGTCCACAATATTTACTGAGCTCCTACGGAGAGCTGTTATAGATAAGCAACTCACATGGTGTGGATGGATTTTAACTCTAACCTTTAGGATGCTTATGGCAATGAGATTAGGTTAGAAAATATCAAAGAGCTGAATTTCTTCTTGAAAAACTCTTTGGTAGATGAATATTATTTTCCAAAATATATTTCCAGAATAAAAACTTCAGGATTTTTTTTTATTTGAGGGCCTGAATGACTATTATGCTTGTCAAATCTTTGTCCTAAGGTAATTTTACATACATTTATGATTGTAATCAAACTTCAAAAACTCAGACTCCTCCCAAATCAGATTTTGGATTGTTTGAAACAGAATCTAGGATGGATTTTACTACTTTGAAGAAAAAATTCACCAAACAAATTAATGACTGAAGATTGAAGGAGAAATATTTGGTGTGTGTTTTTTCAGTTGTGTTCAATTTTTTGTAACCCCATTTAGGGTTTTCTTTGCAAAGAGACTAGAGTGACTTTGTTATTTCCTTTTCCAACTCACTTTTCAAATAAGAAAACTGAAGAAAACAGGATTAAGTGACTTGCCTAGAATCATATAGCTAGGAAATATCTGAAGTCAGATTTGAACTCAGGGAGATGAGTCTTCTTAACTCCAGGTCTGGCATTCTAGCTATCCAAGAGCTTAAACCTTAAGCATGACTCAGTGGAAAAAACAATGAACCTGAGTTCAAATTGCAAGTATTATCTTCTATCTGTATAATCTTGAACAAATCACCCAAAATCTCTAAACTTCAGGTATTTCTTATCTGGAATATGAAGGATCTCTAAGATCCAGTTCAACTACTCTAATAGTATCTTATTTGCATTCCAACAGTTAAGATTAATAGGACCTCATGTCTTCGAATCTTGAAAGACAATTCAAATTCAACCTAAAAGAATAGCTGTGTGAAGCGGGGCATGTTATTTTAACTTCTGTCTGCCTCAATTTCCCCAACTGAAAAAGAGGGTAATAGCACTTGCCTCCCAGGTTGGTAGGAGAATCAAATGAGATAATATTTGTAAAGCACTGGGCTCAGTGCCACTTAATAAAGGCTTGCTCCCTCTCTCATTCCCTTAGGTGGCAATCATAAGTGGTTATTATTTGCTTATTAAAGTAGGTCAATTAATTAAACAAATACTTATGAAGGCTTACAGTGTGTAAGGCATTATAATCAACACTGACCCTGCTTTAGAGAACCAAGGGAAAAGACAACTACACCAATAACTATGGTTCAAGAAAGTATGTTAAATTCTGAAGGGAGACTATCAGCAAAACTGAATATATCATCTAATGGCTTTTAGCTTAAGAAAATTGCAAGGATTCAAAAATGTTGAAATGGCATCTTCTATTATAATATTCTACTGTAGTATAGTAGATGATGTGTGGAAACAGGAGTCAGGAAGACCTGGGTTTGAATCCCATCATCAAACTTTACTAAGTCTATGATTTTGAGGGCGTCACAATTTCTCTGGGACTCATTTTCTTTATTAACTTGATAATCCCTAAGGTCCCTTCTGGGGCAGCTAGGTGGTACATAAATAGAATTCAGGGCTAGGAGTTAGGAAGACTTACCTTCCTGAGTTCCAGTCACTAACTGTGACCATCAGTAAGTCCCTTAACCCTTTTTGTTAAGTTTCTTCAGCTGTCAAATGAGTAGGAGAAGGAATAGCAAACCATTCCACAATCTCTGCCAAGAAAACCTCAAATGGGCTCATGAAGAGTCAGATGCAAATGAACAGCAACAAAGATCCCTACTAATTCTAACTTTATGATTTTGTGATTTTTTTTCACTAGTTAGAAGAGAATTTATTATCTCCACATCTTCATCCTCTTCCTTACAAAACCCTGAGAACTTGAGGTTCTAGTATGGAGATTGTTACTGAAGACTGCCCTCATAGAACATAGCTTTGTGGTACATATATACAGAAGTAACCCATAATTTTATCAGAGTAAAGAAGGCATCTTATTTGGACTTGAAAGCCTTGTCTGTGCTTTAAAAAGAGGCACTTGAGAGTCTCATGTTTTTCCTTCATTCCATGACTTTCTCAAACAAATCTAGAATACAACCACCATTTTAGAGAAACCCTTGCAAATAAGAGGACGTTAAATTTATCCATTACCTTACAAGTTACAAAGAATTTCCACACAACCACTCTCTCTCCCCCTCTTTCTTGAATCTTTAAACTTTGATGTCCTCAAGGAGCAGATTAATATTTTCATTTTGTTAATAAAGAAGTCAAGATTCAGAAAGATTGTGATTTGCCCAAGGTCACACAGCTATTGAGTGATAGATCAAATATTAAAACTCAGATCTTCCCACTGGAGCTGGAGCAAGATATTTCTTCCCCAGGGAGCAGAACCAAGAAAACACTGTACATAATAACAACAACACTGTAAGATGATCAACTATGATGGATGCAGCTGCTCTCAACAGTTCAGGAGGTCAAGGACAACCCTGAGAGACCTGCTATATACCCTGCCATCCACATCTAGAAGGGAAAAAACCACAGAATCTGAATGCATACTATTTTCACTTTTTTAAAATTTCTTTTATGTTTTTTCTTCCTATCTCATGGTTTTCTTTCTTTCCCCTTAGTTCTAATTCCTCACACACAAAATTACTAATATGTAAATGATATTTATTTTTACATAAATATGTTAAATACAAATGTACATGTACAATTTTTACCAGACTGTTCACCACTATGGGGAGGGGAGAGGGAAGGGTGGGTGGTAGAAAAATGTGGAACTCATAAATTTGCAAATGGATGAATGTTGAAAAATTAGCATAGTATGTAAATGAAAAAATAAGATAAAATTTCAATTAAAGAAAAAAATATATATTTCTTCACATAGGCAACATTTAAAAGGGACATATATCATCCCAGTCCCACCACTACCCTGCATTTAAAAATTCTGTGTAAATCTAGAGTCCATCTAGATCAGTCCCCTGATTTTATAGATGAGGAAACCAAGGTACAGAATGATTAAGTGTCTAGTTCAATCAGTCAGTCAATAAGCATTTATTAAGTACTTATTAGTACTTAATAAGATCTAAATCTAAATAGTCCCAAAGGTTTGAGCCCTTCTAGAATCCTCATGTCTTCTGCCCCAGAACCACTGTTCCTTTGGCCTCTTAACTATTGTGAGTTATACATGTGACAACTTTTCAACACGGTAATGTGAGTAGAGAGGGCACTAGATTAGAAATCTAAAAAACCAGGATTCTAATCAAACACTTAAAATCCGGGCAAGTCACTTAACTCTTCTGTGCCTTATTTTCCCACCAGTGAAGTGAGGAAGCTGGATTCAGTGGCCTTAAAGGTCCCTTCAAGTTCTAAATTCATGATCTTATGAGTCCCAAATGTCCCATAAAGCAAATTTTATGTCTACAAATATATGCATTTCTTGCTATTCTCTTCTTACAGAGAGGGATAGATTCAAGAAGCAAAATGAAGCATGTATTTTTGGGTATGACCTAGGTGGGAATTTGCTTAGCTTGACCATGTGATGTGTTACAAAGTCTCGATTTTTCTTTTTTAAAATTTTTTCCAATAGGGAAAGAGGAGGGAAGAGAAAATAAATGCTTGTTAATTGAATTTTTTTTATTTTTAAAAACGTACATTTATAAAAATATTCCAAAGTGGAACTCCCACCGACCCACACCTTCTTCCAGATTGCATCCTGGGCCATGGCTTACCTTGCCTACCATAGTCCTCCTCCCTACCTCCGACTCTGCAATACCAGGGCTCTTGCCATTCCCCCAGTGAAACCCCCTTGGACCCGGGGGCGGAAGGAGGCGGGGATATAAAGGGTGGGCAAGCAGCAAGGGCCCTTCACAGCCCAAGAGCATTTCATTCCTCTGATGAATTGTTATATTTCCGTCAAGAGCCACCAAGCACTGTGGGGGCCTGGGGTAAAAATAGATGCACTCTATTTTTTTCCTCTTTCGAGAACAAGGGCCGTATTTACTTTGGAGACTCTCAAGTGGCCATTTCAGAGAGCTACGGAGGCGCTGTAAAATGATAGTCATCAATACAACCACTTATTTTCACTATAGCGGACAAATCAAGTCCCAGCACGTTTGGCTTATTTGCCAATCTGTTGACTATTCTCCCTCGCCCTCAGTCGCCTATTCATCGGGTGGTAAACAAGTTACCTAGCAACCGAGTGTCAATATCAACAGTGGCCCCGATGAAGTTGTTAATCTCGGGAAGACTGACAGCCCCGGCCAAACGCTTCTGTGCACAGTTCCTTATTGTCTGCCACTTAGATTTGCCCACAAGGATATCTATGTTCAAAAGACGCCACATCTCCTTCCACTGTGAAAATTAAATGAAGTGTGCGTTGGAGGCAGGAAAAGGCAATGGGGGGATTTGCCTGCTAGGCAATCCTTTTGCATGCACCACAGTAGCCGGGATTGTGTGTTGCCCCCAAATGTACTGACCGCTGCTAATTTCCAGAAACAATACGGGATACTTCAGCGTCTGTCCCGAACCCCCGGAGAAGACACAATCGTCATTTGTCCTGAGCCCCGGGGGTAGTGACCTGGGTGTGGACAGCCCAGTGGGCTGTGCAAATTGGCCCTGGGAGGCTGGGCCTGGGTCCCCAAGGCAGGAGGCAGTTCCTCCTTGGAGTATGATACTCCGATACTTAATAGGGAGTGGAATCCAGTGTAAGGTGGATTCTCTGGGACTTCACCCTAGGTGAGTTTATGCATTGAAAGGTCAAAAAGCAGCGGAGTGATGGGGAAAATACTCGGCCAAAAGTGCAGAGTTTGGGGTATCCGGAGCTAATCACTGGCTCCGTGTGCCTTTAATCGAGTTACTTAGACTCTCAAGGCATCAATGTCCTCATTGGTCAAATGGACATAACAAGACTTCTGTCTGTCCTGCAGGGCTGTTGTAAGATGCTACTGGGGAGTGATATGACAGAGCACTCAGAAATCCGTCAAGTCCTGTGCCAAGAGTCACTGGTATTACTGCTACCGTGTTATGTTTGATTTCAACTACAGGCAGGTTGCAGAGCTTGAAATCTGAGGTAGCATATCTTTCAATAGTTGGTGGGGGGACAGAGATAGAAAGACAGAGGGATAGAGATAGAGAGATAGAGACAGAGACAGAGACAGAGACAGGGAAGAACACACGCTAAAATGGAGGCATTTCGGTTTTTTTTCTTTTTTACAGGAATCTCTGATTTCATCGGTGTGTAGCCAACAGGGAACTCCATTGAAAATTTGCAAATGCAAGGTTAATTGACTTGGCCAATGTCACAGCCTGAATGGGTCAAAGGTGAATTTTTAATCTAGGTTTTCTTGACTCAGAGATTTGGTTGAGTTCTCTTTCTCATCTCTCTTGTTCTCTCTCTCTCTCTCTTCCTTGTTCATATATATATATATACATATATATGTATATATATATATATATATATATATACACATTTTTCTCCCTCCTCCATGAACATGCATACACAGACATACTAACACATATCATGATTTTTGATCCAGCATATACAATACAGTAAAGAGGACATTGGTTCAGCAGTCTTACATACTCGGAGTGGAGATCCTGCCTCTGATGCTTACTATATGAGCCATTTGGGGCAAGTCAATTAACGCCCTAGAGCTTCAGTTTCCTCCTCTGTAAAATTAGGGCATTGGATTGGATGACCTCTGAGGTCTAAACTCAGGTTTGTCCCAATAACCCTAGTGTGAGAATTGTTTGAAAAGTCATTCTTGAAGAGGTAGATGTCCTGAATGTTTCAGGGCTCCTTATTACTCCTGAGAGAACTTTCAGTTGACACTATCCTTGCCTCCTCTAGCCCCAGATTTTAGTCAACTTAGTGTATAGAATGGTAGGTCCATGATGTATCTCTTAATGATGAATGTAACATAAGTAGCCACCATATTATTATAGGAACACTGCAGGGAAGAAGGGTATACACCAAATGTGTCCAGAAATGACAAAGTGGACCTGTAGAATCTCTATCCTATTATCCCTCATTTTCTATCTCTAATTCACTATCCCCTCCTCTGCCTCAGCTTCTCCCCTCCCTCTCTCCTTTTGTCTGTCTGTCTCTCTATCTCTGTCTCTGTCTCTGTCTCTCTCTCCCCTCCTCTGCCCCTTGAACAGTTCTCCCTGAATTTCTCACTCTTTGTTTATTTCCTCTTATAAAAGAGCACTGCTTTTGCAGTCAAAGGAACTGAGTTCAAATCCCATCTCTACCATTTGCTACCTATTGATATTGGTAAAGTCAGTTAAACTTCTCTGCACTTCAGTGTAATTCAATTGTAAAACAAAATAACATGGACTATGTGATTGGTAATAACTAAGGACCCTTACAGTTCAAAAACTTTGGTTCCATACTGAACACAGGTAAACTATTCTTTAAGCAGATTTAATGTTCACAGTTTTAGATTGGTCCAAAAATGCTGATCTCTCCTTTTACAAAGATTCTTTATTGGAGTTCTTGAACAAGTGAGCTTCCCTGGTACTTTCAAACATAATTAGATTTACATAAATACCAACTACACTCAGTTTTTCCAAGAATGTAGCTAGTTAGCGGAGCAAGATGCCCTTGTACCTTGCATAATTTCAGAAAGATAGGCTAAAGGGGCTTCTCTTTGGTGGGATCAAAGGGAGAAGCAGCAGAAGAGGAATGATTATCAGTAGAGGTGATATCAACTCCTACCATTTCCACCCCCACTTGCCCTAATTCCCTACTTTGGGCCACCCCAGAGTCTGACATTTAAGATATTATATCTTGTTATCAAAATATTAGAATCATAATGCTGCAGAAGAATGTAGGTTTTTTTTAAAAGCCCTTTCACAATATTATCCAGTATTCTACAGTCTATGGGCACATTCTATTAACTCCTGGGAAATCTATTTTATAATCCCCCCATGTATAAGGGCAGGAGTGGGTGATTTAGATTAGTATTAGAGTTTAACCAGAGGTCTGTGATCTTATTTTTAAAGATATTTTGATAACTTTTTAAAAATATCATTTTGGTGTCCTTTGTAATCCTGTGTATTTTACTTTGTGCATTTAAAGACATGATTCTGAAAAGGGTCCATAAGCTTCCCCAGTCTGCCAAAGAGATCCAACCCAGACAAGAAAAAGCCTTTCAGTTCTAGCAGTTTAAAATTAGATTCTCCCTTAAAGATTCTATTCCATGGTTCTATTTCTTGAACATCAAGTAGATAATACAACTCTATGGTCACAAAGTATTTACTAGGTGTGGTGAGATACAGAAAAAAAATTAACATAGCTCCTATCCTTGAATAGTTTACAATCTAATTGGGGAGATTTGGATTGACTCTTAAAGTCCTTTGAATGGGCAAACCAGAAAGAGATATTTCAAGGAACAGCATGAGAGGAGGACAGGAGGCAAAAATAACCAAAGTATGTTCCAAAGACAATGAGCAGATAAGTTAGCTGAAATAGGCCACTCTAAGGAAGTAATGGAAAATGAGGGTAGAAAGGTATGTTGTGGCCAATTTGTTAGGGCTTAAAGAGCTCGGACTCTATCCAAAAGCCCTCGAAAGTTTCTAAAAAAGTGATATAAGAACAGTGTTTGAGGAAGCTATCTGGTGGTGATGAGTAGGATGGATTGGAGGGAGGAGACTAGGGGCAGGGAGACTGGTTAGGAGGCTCTTACAGCAATCCAGGTATGAATGATAAGGGCTTGGAATTAGGGTGAGAATGATGAGGGGGAAAAATAGAGGTGAGGCATTACAAAGGAAGAATTGAATGGACTTGGCAATAGATTGGATAAGGGGTGGGGGGCAGAGAGAAGAGTCAAGATAACTCAAAGATGATAGTCACTGACAGAAATAAGGGCATCAACAAAAAATAAAGAGACTGCTTTGGGGCAGAGATGAGTTCAGTTTAGGTTTGTTGCATTTGAGGTAAGGGAAGAGCATTTATCCAGTGGGCAGTTGAAGATAAGTTCATTGCTAGTTCCAATTAAGAAAAGACATCATCTCCATAGAAATGGCAGTTAAATTGTTCAGGGTGATTTTATTCTTCTTGTGAACATATTCAGGACAAAAAGATTTTATTCTTCTCAGTAAAGTAAGATACAATATCAACTGATAGGAGCTAGGAAGAGAATAGGGAATAGGACTGGTGGAGAAAAAGGTGAAGACTTGGAATAAGTATTATAAGGAGTGTGCTGGAGAATCTATAAGAAATGAATGGAAGAACTGAAAAGTTACATTGAGATATTAATTAAAATTGTACAATACCTATTTATAGTGAGTTCTATTTTTGGTTCTGTGACTTTCTATAGAATGCTTCAAATTCTGTAATTAAAGAAGGTAAATAGATGACTCAGGATTAGAAAATGTCTCAGCTGCCATATCTGGCATTCTAGTAAGTCTAGACTGCAAGGAAATCTAGGCTGTTAATCAAAGTAAGGTTGAAGTGACTGACCATGGAGTAGGGGAAATCCAGTGTTGGCTCTCCTTTATCTCAAAAATTTGTTCAATAGAGACTTAGAAAGAAAGGAGGAAAAGAGTTGGAAAGAATCAAAAATCAAGAAAAAGAAGGGCAAGATGGGGAATAGACCAGAGGGAGTAAAAGAAAAAGGGCAAAGAGCAAAGATAGACCAGAGGAAAGTTGCTGGTATGGAGATCAAAAGAGATCAACATTGCTCTTTTCCAATTTAATTACTAATTTAGTTTAGTTTTAAAAAACTCAATAGAAAATGACATCAGGCTAATATGAAAATATGTTTTGCATGACTTCACATGTGTAATAAGTATCATATTGCTTGCTTTCTCAGTGGATGGAAGGATAGAGGAGGGACTAGAGAGAGAGAGAGACAGAGACAGAGACAGAGAGAGAATTTGGAACTGAAAATTTTAAATGAATGTTTTAGAAAATGACACTCAAAACTCAGGAGCATTATTCAATCTACTTTCTTTTTAGTAGTTATAATTTTCAAAAAAATATTATTCAAATTTCTCCCTAGTCTTCATCCCATACCCCCATCACCAAATGTTAAAACCAAGGTTGTACTTTCTGACTGGAAAATATTTCCTACTTTAAATAATGTTAACCTGAACAAAAGGGATACCAAGGTGAAATGGAGCATATAGTGGATCTGGATTGGTCAGTTCCTAGGTCTGACACTTATTACCTGTGAGAGTCTGTACAAGTCAGTTTTCCCATCTATAAAATGAGGCAGTTGGAGAAGATAATCTCTAAGATACCTTCTAGCTGTTGTCATTTAGCCTATAATTGAGTGGGACATACTCAACTCTATTTTGGAAGCACAGATCTTTTTCTCTATTCTTCTTCCATCCGTTTCCTAGTCTTAGATAGCATTATGCTAGAAAGGCAAAGTGTAACCAATTTAATATCTTTAACCTTGGAGTCAAGAATTTATCAATAGAAGCCCAGGTTATTGTCTTGTTTAGTCTGCCCAGTCCTTTGGTATCTTATTGGGTCAGAGGCACCATAGTCAGTTGATACAAGCAAGCCCTTCTCTCCCATATTGACACATGATTGCTTCAGATGTAGCAAATGACTCTCTCCTCAGTTAGATTGGTCCAAGAATTGTGTTCCCAGGTATATCTCAGAAAAGACGTCAGTGGCAGGACTGACCTAAAGAGATATTGAAATATAACCAAAATATGAAGAATTTAAAATTCCCTAGTACTTGATGTTCTCTGGTTCTCCCAGTAATCCAAAGCCTCACCTCTATTTTTACTTTAACATTCTCATTCTAATCCTGAGGTTGTTGACCCCACTCAGAATTATTGAGAAGAAAATTTCTCAAAAATTTCATTAACACATCACTGTTTAATCAAGGTCAACTGGGCATAATAGATAGGGTACAGGGCCTGAGTCAGGAAGACTCATCTTCCTAAATTCAAATCTAACCTAAGACACTATGACCCTGAGTAAGTCACTCAGTGTCCCATCTGTCAGATGAACTGAAGAAGGAAATGACAAACCATTTCAGTATCTGTGCTAAGAAAACCCCAAATGGGGTCATGAAGTGTCAGACAGGATTGAAGATGAGTGAATACCACCAATAATAAACTTCAGTTAATCAGTAAACATTTAATAAACCTACTTTGTGCCAGGCTCTGAGTTTACAAAAAGAGCCAAAAGACAATACCTGCCCTCAAGGAGCTTACAATCTAATGGGAGATATAATATGCCAACAAATACATAGAAAGTAAGAATATACAGAATAATTAAAAATTGGAAAGCACTGGAATTAAGAGGGATAGGAAAGGTTTTCCATAGAAGGTGGGACTTAAAGGAAGTCAGAGAATCCTAAAGAGTGCTTCCTTATTTTCTGGTTCTATTGTCTTTAGGTCACAAATTCCTAACCTTTCACCAGGCTGGGGAAGTCTATAGATACCTTCTCAGAATAATAGTGTCTATATTCACAATGGAAGGAAATGCCAACTTTCAATTATAGGTTAGTGGAAACAATGCTGGGTTTTTTTTCCTATCCAAGTTACTAGATCCTTTTTAGAGGTCCAAGAATCCTAAGTTAAGGATTCTTAGGATAAAATGCAAATTCTTCTTTTTTGACATTTAAAGTTCATCATAATCTATCCCCAATAAATCTTTTTCAGACTGATTGCACATTACCTTCTCCTCTCACTCTACATTCTAGCCAAACTGATTTCTTTGCTATATACCACCCAGTACCATCTCCCACCTCCATTCCTCATACAAACTGTTCTGGATGCCTGGATACCCCCCCCTTCCCAATTCCAACTCTTGGATCCCTCACTCCCTTCAAGTTTCAGTTAAAGGGTCACCCTCCACATGAGATTCTTTCTGGTTTCCCCAAAATGTTAATTAATAGTTTATTCTTTTCTCAAAAAAAAATCCTTTTTGTTTGCATGTGTCACAAGGGCATAGTACTCTGCTCCTGGGAGAAGACATCCTCTGTTCCCCTATTGGTGGTGATGGTCTCCTTTGGTTGGCTGCATAGTCAGACAGACTGTGTCATTAAAAGTGACAGATTGGAACATTTTCTCTGTTTCTCTTAGTAGTATCTGGTGAGGGTGGTATTCATGTTCATACCCAGGATGGGAGCCATGAACTGACTGAGTAGGAGGAAAGACTGCTTTCCCCTCCAACCCCCTTTTACTCAGTAACCTTCGAGTATGGGGTTGAGGCTTGTGTTTTGTTTTGTTTTGTTTATTCTTTTTGTTTTTTAGATACAGGTGGTGGAACCCTTACTGGAGTTTGAGCCATGGCCATTAGATATGTGACTATCCAACCCACAGGCAAGCCTTGAGAAGCCAGGGTAACCTAAATGCCAGCAGAAGGTGAACTTTGGACCTGGAACTAGGTGGGACTATGCTCTATAGGAACTAAGCTCAATAAGCATTCTTCCACAGAACTAATACAACTAAAGTGATTAAATGAAATTAGTATAGAGGGATCCCCTTCCACCTGGGGGAACCCACATCTCATTTGTAGAGCTAGAGTCAAGAGGAGAGAGCCTAGATTCCTCCCAAACCCCTTTAAAGGTATAAGGGAAGGCTGGCAAAATGGAACAGACTTGCAGAAAATAGGGATCAGGGTGATCTATGTTACATTAGGAATATCTCCACAAATACACTTTTAGATTCAACATAGTATATATGTTGCTTTTCCTGGTGAAATATAAGTTCTTTAGAGTCAGAATTGATTTTTATTTTTGCTTCTGTATCCTAGTGCCTAGTTCCTATTATTTGGGAGCTATTTAATATATAATTATTAAGTTGAATTTATTGATAAGGAAGTCAATGAAAAATCTACTCCCAAAAGAAGGAATAATCAAGATTCAATATGAGTCAAGTAATTATTTATCAATGTGATAGTAGGTAAAGCTGATTATTTCTTTTGTAGCAATTCACTTTGGTGACCCAAAAACCATATACAGTTAATAAGCAATGATTAATCATTTAATATGTGGTAGGCATTACTAATAAGACAGTCCAAATTTTTCATGTAATTACAATAAAACAATCAAAAAGCATTTATTATTCCGAAGTTTGAAAGGTCAAAGGATATGAACAAGCAGTTTTCAGAAGAAGAAATCAAAGCTACCAAGAGTCACATGAAAAAAGTGCTCTGAATCACTAGTGATTAGAGAATTGCAAATTAGAACAACTGTGAGATACTGCCTTATAGCTATCAGATTGGCTAACAGAATAAAAAAAGAATGCTTGAGGGAATGTGGAAAAATTGGGATATTCATGCATTATTGGTAGAGTTGTGAACTAGTCCAACCTTTCTAGAGAACAACGTGGAACAATGCCCAAACTTTGCATGCCCTTTGACTCAACAATGCCATATCTAGATCTATATCCCAAAAATATTAAAGAAAAGGGGAAAAGAATCTATTTATACACAAATAATCATAGAACTTTTTTTGAGGTCACAAAGAATTGAGGGGATGCTCATCCATCAGGGAATGGTTGAACAAGTTTTTGTAGGATGGTTCCAGAACAACCTGGGAAGACTAATGTGAACTCGGGTAAAGTGAAGTAAGCAGAATCAGTATAACAATATACACAGTATACACAATAACAGCAATATTTTAATGATATTTTAACTATTAAAGACTTAGCTAGTCTACTCAAAATAATGATCAGAGACAATTTCAAAGGACATAAAAAATGCTAGCTCCCTCCAGAGAGAGGACTGGAAAATTCTAAATGAAGATGGAAGCAACCTTTTTAAACTTTATTTTCTCCTTTTTTTGTTTGTGTTTTCTTTTGCAACATGGTCAATGTGTAAATATTAGGGCAGTTAGATGACACAGTAGATAGAGTGCTGACTGAAATTAGGAGGACCTAAGTTCAAATTCAAAACTTTCTAGCTGTTTGATTTTAGGTAAGTCACTTAACCCTGGATCAGGGCCATCTCCAGTGGTCCTGATTCAAATCTGTCCACTGAGGAGACAGTGAGACTGGTGACTTAGTACAGCCTCCCCTCACTCAAATCCAATTCCCTTGCTTGTCATGGCATCACCTCTCTGATGTCATGGACTTCTTCAAGAACAAAGAATAATCATTATCAATATGTAAATATATTTTTCATGATTTCATATATAAAATCCATTTCAAATTGCTTGTCTCCTTAAGGAGGAGGAATGGGGCACTAGTGAGGGAAAGAATTTGGAACTCAAATTTTTAAAAAGTGAATATTAGATATTTTATATGTAAATGAGAACTATTTAACAAAACAAATAAATATATATTGGGGAAAAGTATTTAATAGACACCTACTAAGTGTCTGACATAATGCTAAGACCTGGGAATACAAAGAAAGATAAAAACAGTCCCTGCCCTCAAGAAGCTTACACTCTGTACTAGTTATTTCCATTCATTAAAGTCCTATTCCTAAACCTGATCCTGAAAACTCTATCACTGGGTTCAAATCCTGGATCTGCCTCTTCCTATTGATATGAGCAGGAATCTGTTATATAATCTCTCTGGATTTCAGTTTCTTCATTTATAAAATGAGGGGATTTGGATTAGAAGCCTTCTTATGATCCCAGGATCTGACAAAGTCTTACCTACTAAGCTGGAAAGACTCTTAGTAGGGGTCTAATGAATAGCCTAGAGAATGCTGGTATTAAACTACTTAGTTAACCAGGAAAATTAACCATTAAGTGATATATTCAATGAGCAATGTAACTAATGAAGGCAGTCTACTAAGGCAGAAAGAGATTTTGATCTGCTTGATGGAGATGACCCTGATTAAATGTTACAGTTTAAAAATAATACTGAGGTAACATTTGAGAACTTTACCTCATGAGAAGCTAGGGACCCAGAGGACATTATTCATTAGGAAGTAATCAAATTAACACTACTAGATGACAAAGAGGGCAGCGTGCTGGGTTTGGAGTCAGGAAGACACTATCTGCTTCAATGTCCTCAACTGTAAAATGGGGATAATAGTAGCCCCTACCTCCCAGAGTTATTATGAACATTAAGACCTAACACATAGTAGGCACTAAATAAAAATTTGTTCCTTTCACTTCTCCCATTCCCCCTGTAACCTTTAGGAATTGCTGCTGTGCCCAGGATAATGGAGCACCATAGTCATTTCCTCTCTCAAAGGGGTCCCTGAACCTAGGGTGTGAAGTCTGGGCCGGATTCAGCTTTAGATGAGCCTGGCCTCTAAGGAGCACTAGAGGATGCAGAGATTTCTTTTTCTCACATACTTTAGTCTCAGCTTCACACTTAGATTTTCCCCACCCAATAGTTGGAGTGGAAGTGTACTCAGTGTATAAGATGAATCAGATATGGGACAGGTATTTATTTCATACACACAACTGAAAAGCTAATGCACACAAACACATTGACAGTAAGGCAAAATAGGATTCAGTAATTACAATTATGTAGTTTCAAGTGGCTGAGACTTAAAACTCACCAGAATGTAAAGCAGTTTATGGGATTGCCCATTAGCTATTTTACATTTTCTTCTTTTCTGCACTCCTGTAAAGGAGAAGGAAGAGGGTAGTTGCCAAATTCTAGTCACTGTGTCAAGTATTTATATTACATTTAATCTTCACAACAACCCTGAAATTATTGTACATCATATAATATCTATGCTGTCATATAATATATTTGATTGGATATAATATAATATATTATAGATTTAAACTTATTAGATATTATCACCCCCATTTTACAGTTAAGGAAACAGACCAAAAAGAGGTTAAGTGACTTGACCGGGATCAAAAAGCTAGTGAGACTGGATATGAATTCAGTCTGACAGACTCCAATACCATCCACTGGGACACCAGTTGCCTATCCCTGTTAGATATATCCTGGTAAAATTTTCAAGCATGAGCTTCTCAGCTACACTCATTGGTACCCCAGACCTCCGGACCTCAAACTCAGAGTCACCTCCCAACCTAAACATCTTCATCTCAGGATAAATATTCTTTTACCAAGCAAAGGAGAAAAAACACAAAAGTAGAAAAAGTATCCAGTAATTCAAGTACTAACTCAACTAATTAAGTCTTCCTCCATTAGTGGGCTAGGTTGCAAAATGAGTAGATCCAGCTAGTTCTCACCCCCCTCACTGAAAGACTTTGAATCATAGAATGCCAGTCTGAAAGGTCTGTCAAAAAAACCCTCTCTTCTTCTTAAAGGATGAATCTCTTGGTCTCACTCTGTTGTTAGTGAGATGGGGGAGAGTGATGGAGAGTGCTAGGTTACCACACTGCCCAAAACAGCAGGGCATTCGTCTTCTCTGAGGAGTCCAGCAGAACAGCCATGTCTTATCTCTGAAGACCTAGAAGCTTCCATGGGAACTTTAGGTACAGGTTCCCTTGGGTGATCTATTGAACCTCCCCTTATTCCCTTCCCTCCCTGGTCAACACTCCCTTGGACATACTCCCCATCTTCACTCTATTTTCCATAAAAATGTAAGTTCTTTGAGAGCAGGACTGCCCCCCCCCCTTTTGCATTGGTATTTTTATCACTCACAACACAGTGTTTGGCAAATAGTAAGCCTTTCCCCTCATTCCTTCATTCATGAAGGCCTGAACTGGTGGCATCTAAAAAAGACCCCGTTACAGAAATATTGTGGAGGTCGAAATGAGGAACACATTTAGTGACCATTTACTTTCCTGATAACAAAGTCCTATTTTTCTGCCTCACCTAGTTTTACTGAAATCAAAGGAAGCTCTGGTCTTTATTCTTTCACCCTTACCAGTAGCTAAGAACCCAGGAAAGGTTTTGCTATGGATCTTCACTCCAGCTGTATTGGCACCGGGATCATTTATTTATTTATTTTTTATTTTTTACCCAAGGCTTCCTGTGACATTTGGTTCACTGTCTTCTGGGCTGTAGGGGAGAAGAGAAGGGGGGCTTCAGAGCCTCAGGCAAATCACACTGCATACCCTTAAGCACATTTTTGAACAAGTGAAAAAGAGCTAAAAGGCAGAAGGGCTGTGGGGGGTGTAAAGGTATAAAAGTTTACTTTTCAGCCTTAGGGCACAAGACGAAAAGGGGAGGGGTGGACCCATCCTTTTGCCTCGAAGTGGGGGAGGGTATGTTGTTAGTCTAAGAGCCTTCATCTCTTTTAATAATGATAATAGCTAGCGTTATATAAGTGCTTTGAAGATGGCAAGGTTCTTTATATGCCATTTGAGCCTTCCAACAGCCCTATAGGTGTTATTATTATCCCTGTTTTACAGATGAGAAAAGTTAAAGGGCTTGCCCAGTATCACACAGTTAATGCCTGAGGTAAGATTTGAACTCAGATCTTTCAGATTCCAACTTTAGCACTTAATATCCACTATGTTACCTAGCTGCCTTGTTCTTTTAGATGCTGAGCCCTTCTGACTGGGTTTCTGAGTTGTTTGGTTTTAAATTGTGTTCCATTCATTTTCACCCCACTGGGGGGATTTCTTGGCAAAGCTACTTGGAAAGCTTTGCCATTTCCAGATGTTGTTTTGTCCTTTTTCAAAGAAGACCACAACATCAGGGAAGAGATGCCATGACAAACACATGATTTGGATATTGGGGGGGGGGGTTCTGTGCTAAATTACCAGCCTCACTTTCTCCTCCCCTTTTTATGGGTCCAGTGACCAGATATGAATCAGGATGACTGGAGGCAGCCCCAGATGTGAAGCAATCAGTGACTTGCCCAAGGTCACATAGCTAATAAGAGTCAAGTGTCTGAGACTGAATTGGAACTTCTGACCCCAAGGCTGGTGCTCTATCCACTGTGCCATCTCAACACCCCATTTCCATATAAGGAAACTGAGGCAAGCAGGTTTAAGTGATTTGTGCAGGGTCACCCAGCTAATAAATGTCTAAAGCCAGATTTGAATTATCTCTGTGACCCTGGGGTCATAGTATCATAGATTTAGGACTAGAAAAGACCTCAAAGAATCATCTAATCCATCCCACCCCTTCTCTTTAGGGAGAAGGAAACCGAGGCACAGGGAGCCATGTAACTTGGCCAAAGTCACTCAGCAGCACTGGTATCTCTGACAGCAACCACTTTGCCACAGTAGTCAATGCAGCTCCACTGAACCATCCCAACTGTAGCAAAGACAGATCTAAACTCTTGGGCAGGCTGGTCAGCCTTGGCCGAATTCTGCCCTTGACCTCCTGCCTCTTCTGGGATCAGCTGGAGACTCTAGGCCAGCTGCATTTCTTTTGAAGATGCCCAGATCCTCTAAGCAGTTGTTTCCCAGAGCATTTATGAAAATCTGTTTTCCTCTTCCCCTTCTTTTAGAAGAACTTCCTTAATGAGCCCTTCTTCCAGCATTAGCAGGAATTGATATAACTGTGAAATTTAAATCGTTAAGCCAATTAAGTTATGCTCTTAGCAAGTTTATACAAATCACTTCTGAGAACCGATTTTTCTTTTATGAGAACTCCATTGCCTGAGAAGCCAACTGCACTTTATTATATGGATGATATCAATGAATTTTAAAAGATTCTTTAAAAATCCTGTGGATTTTTAAATCAAGGTGGACCCCAGGTCCAGGGCACTACCCACCGGAAGGAATGACTGATGCTCAGCACCCTGCTAATACCTTCTTTCCATGATTAGCTCCAGTTTATTCTGCATATAATTTATTTACACATAGTTGTTTGTTAGATTGTGAGCTCCTTGAGAGTAGACACACTTATTTGCCTTTTTTTTTTTGTATCCCTGGGCTTAGCACAGTGCCCCAAGCCTCAAGAAGCTTACAATCTAATGGGGGAGCCAGTCCCTGCTCACAAGGAGTTTACAATCTATTGGGGGAACCATCAAGCAAATATATGCAAATAAGATATATACAAGATAAATAGGAAGAGAGGGAAGGCACCAGGTTTAAGAGGGGCTTCGAAAGAGGGCTGGAAATGATGGGATTTAAATTGGGATGGGATACCAGACCTGAGGGACAGCCAGGAAAAATGCTTGGATTACAGAGAAATGGAAGTCTTGTTCAAAAAACAGTCAAAAAGTCAGTGTCACTGGATCAAAGTGTATAGGCAGGTAGGTCTAAGAAACCTGGAAAGGCAAGAGATGGAGGAGGCTAGGTTATGAAGGGGTTTGAAGACCAAATAGTGGATTTTGTTTCTGATCCTGGATATAAAAGGGAGTCTCTGAAATCTGTTGAGGAGGGGAAGGTGTCATGGTTGAACCTGCACTTTAGAAAACTTGAGGCAGACAGACTCTCCAGTAGGCTATTTCAGGCATGAAGGATAAGGACCTGCACCAAAGTGGTGGCTGTGTCATAGCAGAGAAGGAGTTGTATTTCAGAGGCATTCCAAAGGTAATATCAACAAGCCTTGACAACAGACTGGATATGGGTATTGAGAGATAGTGAGGAGATGAGGTTGATACCTAGGCTGCAAGCCTGAGAGATTTCCAGGATAGTATTTCTCTCCATAGTTAGAGGGAAGGTAGGAGGTGTGGAGGATATGGGGGAAAGAAAAAAATTTGGTTTTAATAGTGTTGAGTTTTAATCTATTGGACATTCAGTTTGAGATGTCTGAAAGGCAGTTGGAGATGGGAGACTGGCAGTCAGGAGAGAGGCATATAGCAAACTCTTAATAAAGATCTACTAGATAATTAATAGATCCTAATCCAAAAAAAAAAAAACAAAACACCCAGTAGGTTAGGTTTGTTACATTTAACCCATTTTCTAAGCTAGACAAAAAAAAAAAAAAAATCACAGAACTATAGAATTTCAGAGCTTGAAGGAACTCAATTACCTTCCATTCCCACATAAATAAAAACTGATTCTCATAATAACATATCCAACAAGTAGTCAAATAACTGTGGCTTGAGGGTGCTGAAATGAGAGGAGGAAGATTTGAGTTAAAACCCCAACTCTACCACTGTGTGGTCTTAAATAAGTCTGTTAAGTTCTACAAATCTCAGTTTCCCCACATGTAAAATGAAGGGGTTGGTCTAGATAACCTCTTAACCCCTTCTAGAGATAAATCTAAGAACCCCTTCTAGAGATAAATCTAAGAACCCCTTCTAGAGATAAATCTAAGATCTCATCCTTCGACTTTTTAAAAACAAGCTTTTATATAGAAAGTTCACACCCCAATCTAAATGGGTCTCTTTGCAGTTTCTAGGCTTTCTTCCTAGTCAAGCAGAGCAAGAATCTAATCCTTGTTTCACTGGAAAGCCTTTCAGATATTGGAGAACTTTTACTTCTACCCACCTTCTCACATCTGGCTCCAGGGCTTCTCCAGTTCATTCAAGAACAATAACAAAAAAACAAACAAACAAAAAGAGTCTCTCTGAGGTAGTATAAGTCTTGTGGAAAATGTATAATCTCAGAATCCAACTGCCTCTCAATCGAACACTCTCCAGAAATTTGCCATTGACCAGGAAATTTTCCCTCCTCTATCAAGGATATCCTCCTTGATATGAGGAGTATTTCCTCATAGTCAGTCCCCAAAATCCAAAGTCAAAAAGGATCTGATCACTTTTGTAATGCTCTGTATACCATGGTCACCACCTAGGTGCCCATAGGACTCCACACATCTATGGTTTTTTTTGGCAAGGGTTAAGTGATTTGCCTATGGCCACACAGCTAGGTAATTAAGTGTATGAGTCTGGATTTGAACTCAGGTCCTCCTGACTCCAAGGCCAGTGTTCCATACAATGCACCACCTGGCTGCTCCCACATACATCCATTCTATTGTCCATGACATTGGTGAAAGCTTTTAGGAAGCTCATTGCTACTTCCTCACATCAGGTACTGAGGTGGTAGGGTTCAGATGCGCTGGTTCCACTGTTATCCCTAATTTAATATATCCCTAATATGAGGGGAAAGCTTTACAATCCTAAAGTGATCTCTAGGATCACTTCTATTAAGATATGATCAGCTTCATTTCTTTATGATGTCACTAATCTCCTTACTCCTTTTTCCTTGAAAAAAGGACTCCTACTGACCTGCCTTTAATCTCTTTCATTTATTAAATCAGAACCTTATGCCTAATTTTCAATGTATATAGAGATGTATTGATTTAATTTAAATGATTATATCAAGTTCTTTACTTTATACACAGATTTTCTTTACTTTTTTCCCCTTTTTGCACTAGATGTTGGCCAATATAAGTAACAATCATTTTCAGGGTGACCTTTTTATTTTTGATCATCTCATAAGGTAACTACAAAAGTACTGCAATGACTTGCCTAGGATCATTAGGCCAGGAAATCAGAAGCTGGCTGTCTTATCTGTTATAGTCCCAAGCATCTTGTTACTCACTAGGATTCCTTAAACAATGACTGGATATCCACTTTCCAGATATTATGAGGGGCTTACCTCTGAAATCTCCTTCAGTTCTGGGGTTCTATGACTTTTCCTCTACAGTTTCTCTTCAATTTGTCTTTTTTAGCCTAATCAGCAACCTATTCAAGGGATAGATCTAGAAATACAGCACTGCATTTCACACACACATACACAGGCATCATAGATTTGGAGTTTCCAAAGTACTTTCATGGAGGCAGAGCAGTCCTTTAGCTAAATTATGAAGGAGGTACTATTTGTCTCAAGGGCTTCCCATTAGAGTCATCTCTAAGATCCAATAGATCAGGGCAATCATCCCTAGCCCCATACTTTGGGGGCCCCATAGCTGCTGCCAGAGGAGAAGGTGGCAGCAAGCAGCTGGCAACTGAAATACAATTTAGTGTCAACATGTGAAATACAATTAGCATCAGCGTACTCACCCCTCCTCTTCTCCCTCAACTCCCTCTGGCTGCTTATTGCTCATTTGTGACACCTCCCCTGCTTGCTTCTACTTCCTGACTACTGATGTTTATGCTGTGAGTTCTGTTCATCAAGTTTCCCTTAGTGTTTACTTTAATCAGTGATATTAAAAAAAAAAAGTGAAGGCAAGGTGGGGGGATGACCACTATATTATAGGATAATAATAATAATTATTATGATGATGATGATGATGTGTTCAAGGTCTTGCCTCTTACCTCTCCTTCCCACCCTTTCCACTCTTTCAACACACCCTACACTTCCCAGGTATGGGAAGACCTACTACCAAGGTGGAACTTTGGGGCCAACTCTCTATCTTCTTTTTTTTTTTAAGGTTTTTGCAAGGCAAATGGGGTTAAGTGGCTTGCCCAAGGCCACACAGCTAGGTAATTAAGTGTCTGAGACCGGATTTGAACCCAGGTACTCCTCACTCCAGGGCCGGTGCTTTATCCACTATGCCACCTAGCCGCCCCTCTATCTTCTATATCATGCTACCTCTCATAAAAACATATGGAATAGTGAGAAATCTGATGGTAAATCCTTAAGCTGACATCCCACATACTTAGCTAAACAATTAAATATGCAGATATTACTCACAGGTGTAAATTGGAATCTAATGATTCTGCAGTTCCTTCTCTGAAACTATTGCACTTCCAATACCTCTGCTCACCTCTCAGAGCAAGAGTGAGGATCTAGAAAAAGGAACAATAAATGATCAAATCCAGTCTTCTCAGTTTTCTGTAGAAGTTCAGATCCCAAATAGTGAAGTGTGTGATCACAGTTCAATATCACTGGCTCTCTGACTATTCCAAAAACATGTCACTACATCTCTCCACTCTGGGATTTCTGAGTTTCTAAAATCAGCATACTATTTGCAGCTTCCATAAAACTCCCCCCCTTAAAATTCCTATTTAATATCTTATGCCAAACTGCAATATATCTAAACCAGGATGCAGAGAGTCGAGATGTGGAAGGGATAACTGTATAGCTTGCTTTGTATATATTTGTATGGTGTCTCTTATTAGCTGTATGAGGGTGGAACTATGTTTTGCCTCTATCCCCAGAGTTTAACATAGAGTTAAACTATTAGTTTAGTTAGTAAACACTAAAGTCAGTAAACACTAACAGATATTACCTGATTGATTGATTGATTGATTGTCACTCAACAAATGACCTGACTGGAATCAGACCCAGAGCCCAAACTTGACTCCTTGTCCTAGTCTGTTCAAAATACCATTTCTCCAAAAAGAAGGCTCCCCACAAGAATGATCTCCACCTTTTCAAATATATAAGAAGTCCTAGACTGGGAATCAGAACTCCTGAGCCCAGCTCCAAAGCCTCCTTGGACAGAAATTCACAGTCAGAGGACATGGAGTCAGACAGCCCAGGTTCATATTCTCATCCCACGCTCTAGTTTATGTGACATGGGTAAGCCTTTGGAACCTTTCTGAGCTTGATCTTCCTTATCTGTACACCTGGCATAGCAACATTTCAAGCCAGCAGTCACAGAATTGTTGTGAGAAATGGGCTTTGTAAAAAACCTGTAGAAATAAATGTGAGTTTGGCAGGGTTCTGAGGATTGGACAATTGGACAAAATAATGTGTGCAAAGTGCTTTATATTTTTAGAGAACCTTTTCTGGTTTTTTTGTTTTGTTTTGTTTTGTTTTGTTTTGTTTTGTTTTTGGTGGTTCCAGCCCTGTGATTTAACTGATATAAGGAACTTCCAGTGAAGAAATCTCTCCATCAATGCAGCCAGACACTTGCTCTTCAACTAATAGTCTTTGTTTAAATTTAAAAAAAAATACATTTACTGATTTATTCTTCCAAAAGTATATGTAAAGATAGGTTTTAGCAATTATTTTTGTAAGATTTTGAGTTCCACATTTTTCGTCCTCCCTCCTCCCCCAGACAGAGAGTAGTAGCCTAATATAGGTTACATGCTAAACACATTTTCATATTAATCATATTATGAAAGAATCAGAACAAAAAAAAAGAAAAAACATAAAATTAATTTTAAAAATTGAAAGTAGTATGCTTTAATGCTCATCCTTCTCTGGATGTGGATGGTATTTTCCATCACAAGTCCTTTAGAATTATCTTTGATTATTATACTGATGAGAAGAGCAATTCCATGATAGTTGATCATCATACAATGTCTGCAGCTAATAATCTTAGAGAAAATAAGTGACTTGCCCAGGGTCATACAACTAGGATGTGGCAAATGACACTCAAACCCATTTTTCCTGCTTCTAAGACCCACTCTCCAGACACTATGCCAAGCTTTCATTTACAGAGTTTATAAATATAAATCTAATCCTTCAAGGCCCAGATTAAATTCCTTGTCTTCTACAAAGCCCTCTTCAATCTAATTCATATGGAACTCTCTTTTCCCCAAACTCATTGTACTGTTCAAGATCTGCAAATTGCCACCTTCTTCCTGAGTATTTTGCCAAAGAGAAAGTAAGTAATCAAAGCAGTCAGGAAGTACTTCTAATTTTTAATTCAATCATTTACCAAGTGCCTGCTATATCCTATGGAATGTACTGGATACCAGAGACATCAAGTGAAAACAACAAAGCAGTTTCTCCCCCCTCAAAGAGCTTACATTTTATCAAGGAAAAATAATGTGTTTACATAAGTGCACATAAGAATTTCAGAATGGACAAGTTAATACTTGAATCTGGAGGTATCCAGAGGGATATTGTGAAGGAGGTAGCACTCCTGTGGGACCTTGCAGGGAACACTCAGAGGCAGAGATAAGGAAGAAGAGCCTTCCAATCTGCGCAAAAAGGGTGAGCAATAGGATCTCAAATTCTAGAAACAGAAAATGGACCATTTAACTGGGCTATAAAGCACAAAGGTGAGTAATGTCCAGTAAGGCTGGAAAGCTAGGCTGGAATCTGACTAGGAAGAGTTTGAGATGGGGAAAGGAAAAGATTATACCTTATCTTAGAGGCAAGAGGAGACCCCTGTACCTCCCGGGCAGAGAAATGGACATGGTCAAAACTACACTTTAGAAAAATCATTTTGGCAGTTGTGATTGGAGAGGCAAAGACTTGAGGCAGTGGACCAATATGGAAGCTATTGTAAGAGCAGGAGAGGTATGACATAGGCCTGAATTTATTGATTTGAATCGAACCTTTAATAGATTCAAAGGGGCAATAAACCCAGGGCAGCCCTTTGACATCAAGTGCTGATTCTTATTGAAATTCCAAAAATAAACCTCTAGAGACTTTTCTAAACACAAGAAGTACCATGAATATTAAAAACCCTTGTTGGCTTGAGGACACACACTAAATTACACAGTTTATCAGTTTCTAATGTTGTTGTTTTTCTCCCTCTGAGCTCACTTCTCAAAAATGATTCTTGATCTAGGCAAAAAAAAAAAAAAAATAACTCCCAACATCTTGGATTACCAATTAGCTCATGGTCTAAAGTGATGTTTTATATGGGGGAATTGGGGGTTGGAGGAAGGTACATATTAAGGCTTTAAAAAAAAGAAGTTGGAGGGCAAGCAGAATACTTGCATAATGAAATTGTTTGTTTTTTAATGGGGGGGATTTAAAACATGCATGACCTCTTGGGTATGACATTGTATGTCAACATCCACTCTTGATCCAAAGTCCCAGGAGGCAGTTCTGGGCTACCATACAGCAACCAACCAGGTGACCTCAACTCATTCCAAAAAGAAGGGACTAAAAAGGAAAAAGGATGGCAAATAGCCCCAAGCACATCTCTGTGGTGGCCAGAGCAGAGACTCAGTAAGCAAAGCTGGCTCACATGCAGGAATGTTCCTGGGTGCAGAGCCTATTCTTACAGCCCAGGAAACAATATGTTATGTATTAACTCCTTTTATTCAATATCATAAGGCTTGGATGTTGTATATTTATTCAGCAGGTCATGAATGCTAAGATGGATTTTTAGTTATTCAGTTAATTAAGAGTTCCCAGCCTGAAGTCAGGAAGACTCACCTTCCTGAGTCTAAATCTGGCTTCAAACACTTACTAGCTGTGTAACAGTGACTCGATTCTGTTTACCTCAGTTTCTTCATCTGTAAAATGAGTTGGAGAAGGAACTGGCAAATAGGATCACTAAAACTCAGATATAACTGAAACAACCAAGGATCAAAAAAGATATTTATCTTTCCTGCTATGTACAAAATTGGAATGGTAACAACAACAATGTATATGGTCCTTTTAACTTTCAATTTGACTTTCATGTATTATTTATTTTCATCTCATTTGATTTTCACGGCAGCTCCTGAAAAAGATAAGAAAAGGCATTATTTAGTCCATTTTGTAGTTGAAGAAACTAAGTCCTTACAGAGATTAGCTGACTTTCCTAAAATCACAGATAACAGTGTGTAGAAGAGCTAGAGTGAGAAAACAGGAGTCTTTTCACAAACTGGATGAAATTTCATGAATCCATTTAATCCAATTTCTTCATTTTACAGAGGAAACCAAGGAAGTGACATGGAAGTTACATGACTTGCTCAAAGTCACACAGGTAAGCTAAGCATCAGAGCACTTGACCCCCCAGCCAAAGACTCTTTTTAATAAAACATGAAGCACAATGACACTTAAGATCATAGATTTAGGGTCAGCTAGGTGGCGCAGTGGATAAAGTACGGGTCCTGGAGTCAGGAGTACCTGGGTTCAAATCTGGTCTCAAACACTTAATAATTACCTAGCTGTGTGGCCTTGGGCAAGCCACTTAACCCCATTTGCCTTGCAAAAATAAAAACCTAAAAAAAAAAAGAGATCATAGATTTAGATGTGAGAAGGACTTTAAACAGACCAGTTAGGGACAAGCTAGGTAGTTCAGTAGATAGACCATAGTTCTAGGGTAAGGAGGATCTAAATTCAAATTAACCCCGATTGCCTCCAAAAAAAATTTTTTTTTTAAAAACATCAGCTAGATATGAGTTCTTAACCCCAGGGTTCCTGGACCTCCCAAGGTTCTATGAATCGATTTCAGAGGGTCCATGAATTTGTTTTTAATATTTTGATAAAGCTATTTCAATATAATTCTTTTCTTTTATAATGTTATACATTCTATTTTTATGTATTTAAAAACATTCTAAGAAAAGGTCTCATCAGATTGTCAAATGGGTCTATGACACAAGAAAAGTTAAGAACTCCTATTCTTGTCCAACCAATTTATACAGATTAGGAAACTAAGACCTGAGAGATTATAAGATTTTGCCCACTTACAAGTAGTTAGTGATTCAGATTTGAATCTAAGTGATCTGATTCCAAACCCAGCACTCTTTCCATTGTGCCTTGGGAAAAGGACCAATGATATGCTGTAGCCAGCTCCTATTGATTAAAGTGCTATAAATCAAAGTTTGATTTATTGTTTTGTTGACTGTCTAAATTTTTTAAGTTGATGAAAAAATGTTAATAATGCAAATTAAATGATTGTCCATGTATAGCCTATATCAGATTACTTACTGTCTCAGGGAGGGAAGGAGGGATAGAACTTGAAACTCAAATTAAAAAAAAATAATAAATGTTCTAAAAAACAAAAAAAAATAAATGTTAAGGGCAGCTAGGTGGTAAAGTGGATAGAGTACCATCCCTGGAGTCAGGAGGACCAGAGTTCAAATCTCTCCTCAGACACTTATTAATTACCTAGCTGTGTGACCTTGGGCAAGTCACAACCCCATTGCCTTGCCTCCCCCAAAAAACCATCAATTCTCCTATAAAATCAATGTTAAAAAATTGTTTTTACATGTAATTAGGGGAAAATGAAATATTTAAAACAGGAAAGAAAGAAAGAAAGAAAGAAAGAAAGAAAGAAAGAAAGAAAGAAAGAAAGAAAGAAAGAGAGAAAGAAAGAAAGAAAGAAAGAAAGGAAAGATGAAAGGAAACTAGAAGATGGAATGTCTTTCCTACTCCCTGCAACTGCTAGGGCCTTCCCTCTGAGATTATCTCCAAATCACCCTTTATAAATTTTGTATGTACTTCCCCTTTAGAAGGAGAGATTTTTGAGGGGAGCAACTGTTTACTCTGTATTTTAGCACAATACCTTACTTATAGTAAATGATTTTTGACTAACTTTAAAAAATAATTCAAATTAACCTTAAAAGTGTGTCTTTTTTTTTCAGAGAGCAAGTTGTTGAAGGATTACCAGCACTTCCCAGGAAAGGGTTTATCACATTTAATTAACTATTTTGAAAACTCAAAGTTATTCCAAGGGATGGTACAGGGAACTCTAAATTGATGAATGTAAAAAGAAAAGAACTGCTTTCAGAAGTGATCTTATTGACCCAGAGTAACCTGGTGGAAGATCTCCTAGACAATAAATCAGCTAAGACAGCTAGCCTGTTTCTGAAAACAACTGGGAGTCCCTTTTTGGAGAGAATGGACAGCTGTCAGCAAACCCAGAGAACCCAGTTATCGAGTCCCTGTGGTTTAACTTTTTATAATAAATCTTTCTGCCAGGATTTCCTCAAAGGCTACCTCCTTAGAATATTAAATAGATGAGAGAGCAAGTTTCTCATCCAGTGGAAGTAATTGCTTATGATTTGCTTGAGATGCAAAAACAGATGCAAACAGATGCCTCTCCACAGGTCATTCTTGAATTAAAATTCAGTGGGAGTCTCTGGGAGTAGTCATTTTTTGATTCCTCTGATATTGAGACCTTCTCATCCACCTGCTCTTGGTGACCCAACACTCCACCACCAGAAGGATGTGTCATAATAATAATAATTCACATTTATAAAGTGCTTTCTGGCTTCAAAGCTCTTTCAATAATTTATCTTTTTTTGATCATCACAGCAACCCTATGAGTTCAGGAGTATAGATGTATAGATGTCATTATTCCCATTTTACAGATGAGGAAATTAAACTTCATCCAAGGTCCGTAAGTGATTCATCCAAGGTCACATAAGATCTTTTAATTCCAGTACAGACTGAATTATTGAAAGGTAAAAGTAGGTGAATGAAGAGGCAGTTTCATGGTGAATTTGTAATCAGTCATAAATGGTTTCAATCTGCTTTGTAGAGTATCTGTGACTTTCTCTTTGCCTCCTCCTGCCTATGCTGCCCAGATGGAGTTGAGGTTTCCCCTTGCAAATATTTCAGCTTTATCTGGGAGGAAACCAGTGTGTGAATGCTTTCTTCATTCATAAGAGTATACCTATCTGATAAATGCTTCCAATTGCAATTTAAAAATAAAATAAATGGTTGCCAGATTAGGCAACAAAACAAGCATTAATTAAGGATCTATTAAGGTTCAGGGTCAAATGCTTGTGTCAGTACCAGAGAAGGAAGAGACACAGTTTCCACCCTGAAGGAATTGACAGCCTAGGAGCAGGAGGCAAGATAATCATACATGAAAAGATAAAGAAACAAAATTAGATACAGTGCCATCTAATGTTTGAATGTCCTCCAGGAGAGATTAGAAATCAGTGTAGTCTGGTCTGGGAAGTGGGGGGAAAACAGGCTGGGAAGGAATCTTAAATAGGAAGAACTAGAGTTAAAATATATTGACAAGAGTAGGAAAGAGGTTTAGTGGCTTTCTCTGGGTCACAAGACCTGTAGAAAAAGACTTTTTTCACCTCCCTTCTTCTCTTGCCCTCAAAAGTCTTTTCTCTCCCCTCCTCACCTCTCCTCATCTTTTGTCTTTCTTCTCTTCTCTCTCTTCTCCTCTTCTCTCTTGCCTTTCTTTTTTTTTTCCAGTCTCTGTCTCTGTATCTCTGTCTCTCTCTCTCTGTGTGTGTGTGTGTGTGTGTGTGTGTGTGTGTGTGTGTGTGTGTGTGTGTCTCCCTCTCTCTGGTTCACCCCTCACTCCCACCCCAACATGTTAACATTGGATTTAATGAAGATATCCAGGGGCTAAATCAGATCTTTTAAGCTCAAGCAGTCCACCAGCTTCCTCAGCTTCCCCAGTAGAGTTTACACTTGTATGCCACCTCACCAATTCATGCCAGAGGTTTTACACCTTTTTTTGTGTCTTGAATCCTTTAAGCAGTCTCATGAAGTCTACTACGGACATCTCAGAATAATGTCTTTAAAGGCATCAAATAAAAAAGTATTAAAAAAAGAAGTAAAAAATACTGAATTATAATTATCAAACTATTTTTAAAAGACAAGTTCATGTACCATTGTTTTATACCTTATCTCATCCACTGACAATGAATGTAGGGATACAATATAGGGTTCTTGAACAGAGGAATGATATGGTTAAGGTAATGGTTTAGTAAAATTAATTATATAGTGGAGTAAATAGGATAGACTAGCAATGGGAAATAAGGAATGTTGAATATAATGAAATTGAGGCCCTGGAGACTCATTAGGTGCTACTGAAGTCATCAGTGATCAGGTAATAAGGTCTCAAACCAGGTGGGAATGGCAACAAAGGGAAGAAAGTCAGAGATATAGAGTCATTAGATTTAGAAGTTGATTATGCCACTAAACTTTTTTATTTGACAGATGAGGGAACTTGACCTAGGTCACAGATACAAATTCAGTGAACTGCAATTTAAATAAAGTCCTTTGGCTTTGAATCTGGTGTGCTTCCAATTATACCATACTTTCTAGAAAGATTCAATGATTAGAACCTCTTTTCCCTCCACAGCCTGTAGAATCTAGAGTGGGTTATGGGGGGGGAGGGGTCTTTAAGATCTCTGGGGTAAGAGAGGTAATCTGGTTTGATGCCCCAATCACACCTTCAATTGCCTACAGTGCTCACCTTAGAACTGGCAACCAGAAGCCCTCATTGGCACCCTGGTTTCCCAAGAGAAGAGGAGAGAGAGTCAATCCTTCAGGTTTCCATTGTAGTGAGTTTCTTCTCCCAACTTCCTCCCCATCGCCCTGCCCAGCAGGCTTTTCATCCCACCATCAGCAGTGCTGAGTCACTGGGCATTCTGCCTGACCCCAAACAATCCCTTGGTTCTCCAGTTTCTCTCGATGTAGCTTTCCTTCCAAGCCTCCCTGACCTAGAGTTGTTCCTCAGGAGAGCCCCAGCTCTCCCCAGAGCTAATGAAAGAAAGGCAAAAAGAACAAGGTCTTCGGTGGAAATGGGACACACCGTTCTGAGCTAGATCCTGGGTCAGCCCTGGAGCCTATCACTCAGTTTTTCTGAAGGGACTTGGATCAAAATGAAAACCTGCCCCAGGAGGTGAGAACCCTTAAAGAGAAATAAACCCAGAACAGGGAGCAGGAAGTAAAGGAAAGCATGCTCAGACATAACCCCAAACAAAAATAAACAAATCAATTAATCCATCAATCAGACTGGGTAGATGGGAAATCCAGGCACCGGCCTTTGAGTAATGGGATTGACCTCACTATTCCAAAGTTCTAGTGAAGCATGCTTGCTCACTTCCTTACACAAAAGAGATGGAGTTAGGGTAAAGAATGAGACATATTGCTTTGAACATAACCAATAAGGAAATTTATTTTGCTCAGTTGTATATATTCTTTTTGTTACTTGAGTTTTCTCTCTTTTTTTTTTCCAATTTGTGAGGGTTGGAAGGGGGGAAATGCTCATTAGCTGAAAAAAATTAAACTAAAAAAACATAAAAATGAAGCAAAGAAATTGAATCAATCCTACCCTCTTTTGCCTAACTTCTGGCTTGGTTTTAATTGGTATGTGGGGTTTCATAGGCAAGCCAAGTAATGTTTCTGCTAAATTTTACCATAATAGGGAGCTGTCCAACACCCTAAGGATGTTGAAAGGAAGAGAGTGGTGATCATATGGTTAGGATCAATATAATTTCTCTAGACTGCTACAAATGTTGGAGATTATGGATCTTTTTTAAAAACTTGGATGCAACATGTATAACATATATCAGATTGCTCACTGCCTCAAGGAAGAAGGATGGGGGGGAGAGAATTTGGAACTCAACATTTTAAAAAAACAAATGGTAAAAATTGTTTTTACATGTAATTGGGGGAAAATAAAATATTATTTTAAAAAGAAGAGAAAAAACCATTATAAAAAAACTTGAATGTAAGATTTTTCATAAAGTCTTTTTTTTTTTGCCAAGATCACATTGCTGGTAAGTCAAAGAGATGATTCAAATTCAGGTCTTTCCACTCTAGAGTCACTTAACCTCTAAGTACTTCTTTAAGAAAGGGACTAATTTTAATAGCTAAAACTGTGGAAGGTACATCTATGGGGTAGAGAAAGATATTCCAGTCATTCTAGAAAGCATAGATTATTTTTAATATTAAGATTGGCAGGAGTAGCAGTCCACTTCAACTTGAATGCAGAATACAGGTAGTGTCCAAAAAGACTGAAAAGGTAGCTTTAGAATCAGACTGTAGAAGGCTTTGAATACTGGGTTGTAAAGTTTTTATTTTATTTAGTAAGCAACGGGGAACTACAAGAAGTTAACTATCAGAATCCCCTATTTCTCTTGACAAAACCTGTATCTTAACTAAATTACTACTACTGACTAACCTGTCCTTTCCTATCTCTCTACATTTCCTCAAACCATGCATCTCCCCAGCCTGAAATGCACTTTCTCCCTATGTTCCTCTGTCAAAATCCTTCTCCTACTTCAAGGTTTAGTTCAGAGGCCCCTCTTCCACAAAGCTTACCCTGATCTCTATCAACTAAAAGGGTTTTCTTTTCCTTGCTTAAACTTAAATGGAACACTTTGTTTGGGTATCTCCTTGACCTCAAGTCTACCTTGCATCATATTTATTTTTGTGCTTGCCTTATCTTCCCTACTCCAGAAAGGAAGGAAACAAGGATTTATTACACCATTTTTATGTGCTAGACACTGTACTATTCACTTTACAAATATTATCTTATTTGATCCTTACAATAAACCTGGGAGGGTGTAATTATCATTCCCATTTTATAGACAAGGAAACAGAAGCAAAGAAAGATAAAGTTATTTGCAAAGGATCACAGAGCTAATAAGTGTTTGAGGCTGGATTTGAACTCTGGCCTTCCTGAGTCCAGACCCAGTTTTCTATCAATTTAGATGCCTCTAAAAAATAGAGTGAATCTCTTTTGGAATCAAAAAATGCAATTTTTCATCTCTGAGTCTCTGGTGCCTAGTACAGTTCCTTGAACAGCATAAATTAAGTGATACTCATAAAATGAAATTGAATAATTATAGATTTATGCACATATACTTCTCAATTTTCTTTAATCCAAGTGATATAATAGGACATGTCACAGTACCTAACTTCAAATAGCTCCCATTTTCTTTGGGAAACCAAAGCATACACTTATATATATGGGAGGTCCTGTAGTCATCTTGCACCAAGAGAAGTTAATTAGGCATCTTTCTTTCTTATACATGAGGATTCATGAAGAATATAGGCAAGAGGGATGCTTCTTCCCCTAGAGGATGGACTACATGGGTCAAAGTGAAAGAAGATATCTCACACAAAGCAAAATGAGGTAACAAGGCAGACAGGACCAGAACCAGATGGAAATACCAAGCCACAGATGAAGTGGGGAGGGGTCTAGCCTCTGCAGCTACCTTACTCTGGAGGAAACTAGCTTATGCCAGCCAGGGATGCTGATGGGAAGTTCACTTTTTAATCTACAGAAGGAAGAATAACATGAATAATTCAAAAGAAAAAATAATACACATACACAAAATTCCATTTTTTTCTCTTCCTACTCCCATTCTTCCTTCCTTGCCTACAACCAACCTGGAATATTACTGGGAAAATAGATTTGTGCCTCAGTTTGTCTTTTTTTGCTTTCTCTGAAGTCTCCAACTAATCTTCTTTACCTCTGTTTCTTTGGATTCTGTTAATTATGATAATGATAACTCATGCTACTCAACTTTAAGATCTACCTTAAGACTTACAAAATATTCTACACTTAACATATTTGATGTCACAACAAACATCTGCCTTTTTCAGATAAAGAAAGTGAGGATCAAAAAATAACCACCATCATTACCCACCACCTTTACCATCACCACCACAATAACATTGATATGTAGCATTGACAAAACTCTTTAAGGTTTGCCAAGCACTTTACACTCATTATCATAATTAATCCTCACAACTCTTCGAGATAGGTTCTATTTTTAATAGAGAGGCTGAGTGATTTTGTCCAAGATTTAAAAAGCTAGAAAATGTCCAAGGCAGGCTCTAAACTCAGTCTTCTTGATTCCAAATCCATCACTCTATCTACTTCATGACTTAGTAGCTCCAGAGAAGCAGTCTTCCATTGCACTAATCAGAAACCCTTAACTAGAGTGAGGAATTAAGACTTTGTCCAAGAATGCCAAAATTTAAATGGGGGCTGACAAATTTCAGTTATCTCCTTATATTCCAGTTTCTTGACCTGCAAAAGGAAAGACTTGGGACATAGGAAGGACAAGGATTTAAAAAGAGATGGAAGCTGAAGGATCCTAATTTGTGGGTTTAGTTTGGGGCTGGTTTGTTAGTGAATGGGAATGTGTCAATGATGCCAAGGACAGAGAGCCAGTTTGGCCAGTTCACTCATCTAAATTTACAAAGTTGCTCCCTAAGCCTTGCTAGATAACAATCAATCAATCAATAAACAAGCATTTATGAAATGTTGCTTATGTGCCAGGCACTGTGTGGCTTTAGCACTGAGTAAACAACAAAAAAATCCAAAACCCCATAAACAATCCTTGTTCAATGTCCTTAGTGTCTAGGTCCCAAGGGAGACAGATAAGATAGTGTCCATGGCCTAACCCAACCTATCCCCCAGTATTAGAAGCACAATGCAAGCAAAAGTCAGCATTCCCCTCCTACACAAAGGATGGTGTGTTGTTAAATGGTCAGGAAGTGAAGGAAATGAGTAAGACTGTCCTAGGGGCATGAAATGGGCCTAGATTCAGAACATTTTTTTTATCTAACCAATAAAGCCTTGAGGGTTGAGTTATTCCCTATGACACCATCTTACCTAAAATCTCTCAGCTTCCCTTGGGGTTAAGCAAGGCCTCTAAATTATCTGAACTACTTCATAGCCTCCGAGACAGACTTGGAGGATTAGAGGGGCTATGATCCTTCAGGTCACAAAGAAAAACTGAATAATCTGAAGATATTTTACAAGGAGTTCATGCAAGGCAACTTTATTGCTTAAAACCTGGGCCTCCCAGGGCCGGCTAGGTGGCATAGTAGATAAAGCACCGACCCTGGAGTCAGGAGTTCCTGAGTTCAAATCCGGTCTTAGACACTTAATTACCTAGCTGTGTGGCCTTGGGCAAGCCACTTAACCCCATTTGCCTTGCAAAAAAAAAAAAAAACCTAAAAAAAAGAAATAAAAAAAAAAAACCTGGGACTCCTGAACCCAGGTTCTATAATTTATTCTTAATTAGTTTTGGCCAGAATCACAGACCCAGAACTTGAAAGGATCAGAGGTCATCTAATCCAACCCTCCTTATTTTACAGGTCTAGAAAACACACAAGTCCAAGATCACGCAAGAAGTAAACATCAGTCAGTATTTGAACTCAGGTCCTCTGACTCCAGAATCAATACTTTTCTATGTCCAAAGATGAACTTAGTATCTTACTGGAAGCCACCACACACACACACACACACACACACACACACACACACACAGACACACAAAACAAAAAAAACCCAACCTCTCCCTGTTTCCAAACATCCATATTTTTATCAGATATAACCATCCTTCTATTCTGCCATGGTCATAACCTCAGCATTATCCTAATCTTCTCTCTTTCCCTCACTCAGCATTTTTAATCAGTTGACACCTCTTGAGATTTCTACCTTCCTGTCTCTTGCATCTGCTATTTTCTTTCTACTTTCACAGCTACTAGCCCATTGCCAGTCATCTTGGCTTAAGTCTTGCCATTGGACCCCAGTGACTCTGAAGAGAATGAGGCTCATGACTTCACACAGCTCTGTCTCACTTAAATATGATTCACTTGCAAGTCAATGATATCATTGAACATCTAGGAAAATGAAGGATTAACAACTCACACAACCATCACCTTAGTTCAAACTCTCCATCACCACTTGCCTAAGTTATTGCAAGAGCCTCTTAATTGGCCTTTAGACCTTAAGTTTCTCCCCACTCTGGGCTATGCTATTATTGCTGCCAGAATAATTTTCTTAAGTACAGATTTGATCATGTGACTCCCAACTCAATCAACTCTAATTGCTTTTTATTATCTCTAGGATAAACTATAAACTCCTCTGCTTGGGATTTTAAAAACCTTCATAAACTTCTCAAATCTATCTTTCCAACCACATAGGGCACTGCTTCTCCTCTCACACTGTACCATCCAAACAAACTGGTCTCTGCTCACTAAACACTTCATCATAGAGTCCTTCTCTCCCTTTAAGGCAGCTCAACTACTATCTTCTTCCTGAAGTCTTTCTTGAAACCTCTCTTCCAACATCTTGTATAGTATCATCATTTTCACTGACCTGGAACTCTCTCCCTCCTATCTCCTCCTGGTTTTCTGCAAGTCTTAGCTAATGTATCATCCTTTGCAAGAAGCTTTTGGCATCCTCCTTATATCTGTGTCTTCACTCTGAGATGATCTCCAATTTGTCTTATTCATAGCTTGTTTGGTGGACAGCTAGATGATGCAAAGGATATCTTCCTGAGTTCAAATCTGGCCCCAGACATTTACTAGTTGTGTGACCATGGGCAAGGGTCTTTGGTGTCTTATCACCCCTGTCGAGTATGTCTGTGTACACATATACATAAACATACACATACACACATACATATACATATATATATGTGTGTGCATGAGTTTATACACTTATGTGTGTATATAACCCAATAATATGTGTGTGTATATAAAGGCATATGTGTATGTGCCTACTTAACATGTGATATGCATATGTGTATAAATATGTGGACACATTTATACAAATATTTTTGAAGCCCTTCTAGAACTGATAGAATTTTTAAAAATATGTATTAATGGAAAACCAGTATGACTGAGAAAGGGAAATTTTTCAACCTTTTCCTCCCCCCTAGAAATCATACCATGAAAACCAATTCTATCTCCTTTAGAGAGATTCTCATGTCCATATGAAAAGGATGAAGTAGTCACAGTTATATAATTATCAGGCTAAACATTTTTTCACCTGAGGCAAGAACAGTTGATAGCCTGGGATGCCAAAGGTTTGGGGCTGGGGGGTAAGGGTGGCCATCAGGTGGTTGGTGGCTTGAATTAGTACTGAAATGTGAGGCAAAGTCTGCTGATGATGGTTACTTTGGGGGAAAAAAAGCATTTGACCCCCTTCCCTCAATGTGGGCACCCCAGGCTAGGTAAAACTGGAAGACCTTGAATGCCTAGCTGAGGAATTTAGATTTTTATTTAGTAAAAGTGACTGTTGGCTGTAAAAATAAAAAATCCTAAACAATGCTCCAGAGTGCATATTGTGCCTCTGCTGGAGTGAGGGATGGTGCTTGCAAAACTTCTTAACGGCTTGACTTCAACACATATCAGCACTTCAACTTCTCCCCAGTGGGGTAAACTGCATGATAAGCAATCCAGGAAGTTCACCAACCTCATAGCACCTGCACGTCACTATCCAACTTTGCCAGAATAAACAGAGCTTAGTGGCTGGGCTGGAAGAGTGTATCGAAGAACAAATGTTTCCCGTTGCCAAAGAAGGAATTGTGTTTTTTCCAGAAGTGTGTGCACTTGGGGGTAGGGGAGAGGGAGGGTGGATAGCCTGTCAACCAATCCCACTACTTTGCGGGGGCTCTCTTCTCCATGAAAGTCTGACATCAGCACTTACTAATATTTGGGCCTGCAAAAGGTGGGGTTTCTTCCTAGCATGGACAGGATTTTAGATGCATTACTTGTAAAAAGGAAATAGTAAGTAACATGAGCAATGAAGATCTTAAAGGCTGATAATGGTGAGTTATTGGTATGGCATTTTAAAGTTTCAAAATGCTTTCAGGGTACTGTGGTACGAACCTCATAAAAACCCCAGGAAGAAAACAGTTCAATTATTATTAGACCCTGATTCAACAATTGTTGACCTTTGGCTATTGAACATTTTTGTCAATAACTTTGATAATTAAGAGAGACAAAGAGAACTTTTATCCAATTTGCATATGAAGGAATAACTATCATACTGGATAAGAGTAAGAGTTCAGAGAGGGTGACAGGCTAATACTGAGCCAAAATGAATAAGATTAAATAGGAATAAAGGTAAAGTCTTAGACATGGGTTCAAAAAATCAACTTCATATGTACAAGGTAGGGGAGACAAGCACAGGAAGACAGTAGACTATCTGAAAAAGATCTAAAGATCATAATGAACTTCAACCTCAGCAGGAGTCAACATTGCTTAGATCATGTCTGTGTCACATTTTGGTAATTCTCACATCATTTCAAAGTTTTTGATTATTATTATATTTGTTAGGGTGATCTTTAATTGTTGATGTTACTCTTGTATCTTGCTTTGGGTCACCACAAACTATACTCATATAAGATAACAAACTTAATCTATAAATGTGTGTTCTGACTGCTCCACTGATCTTCTATTTTCCCAGTTCTCTTTCTCTCTTTCCTCTGGTCTCCCTACTCCCTGAAACACAACAATATTGAAATCAGGCAAAGGAATAATCCTACATTAACCTCTAAATGTTCAAGTGAAAGGAAGAGACAAACTATTATTGTCTTATTTTAAAAAAATTTTACAGTCATTCCAATCTCCAGCAACTACCATCCTGATCAGTCAGTAGCCACCAACACAAGATCCTTCACCAGGAAGATAATTACAACTTGCAAAGGCTCAGGTGACGGTTAGCTTTTTTTTTCTAGCAATAAAGTATTTTTAAATTAAGGTATATATAATTTTTTAAACATAATACTATTACATGCTTAATAGACTACGGAATAGTGTAAACATAACTTTTATTTGTACTGGACTCTTTTTATTGTAATATTTACTTTATTGTGATGTCTGAAACAGAACCTGCAATATCTCAAGGTATTCATTCCTACAGTAAGAAGCAGAGTTATGATTCAAACCAAACCCCTTGACTTCAGATCCACTACCCAAAGATAGCCTTGGAGAGAGCAATTTTTGATGGTTGTTGGGAACAAAAGCCAAATTACAAGGGGTTGAAGAGTGAATAGCTGCTGAAGGAATGGAGGCATTGAACCTACATATAAAACTCTTTCAAGAAATTTGACAAATAGAGAAGTATTTCTTCTACAGGGAAGTAATGCCAGCCAGTGAGTCAGAAAGAGGGACTTGGACCCACACCTAAAATCCAAGTCTCAGCACTCCCCATGCCCAAAGAGGAACAAGAGAACAGGAGACCACACTACACTGCCTGCTCAAGGACTAAGAAGAGTATAATATTCTCATAAGTTATTCTAATAGTATCAGAAGTCTAGTTTGCATACTAATATATTATGATAACATTACATTTATGTACTAATATTAGTACAAGGGAGCCAGTGTGTGTTAATTAGGGATAATACTTGAGCTGCTAAGTCATACATCATAACAGATTCTTTGTGGCCCACAACAAAGTAATTAAATGCTAATGATGGAATTTATGCCCTCCAGTGCTCATTATTAATGGGAGCTAGAAAATAGCAGCAACATTTGTGACAAATCCAGAGGAAGAATACTATCAGTTGTTAGATGTATATAGCAGAAAACCCATCAGCTCTTGCTTATTGTCAAGAAATAACTGCAATATATCAATCAGTAATCTATCATGATTGTCTATTTAATTAAACATTAAACACTATTCACATCTGATCCTTAAAGAATAAACAGACATTTGTGAAATAAGGTATTGATGATTAAAAAGCCTGTCCACATTCTCCCTTATATAACTAACACACACACACACACACACACACACACACACACACACACACACACACACACACACACAGAGAAAACCCTTGTCTTTGGAATGAGGAAGACTATCTTCATGAATTCAATCCATCCCCAGACACTTATTAGCTGTGTGACCCTGGGCAAGTAGCTGTTTATTTCAATTTCCTCATCTGGAAAATGAATTGGAGAAGGAGGTAGCAAGCCAATCCAGCATCATTTCCAAGAAAACCCTAAATGGGGTCACAATGGATTGTACACAACTGAACAACAATATACCTTTCATATCCCAAACATTCCTACAGTTATTTCATACTAGAGGTGTAACTGTGAATTCCAAAACCTGGAACAAGCATGGGAGAAGTCACAATGAAGGAGACAGAGTAGTTTTGGGGAGAGTGGAAGATGCAGAAGAGCTCAACTGGAGTGTGGGAGGGTCTTAGACTCCCAACTCTATACTATAGTCCCCCATCCCATCTTACCTCATATCCCTCCCCCTTATGGTCTAAGACCACATCACAATCAGGAATTTCTGACTACCACCCTACCCTACCCTTGGGAGAATGGGGATAGGATAGGCAGGGTGCAAGGAGAATGACAGAGGAAAAGAAGTGGCAATTGGTTATATTTTCCCATATATAATAAAATGATGCAGGGTGCATGATACATAATGGATGGAATACTTCAAGGCATACAAACAATGGGCTAGAGGTCCATGGATTATCAGGATAAAAAGCATATCTCTCTACATTTCCACATCCTAGGGTAACAATCCAATGGCTTTACCCTAGTTATGTCTCTATCTCTCTTCCCCTTCAAGCCATAGCTGACATTAATGCATATTATCCTAACACACTGCACTCTAATCTCTCTTTCCACTCCAGATCTATTTATCTAAAGATAAACACATAGAGATACAAAGTGACACAGTGAGACCCTATTAGTCATATAAGCTAATATATTTGTATAGATAGATAGATATGCAGTTAGACACATAGGTACCTTTACATGACATTGTTCACAAATTCATGCAAGTAAGCACAGGTCCATATATGTAGAAATAGGTGCTTTTACAGTATGTACTGACTGAGGTTCATTACAACATACACACAAATATGGTAGTCATGTATATCCATAGAGACACACTGGAAAGTTGCAAGTCTAGATAGGAAAGTTCGGGAAGGGCTTGGTAGGGTGGAGAATGGATGAATCCTAAAGAGCAGATGAAGGTGGGGGATCAGTTAGAATTTGTTATGAGTTAGGAGAGGGTAGGGAAACAAGAGAAGCAGTAAATAGAAGACAATGAACACATACATATTTATATAATGTTCAACCAATAAGGAGAATGAATTTTGCTGAGGAGGAAAGTGAAAATTGACATCTGGAAGTTTGCTGCCCAATTGATCACTAAACCTTTATTAACTGACTATATTGAACCAGACAGTGTGTTAAATGCTTGGGTTACAAAAAAGGGTCTGGGGGAGAGACATTTTCTGCTCTAAAAGAGCTCATTCTAATGGGAAGAAAACATACAAATATATGGACAGACAAGCTAGACATGAGATAAACTGGAGATAATCTCAGATGGAAGGTACAGAGATTCAAGAGGACTGGGAAAGCTTTCTTAGAGATTTTAGCTTGGATTTGAAGAATCCAGGGAACCCAGGAGATAAATGGGGAACAACCATCAAAAAGGCCCAGAGTCTGGAGATGGAAGGTCTTGATGAGGGAGGTGAGGAGTGGAGAGAAGTAATTTGTAAATACATTGGGGTGTAACATAAAAAGCCTGGAAAGATAGGAAGGGGCTAGATTGTGAGGCACTTTGAAGCCAGACAGAGATTTTTATATTTGATCCTAGAGGTGATTGGGAGCCCCTAGAATTTATTGAATGAGGGGTGACATTAGGAAGAGTAATTTTCTGGCTGAGCAGAAGATAAGGTGGTATGATTTAGTGGAAAAGCACATGGACTTGGGGTCAGGATACCACTAAAGGAGGACCTTGAACAAGTCTCTTCATGTCTGAGGTTTAGATTCCTTAGCTCACCAAGAGGGAGTCAAATCACAAGATCCTTCAGGCTTTCACAGCCCAGGTTTCCATGGTTTTAGGGTAGGTCCAGATAGTCAGGAGGGGCTTCCCTGAGGAGGTCTCTGAAAACCTTTCTGCTAGAGGCCAGCTTCTGCAAGGTCTACATGATGTTGCCAAGAGACTGTCTGAGTGTAAGGAGGATGTACATGACTTGGATGACTCCATGCACCAAGAATGAGATTCACAAACAGCCCGCAGGATTGTGCAAGCTCAGCGCTAAGCCTAACAATCAAATCTGGGCCTGGAGGAGGAGGGCTGTTTACAATTGGCTAATTGTGTGCCCTAAAATTAACTCTCCCTGAGTATGTGCAGAACCAGCGTGGACTGGCGCTGAGTGACAGGTCTCCACGTGTAGATTTCAATAGAGATGTATATGTCGATTTAGACATATGCTGTCAAATGTGGCTTTGTAAAAGTTTTACCTGTTGGGATTTTATTTGCATTTTCCTACCTCTGTCCCTCCTTTCCTTCTTTTTCCATCCTTCCTTTTTCCTTTTTTTCCTTCATTCCTTCATAATTTCCTTCCTTTCCTCCCTCAGTTCTTCTTTTTTTCTCTATCTCCCTACCATCCTTCCTTCCTTCCTTTCTTTATCCCTTCTTTCTTCATTCCATCTTTCTTTTCTCTTTTTCTCTTTCATTTCTTCCTTCCTTCTCTCTATCCCTTCCTTTCACTCTTTCTTCCTCTCTTTCTTTCCTTCTTCCTTTCTTTTCTTTTCTTTTCTTTCTTTCTTTCTTTCTTTCTTTCTTTCTTTCTTTCTTTCTTTCTTTCTTTGAATTGTAGAGAAGATGCTCATGATCCATCTTAGGAGAGTTCTCCCCTAGGAACTCCCTACACCAATAAAATCACAGAAACTGGTCAAAAATAAAAATTTTATTTTTCAGTTTGATTCACTGGAGCACTGATATCTATGAATTTTAAAAAAAATAATATTCTGGATTTTTTATTTCAATCTTACTGTTTTCCATGTACTCCTATGTATTTTGTTTTATGTATTTAAAAGTTTTCTAAGATACTGCCAGGGGATCCAAAAGATTTTAGAAAAATAGTTAAAGAAACACAGCCCTGAAGGCTTCAGGGCAGCTAGATGTAACAGTGGTTAGAGCATTGGACCTTATGCATGACCATGGGCATGTCACTCAATCCTGACTGTTCCTCCCCATAAAGAAAAGAAATAAAAGTATGGTTCACCTTATATAAACCCACCTTATTATACATATATGTATATATATATATATATATATATATATATATATATATATATATAATTTTCTGAAAGACAGAGCTGAAATAGAATTTTAGAGTTGGACAGGAATTTTAAAAGTCCTATCTAGAGCTGGACAGAACCTCAGAAGCCATTTAATCCAACCCCCTTATCTTATAGATGAGAAAACTGAGGCTCAAAGAGGTTAAGGGACTTGCCCAAAGTCATACGAGTAGCAAGTGGCATATCCACAATTCAAAGCTATGTCCCTTGCCTATAAGTCTAGTATTTTCTATTAGATCACAGTGGCTCCATTTTCAGATTCCCCTTCTACAACCAAAGGTGATTTGATATTCTGACTAGATTTGAGTTGGAGCTCAAGATTGAATAACTGTTCAAGTCAAATGGAGAGAGAGAGGGATTATTTGATCTGGTTACTCAGCATTAATCAGATTTGACTCTAGGTAATTTCTGGCAATTTCTGAAGCCTAAAATCACCCTCAGAGGACAATGACCTGTCCTCATTGAATTCATTCAAAAGAATGTACCACAAGCAGAATCTGAGGTACATAGAACATATTGTTGATTAGGAAGCTCTTTGCCCTTGGCACTAGATTAGACATCATTTGGATTGAGTCAAAATGTCTACTCTCCAGAAGCTTATAATCTCAGGCTTTCTCTCCTTGGGAATATAAGGTATCTGGATAGAGATTAAAAAAAATCCACTGAGCCATGCAGATATTTCCAAATTCAGTGCATAAAAATAACCAGTTCTTCCCTTGAATTTTTCTGCCTTTCTGCAAAAAATATCATATAAACCCAACTAAGTCCTGCTTTGCTAAAACAGTCAAATGACATGAAGACATGAAGACAATATAAGAGGCAGCTCAGTACAGTGGAAGGATCTGGGCCTGGAGCCAGCTAAGTATTTGATGACTAACTCCTACATTTATTAGCTGAATAACTATAGACAAGTCTTTTAACTTTCCTAAGCCTGGGCCTCATCAACTGTAAAAATGTTACGAGCATTACACCATTTCCATGCTTCCTCATCATGCAGGTTATTGTAAAGAAAACACTTTATAAATCATAAACATTATGTAAAAGTGAGTAATTGTTATTAAAATTAGGCATAAAATGAAAGAATGCTATTAGCACTAAATAAAAATCAGTAGAAAAGAGAGTCCAGTCCCAATTTCCTTTGTAACTATTAAATGGGGAGTTAGTGGTTTATTATTATTTTTAAAATATTTTTTACATTTTTGCACCCATGAGAGATTCCATAGATCACATAAGAATTATTGGAATAGGGGCAGCTAGGCGGAACAGTAGATAGAGTACTAGCCCTGGAGTCAGGGAGGACCTGAGTCCAAATCAGGTCTCAGACATAATTACCTAGCTGTGTGACTGTGGGCAAGTCACTTAAACCCATTGCCGAGAGAGAGGGGGAGAGAGAGAGAGAGAGAGAGAGAGAGAGAGAGAGAGAGAGAGAAGAGAGAGAGAATCATTGGAATAAATGGCCCCGTGGTAAGGTTGAGTTTTTTTGAGGCAGTTCCAGGTTTGATAGATGGATATACCTGCTGGTATATCTGGTACTAGGTAAGATCTAAACTGGCCCTTCCAGAAGACAAACTAGAAAATATGTTCTGAATTTCTCCGTAAATGACTATATTATATGATAGTTCACAATAATATTTCTAAAGCTTAATTTCCAGCATAAGTAGAACTCAAGACTCCTCATATCCCTCTCCAATTGGCAAAGAATGTCACAGCAAGAATTACCTTAAGAGAGCATTTGGTTCATTCTTTCCCATGGGTCTTACCATCACCACCACCCACTTCTCTTCATTTTACAGATGAGGAAACTACAGTAAAGAATGGTTGAAGGACTTGTTCGGGTTTCCACAACAAGTTAGTAGCAGATTTGCATATAAAACTCCTCTTCTTTCCCCCATCTTCTGTTATACTAGGCATGTTAATATGTAAACTATACAACAATGATGAAGAAATCCTCTCAATTCAATTTGTTTGGCATAGGTAGTATCCTTACCAGGATCTCCCCATGAGAGAAATCACAGGTCCAGTCCCTTCCCTTATTCATATTTTTATGACTATTGGGGTATGTTAAGCCATTCTTTTAATAAGGATCCTCCCAAGTATTAGTTAATCAAATTTAATTTAAATGTAAAAATAAGGCCTAGCAAATGAGCAACAGGTTCTAAAGACAATTAAAGGCCAATTTAAAAGTGGTTTCTTGGGCAGCTAGGTGGCGAAGTGGATAGAGCACCATCCCTGGAGTCAAGAGTACCTGAGTTCAAATCAAGCCTCAGACACTTAATAATTACCCAGCTGTGTGGCCTTGGGCAAGCCACTTAACCCCATTTGCCTTGCAAAAACCTTTAAAAAAATTAAAAAAAATTAGTCTTCCTGATTCCAGGTCTGACAGTCTATTTTTTTTTTAATCAACTATTACACAGGCTGATTAAAAAAATTTCTGCTTTTTATAGATGAATAAAGCTATCCCCATTGAAATTCATCTTATGGAAGTTTACTGAAAGTATCATCATTAAAATCTCAAGAGCAAGCAGGATGATGAGAATGTCATAGACCTCCTCCTGCTCCCATATGATTTTTATTTCTTCAGCTAAATTTTTATATTTTGAACATTCTTTTCCCATGTAACTTAGACATTATTGAATATTTGGTATAATGGCATTTATTTGAAAAAATTTTGCTTTTAAGTTTTTATGGATCTATGTTGCATCTAAAAATGAATAACCAGTTTTATCTGTACTAACTTATTAAGTCCTCAAGATATTTTAAAGTCTGCATTTATAGCCTGTATATTTTTTGTCTTTTTTGTCCATGATAGATAGTAAACTTCATATGAAGAATTATTTTTTTTAAATAAATGGAGAGTGGCTAGGTTGCACAGTGGATAGAGCACCAGCCCTGGAGTCAAGTGTACCTGATTTCAAATCCGGCCTCAGACAAGTACTAATTACCTAGCTGTGTGGCCTTGGTCAAGCCACTTAACCCTATTTGCCTTGCAAAAACCCTAAATAAATAAATAAATAAACAAACAAACAAACAAACAAACAAATAAATAAATAGATGGATGGATGGATAGATAAATAAATAAATGAATGGATGAATGAATGAATGAATAAACAAACAGATAAATAAACAAACAAACAAATAAATTAATAAATAGATCGATAAATAAATAAATGAATGAATGAATGAATAAATAAATAAATAAACAAGTAAATAAATGGGGGGCAGAACCAAGATGGTAGCATGAGAATAGCCTTTCCTAGGAACTCTTTCAAAAATTTTCCAAAAACCTTAAAATTATGGCTCTAACTAAATTTCAAGAGACAGAACCCACAGAAAGATCCAGTGAGGCAATTCTCCAGCTTAAGGTAACCTGGAAAAGCATGGGAAAACTCTGTTCCATGGGACAGAACCCATGTTCTGTCCAATTTGGAGCACACACAGACATTCTATAACTTTTTTCAAATCACTTAACCTCATGGTGATTTTTGATTGACAGCTAAGCAAAACTGAGGACCATTCAGAAGATACTACCCAACTAAATGAGTCTTTTTTTTCTTTCCTGACTGTGATCAAATAAGAGGGACATACCATAATGTCTCAGGATAAGAAGAAGACTTAGGACCAGACTATTTCACTCTCCAGAGCTGACATGTAACCTGGAATATTGGTTTCTATTCCTTTTATCTTTGTGTTCATTCTTCACAATTTTTAGGTGAAGTAATCTTAGAGAAAGTATGATCCCACTTTTCCCAAGGAACAAGGTATTATGGCAGAGAATATAACTCCAAGTATTGAAGTGGAGAGAAAAGAGTTTGTACTGAAGTTCTTTTTTTAAAAATTATTTTATTTATTTATCTTCCCAACTATATGTAATGTCAGTTTTCAACAACCAAATTTTTGCAGGGTTTTAAATTTTACATTTTTCTCCCTTCCCTCCCCCTCCTCCTGACAGAAAGTAATCTAATATAGGCTATACATGTATAACCACATTAAACATAGATCCCTATTAATCACATTGTGAAAGAAGAATCAAATCAAAATGGAAAAAAACATTAAAAATTGAAGATAGTAAGTTTTGGTCTGTAGTTAAACTCCACATTTCCTTCTCTGGATATGGATGATAAGTTCCATCACAATCTTTTAGAATTATCTTTGATTGAAGGCAGAGTCAAGATGGCAGAATAAAGGCAGGGACTCTAGCTCTTCCCCAAACCACTTCAAATACCTTTAAATAATGACTCTAACCAAATTCCAGAGCAGCAGAATCCACAAAGTGACTGAGTGAAACAATTTTCCATCCCAAGACAACTTGGAAGATCCATGGAAAAGGTCTGCTACATCAGGGTTGGAAAAGGCCACAACACAGCCCAGGCCTCACCAGAGCAAACTAGTTATAAGCCATCCAAGAAGAGACTGCCGGGCACCTGGGACCATGGCAGCAGTGGTCATTTCCAGACCTCTCAGCCCAAATAGCCCAGGACAACTGGGAAATTCAGCATGAAAAACTCTGCTTCACCAGAGTGAAAGGGCAACCCAGTCCAGCACAGGCCTCAATGCAGATCAACCCTAAAGGACCAGGAGCAACCTGGGGCATCATCCAGCAGCTGCTTCCAAAGCACTCAGCCCACAGACAATAAGGAGGTCAAGGGAGACTGCAGAAGTCTCTTTGCTATCCCTGAGGTAGCACTCTTTGCCTCTTTACTCAGATCTGGGTCTCAATCTGGGCCCCAGTCTCAGGAAAAGGAACAGAAGCAAAACAGAGCAGTGATTCTCTTCATAGTTCCAGGACACAGAGGCATGCACAGACCAGAGAACAGGCCAGGAGAGTAATCATAGCCTCTCATAAGACCTTGGAGGAATTGAGAACTTGCTGATCCCTGGGGGTGTCCCTGAAAACAGCTGCAAAAAACTCTCAAAAGTTTGGGGCAGTGAGTCTTCCACCCTGAAAGCAGAGTCCCCCACCTTAACAAAGATTTAAAAATCAAGTCATAGATTGGATAAACAAACAAACAACAGAAGAAAAAAAATCCAACCATAGATAATTACTTTGGATCTAAGGAAGAAGAAAATACATACTCAGAATATAGGAAATCAAAGCTCCAATATCTAAAGCCTATAAGAAAAATATGAATTGGGCTCAGGCTATGGAAGAACTCAAAAAAAGATTTTGAAAATCAAGTAAGGGAAGTAGAGGAAAAATTGGGAAGAGATCCTTAAGGATATGATTTCTCCCTCATAACATGCAATTTAGATCAATGTATACCATGGAAACAATGTAAAGACTGACAAATTGCCTTCTGTGGGGGGTGGGGGAGGGAAGTAATATTGGGGGAAATTGTAAAATTCAAAATAAATAAAATATTTATAATTCAAAAAATGGGAAGAGAAATGAGAGTGATGCAGGAATATCATGAAGACCAAGTCAGCAGCTTAGAAAAGAATATACAAAAAAATTAAAGAAAATAATATCTTAAAAAACAAGTTTGAATCAAATGGAAAACATAATCCAAAAGGTCAATGAGGAGAAGAATGCTTAAAAAGGCAGAATTGGCCAGATTTTTCTAAATTTAATAAAGAAAAGAATTCCTTAAAATTTAGAATGGAATTAAGGGAAGCTGATGACTTGGTGAGAAATCAAGAAACAATCAAACAAAATCAAAAGAATAAAAAACTAGAAGAAATTGGGAAATGTGTTATTGGAAAAACAACTGATCTGGAAAACAGATCCAGAAGAGATCGTTATTGGACTACCTGAAAACCATGACCAAAAAACCAGCTTAGATGTCATATTTCGAGAAATTCTCCAAGAAACTGACCTAACTACCCTAATATCCTAGAAGTAGAGGGTAAAATAGAAATTGAAAGAATTCATCCGTCACCTCCTGAAAGAGAGGAAAATGAAAACTTCCAGGAATATTATAGCCAAATTTCAGAAATCCCAAGTCAACATGAAAATACTGCAAGCAGCTAGAAAGAAACAATTCAAATATCATGGAACTACAATCAGGATAACACAAGATTTAGCAACTTATACATTAAGGGCTCTTAAGCCTAGGGATATGATATTCCAGAAGGCAAAAGAGCTTGAATTACAACCAAGAATCAACTACCCAGAAAAACCGAATATACTCCTTCAGGGAAAAAGTTGGACATTCAATAAAATAGGGAACTTTCAAACTTTCTGAATGAAATGACCAGAGCTAAACAGAAAGTTTGATCTTCTAGTATAGGACTTGGTGAAGCATAAAAAGGGTGTATGGGAAGGACAAATCATGAGGGACTTGATGTTGAACTGCTCATATTCTTGTATGGGAAGGTGATACTGATAACTCACATTAACCTTCTCATTTATTAGGGCAGTTAGAAGGAACATATATAGACAAGGTACAGGAGGGAATTGAATTTGAAGGCATACTATTTAATGAAGTTAATGGGGGAGAAAACAATGGTGGATGGGATAAGTTACTTCACATAAAAGAGGCAAGAAAAAGTTCTTGAAAAGTAGTGGGAGAGGGGGAAGTTGAGGGGGGGGGGTGAATGAGTCTTACTCTCATCAGTAGTGGCTTAAAGAGGAAATAAATTACACATATAATTGTGCATAAAAATCTATCTTACCATAGAGGAAAGTAGAAGAGGACAGGGATGAGAGAAAAAGGACAGGGGAAGGGGAGGAGAAGGGGATGTAGGTGACAGAAGACTGAGGGAGAGGGTAGTCAGATGAAACACACTTTGGAGGAGGAATAGGGTGAAAGGAGAAAGAGAATAGAATAAATAGGGGTGGGTGGAATAGGATAGAGGGAAATACAGCTAGCAATAGCAACAGTGGGGAAAAAATATTGAAGCAATTTCTCTAATGGACTTATGAAAAAAAATTCTATCTATCCCAAAGATAGAATTGATGGTATCTGAATATAGACTGAAGCATATTTTTTCTCATTTTATTTTTCTTGAGGTTTCTCTTTCTTTGGTGAGGGGGGTCTTATGTTTACTTTTACAATATAACTATTGCAGTAATTTTTTTTTCATGGTTGCACATTTTTAACCTACACCAAGTAACTTGCTTTCTTGTTGGGGAGAATGGACTTGGAGGAAGGGAAAGAATTTGGAACTCAAGGTTTTGAAAGTAAATATTGAAACTTGCTTTTGCATGTAGCTGGGAGAAAAAAAAATTTTAATGTAATTAATTTCAAAAAAAGAATTGTTGATTATCATGCTATTGGAATGAAAAATCCTTTATAGTTGGTCATTATCCAATGTTATTGTTAGTGTGTACAATGTTCTTCTGGTGCTGCTCATTTCACTCAGCATCAGTTCGTGCAAGTCTTTCCAGGCTATTCTGAAGTCCCATTTCTCATGATTTCTCTTTTTTTGTTTGTTTGTTTTGCTTGTTTTTGCAAGACAGTGGGGTTAAGTGACTTTCCCAAGGTCACACAGATAGATTATTAAGTGTCCTGACCCCAGGGCCAATACTCTATTCACTGCACCACCTAGCTGCCCCTTCTCCTGATTTCTTATAGAACAATAGTGTTCCATCACATTCATATACCACAATTTGTTCAGACATTTCCCAATTGATGGGCATCCCTTCAATTTCCAGTTCTTTGCCATTATGAAAAGAGCTGCTATAAATATTTTTGACATATGAGTTTTGTACCTTTTTTTGTGATCTCTTTGGGATACAGATCTTGTAGTGGATCAAAAAGTAGGCACAGTTTTATTGTCTTTGTGTGTAATTCCAAATCGCTCTTCAAAAAGGTTGAATCAGTTCATAATTCTACCAATAATGCATTAGTGTGCCAGTTTTCCACATCCCCTACCATATTGATCATTTTTCTTTTTAGTCATATTGGCCAATCTGATATGTGTGAGGTGGTAATTCAGAGTTGTTTGAATTTGTATTTCTCTAATCAATAATGATTTAAAACATCTTTTATATGACTATAGATAGCTTTATTGTCTTCATTTGAGAATTGCCTTTTCATATCCTTTGACCATTTATCATATGGGGAATAATTTGTATTCTTATAAAGTTGACTCATCTCACTGTGTATTTTTGAAATGAGTCTTTTGTAAAAAACACTAGTTGTAAAAATTGTTTCTCAACTTACTACCTTCCTTTTACTCTTGGTTGCATTGGTTTTATTTGTGCAAAAACTTCAATTAAATGTAATCAAAATTATCCATTTTGTATTTTTACAATATTCTCTATCTCTTCTTTGGTCATAAACTGCTCCCCTTTCCACAGATTTGACAGGTAAATTTTTCTTTATTCTTCCAATTGACTCATGATATTACCTTTTATGTCTAAATCCTGTACCCATTTCCACCTTATCTTGGAATAGGGTGTGAGATATTGATCTATCTAGTTTCTGCCACCCTATCTTCCAGTTTTCCCAGTAGTTTTTAATCAAAGACTGAATCCCAGAAACTGAAATCTTTGGGTTTATCAAACAGCAGATCATAATAGTCATTTACCATTGTATCTTCAGCATCTAACCTGTTACACTGATCCACCACTCTGTTTTTTTAGCCAGTACCAAACAGTTTGATATCTGATACTTTATAATTTTAACTTTTGTATTACTAAGCATTTTTTCATTTATTTCCTTGATATACTTGACCTTTTTTCTCCATGTGAATTTAGTTACTATGTTTTCTAGTTTACTAAAGTAATTTTTTGGAAGTTAGATTGGTATGGCACTGAATAAGTAATTCAATTTAAGTAAAATGGCCATTTTTATTATATTAGCTTGGCCTACCCATGAGCAATTGATTTTATTTGTGTGAAAAGTATTTTATAGTTGTTTTCATGTAGTTTCTGAGTTTACCTTGACAGATAGACTCCAAAGTATTTTATGCTGTCTACAGTTAACTTTAAATGAAATTTCTGTTTCCATCTCTTGCTACTGTGTCTTGTTAGTAATATATAGAAATACCAAAGGGATTTTATCTCCTGTAACTTTGCTAAAGTTACTAATTGTTTCAAGTAGTTTATTTATTTATTTTTGCATTTTCTTTAAAATATTCTTAAGAATAAACATAATAACCCTCCCCCACAAAAATAATAAAACCTCATGAGAAATAAAGTGAAAGAAAGAGAAAAAATGTGTTTCAGTCTGTGTTCTGATACCATCAGCTCTGTCTCAGGTGGATCATTTTATCATAAGTCCAGCAGAAAAGTTACTTCCAGATTTTTCTACAGTTGATGTTACTGATTGTAATTCCCTTCATCTATTCCTCCCCACTACCATCTATTATATTTTCTCTCTCCTTTCACTCTCTTCCTCTTCTAAAATGTGCTGTGGGGAACAGCAGACAGAGCACCAGCCTGGGGCCAAGAGGCCCCAAGTCTACATCCCATCTCAGAGATCCAGCAACCACCTAACCCTGTGGTCCTAGACAGGCCATCCAATCCCACCACCTTGCAAAAAGTAAAAAAAGAAAATATGTTAGATCTAACTATCCTCTTCTATGATCTACTCTCTCTTCTATCACCCTCCCCTCCCCCTGTCCCCCTTCTCTCCTTTTTCTTCTAGATGTCTATACCCTATTGAGTGTGTATGCTGTTTCCTCTCTGAGCCATTTATGATGAGAATGAAGGCTTTTTCATTCCCCTCTCACCTCCCCCCCATACCACTGGAAATGTTTTTCTCAATTCTTTTACATGATTTACCTTAGCCTATTCTATCTCTCCTTTATCTTACTCCTAGTACATTTCCCTTTCACCCATTGACTTCATTTTTACAATATATGATACCTTCAAATTCAGCCCTCTCCTGTGCCTCATCTATAAAGGCCCCTTCTACCTATTCTATTAAATGAGAAGGTTCATATGAGTACTATTAGTATCATCTTTCCATGTAGGAATACACGCAGTTCATCATCATTAAATCCCTCATGATTTACCCCTTCTCGTCCACCCTCTCTATGCTTCACCTCAGTCCTGTACTTGATCAAACTTCGTATTCAGCTCTGATCTTTTCAACAGGAACATTTGAAATTCTCCTGTTTCATTAAAAGAAAGAGGATGTTCAGTTTTGCTGGATAGTTGATTCTCAGTTGCATTCCAAGCTCTTTTGCCTTCTGGAATATCATATTCCAAGCCCTATGAGCCCTTAATATGGATGCTGCTAAATCCTGTTTGAAGATCAAATTTTCTGTTCAGCTCTGGTCTTTTCATTCAGAAAGTTTGGAAGTAACCTATTTCATAAAATAAGCATTTTTTCCCCCTGAAAGAGTATGTCCATTTTACTGGGTAGTTGATTTGTGATTGTAACCCACTCTCCCTTGCCCTCCAGAATATCAAATTCTAAGCCTTTCTATCCTTTAATGTTGTTGCAGCCAGGACCTGTGTAATAATCTTGGCTGAACTCCTTAGTACTTGAATTTCTTCTTTCTGGTGACTTGCAGGATTTTCTCCTTGATCTGATAATTCTGGAGTTTAGCTATAATATTCCTTGGTGTTTTCATTATGGGATGCCTTTCAGGAGGTGATAGGTGGTTTCTTTTGATGACTATTTTGCCCTCTTGTTCCAGGATTTCAGGGCAGTTCTCCATGATAATTTCCTGAAGAATGCTGTGCAGGTTCTTTTGTGGGTCATGGCTTTCCAATAATTCATTTTTTTTGCAAGGCTATGGGGTTAAGTGACTTGCCCAAGGTCACACAGCCAGGTAATTATTAAATGTCTGAGGTCAGATTTGAGCTCAGGTCCTCCTGACTCTAGGGCAAGTGCTCTATCCACTGCACTACCTAACTGCTCCACAATAATTCTTAAACTGTCTCTACTGGGTCTATTTTCAAGATCAGTTGTTTTACCTGTGAGGGAATTTACATTTTTCTATGTTTTCATTTTATTGATTTTATTTAACAGATACTTGGTGTATCATAGAGTCATTAACTTTCATCATTCCCAGTCTATTCTTCAAGGAATTATTTTCTTCAGTTAGCTTTTGCATCTCCTTTTCCATTTGGTCAACTCTATTTTTAAAGGAGCTGTAATTTTTTTCCTTTTGACCAATGGTATTTTTGAAGGAATTATTTTCTCTTTGAATTTTCCCAATTGTAATTTTTAAGAATTTGTTTTCTTCTATCACTTTCTGACCTTTCTTATTCGTTTTAGGGTTTGTTACCTATCCCATTGGGGCTTGCTCAAAGATCTTTGATGCTGAGAACCCAAGAGGTTTGCTTACTGGCTTGAGGTCATTGATGTTAGGAACTCCAAGGGGTTGCTCAGTGAACCAACCTGTAAAGTATGCCTGAGGTGCTCTCTCTCTCTGGACCTTCTACATAGGGGATGTCACCTGCTCTCTCCCTGGGAATAGTGGGAATGCTTGGGGCTGTCTGCTCTAGGGTTAGGCTCTTCTGCCAGGGAATGTCAGGGCTCGCATCTGGATCCTGGCTGTCCAAACCAGCCTCACAGACTGAAGGGGAGTCCTGGGCTGGAGTTCTCCCAACCCGCCCACCTGCACAGTTCAAACTGCAAAGCCTCTGCTTCTCAGGTTAGTCCCCACCTTGCCCTGATGCTGATGCCTTGGCTCTCTGCTCTCAACCCTGGACACACCCACACTCCCCCCAGTGACAGATCTTACTGGAAAATGTTCCACTCCATTCTTTTGCAGGTTCTGTCACTCCAAAATATGTTATGAGGCTTGACTAATGTCAGTTCTGAAGGAAACCCAGGAATTAACCAAGTTCCTGGCTTCTCTCCACCTTTTTGGCCAGAAGTATATACTGAAGTTCTTGCTATATCTTCATAGTAAATGCAGCTGTAAAAGATAAAATTAAATGTGAATTGGGTAAATGAAACTTGTGGGGAACATGCTGGAATGAAGGTTTTCACTGGCAGCATTAGAGAAAGACACCCTCAAACTCTCAAAAATACCCCTACAACCCTGCAGAATATGTATAGTATTATATGCACAAGAATCCAACTTGTCTATGAGGGAGAGTTAGAAAGGGTCTATTTTAATGTCCATACAAAGTACACTACCAAGTCATGTCTTATTAAGTATTCAGTAGATAATAAATTATTACAGTTATTATTAATACCCTCATCTTCATCATTATTTATTTCAGATTAAATCAATCCAAAGAATCACACTGTTAAACAAGGGTCTCTATCTTCCCTTTAAATAAACAGCCTCTGTGGGTGAGGGAATGGCTGACCTCAAATTAAAGGGGGTCAATGGAAACTGGTATTGTCTATAATATAATGGTGGCTATTTACCTGACAGATTGTCTGCTTTCTTCTCCCCATATAGGAAAAGGACTCCCACTGGGAGTCTCTAATCCTACAGCAAACAGATGACATAGTGGTGCCTTTCTCCGGTAGGTGCGGTGTAGGACTCTCTCACCAACTGTGCAAACAGACTTCCCTCAAGGGGTGGTTCCAAAATGATAAGGCCTGAAAAGAAGCCTGAGTTTCCAATCCTGTAGGCCTTTAGGGATGCACAATAGGTTTTCTTGGGCTTTCCCTCTTCCTCCTTTTTTGTATTTTCAGCTTAAACTTAGAAAGGCATAAAAACAAGAATGCACAAAAGGTCAAGGCAAATTCACTGAGCTAATGCTGCAGGTGGAGATAAAAGGAAGACACTGCTTTTGACTTCACCCTGAATTTTTAAAAAGACATTTCTGAGTGGAAAGTGGCATTGAAGAGAGCATTATTGAGGAAGAAAAAGCATTGTGGGGACTTTAAGCAAGTCCTTTCCCCTTTCTGGGTCTCATCTTCCTTTCCTTAAAAATGGGAAACTGCAAAGACAGGATACCAGCTATAGAATCATAAAGCTAAAAAAGACTCTGTGACCCCAGAGGTCATGTTGACCAAAACTGGGCTCAGTGCATAAATCTGGACTGCAATATGTCTGATGTCCAATCTTGGCTCCAATATCCAATGGCAGAGAAGCTGTTGCTCTGGAGACAGACAATCCCATTTAGAGAGAACCCTAATTGTAGGAATGTTCTTCTCTATAATAATAATCACAATTCACATTTATATAGTACTCTAAGATTTGGAAGAGCAACTTGGTGGTATGAGTGGACAGAAAAATTGGTTTGGAATCAGGAAGCTTCTTCAAGCTTTCAAATCTGGCCTCAGACACCTCATAGTTGTGTCACCCTGGATAAGTCACTTAACCTTGCTTGCTTTAGTTTCCCCATCTGTAAAATGGACTGGAGAAGGAAATAGCAAACTACTCCATTAGCCAAGAAAACTCCAAAATTGGGATCACTTAAAGTTGAACAGGACTAAAATGACTGAACAACAACAAATGCACAAAATTAATTCCCTCAATAGAGTTTGGCCTGTTGATAAACACAGAAAAAATAATTATAAGTCAATGAAAATTACCTATTACTCCATAACATGGAGTTTTGTTGGATTGTAAATTGTAGACTAAAAACAATTCATCAAGAACAAGAAAGATTTGGAAAGTACTTTTCTCCAAACCTGAAGCTATTATAGATATTATTATCCCCATTTTACAGATGAGAAAAGTGAGGAATTGAAAGTTTAAGCAACTTTCTTATAGTCACAATTCAAAAATGTATCTAAGACAGAAACTGAAGCCAGGTCCACTCTGAAGCAGAGGTGGTTCAGTGGATAGGGTCAATCTGGAGTTAAGAAAATGAGTTCAAATCCAACCTCAGTCATTTAATAACTGTATGACCCTGAACATGTCACTTAATCTCCATCTGCCTTAGTGTCCTTTCTAAATATGCTCAACTGAATAATATGAACCACAGTGCAACTTATTCACAGGATTGTTGTGAAGATCAAATGACAGAGTATTTTTTCATATAAATATAAATTGTTTTGATTTCTTCATTGGAAAGTTGTCTATTCATATCCTTTAATCATTTATCAATTATAGGGATGTCCATCAATTGAGAAATGGTTGAACAAGTTATGGTATATGATTGGAATACTACTACTCTAAGAATTAATGAGCTTGATGATCTTAAAAAATTACACAAAATAATGATGAACAAAATGAGTAGAAACAAGAGAAGGTTGTATACAATAACAGCAATATTGTTTTAAGAACAACTTTGAGTTACTAAGTTATTTTTACTATTATAGTCATCCAAAAATAAATACAAGGGACGTATGAAGTAAATTGCTATCTGCCTCCAAAGAACTGATAATGAGATGTTTAGAATGATTTTATTTATATATATACACATATATATTATATATATGCATGATAACTATTTTATATTGAAAGGAATAGCAATAGATTTGCAATTTCACAAGCAATCTTTTTTTTAGAGTCTACTCTGTCATAGAAATGCTTGTTTCATTTAATAAATTAAAAATAACATAATTTTATAAAAAAGATTACATGAATAGCATGCTTGGCAATACCAGCTAAGCACTTAGTACATGTTATTTCATTTTACATGATAGCTGGCTGGCTCACTAGATAGAGCACTGGATTTAGAGTCAGGAAGATCCAAGTTTAAATATACCTGCATGACTCTGGGTAAGTCACTTAAACCTTCTCTCAGCCTCAATTTTATCATCTGTAAAATGGGAATAATGATAATACTTATCTCCCAGGGTTATTGTGAAGACAACACGAGCTATTTGTAAAAATATTTTGCAAACCTTAAAGCAATATACAAATGCTAGCTATTAGGAGTAGCAGTAGTATTATTACTATATTTCCCTACTCCAAGCTTTCTCTTTTCCAGAGCAAATATTGCAAGTTCTTGCAACTGTTCTTTAAAGTTTCAGGTCCTCTTACTCATCTGGATATTCTTCCAGCTCTGGACATACTCAAGCTTACCAATATACATTGTAAAATATTGTATTGAACAGAATATAATCAAATAGGAGGCAGCAAGATCATTACTTCATTTAATACTACTTTTCTTAATGCGGCTTAAGTGTGAATTGTATTTTTGATAGACACATTAGATTTTATGTAAGCTGTATTTTTGATAGTTGTTGACACTAATAAAACTTCTCTTCAGTATGAATCCTTATATAACCTTATTAATGGCTTTCTTACCTGCAAGATCAAACACAGAAACTTCTGTTTGGCATTTAGTCCTCATTTTCCAATCTTCTCAAACTAGATATTTCCTTCTCCCTCTCCCCGTCTCACCCCCCCCCCCCCGCCAAGAATTTTGTGATCTAGGGACACTGGCTTCTTTGCTATTCTTTCAGAAAGATGCTCTCTTTCTACCAATTCCAGGTGTTTCCATTGGCTGTTTCTCATTCCTGAAATGCTCTTCCTTCATTTCTGTATCTCCTGGCTTCCCTCAATTCCTAGTTATATTCCACTTTCTTTAAGATATCTTTCAAATGCCTTTTTAATCTTAGTGTCTTCCATCTATTGATTATTTCTATTTTATCCTTGTATGCATGTTATTCTCCACTCCCCCTTGAGACTGAGAGCAAGGACCTCTCTATGTTATCCCAATGCTAAGTATGGCATCTGTCACATAAGTGCTTAATGAATTCTTATTGACTTATTTATGTTATTGGTTTATATTTATCCTTATTAAATGTCATTAGATTTGATTCATTACTTCTCCCTTTACATTTTTGTTGTGTTCCCTTTACCCAAAGCTATGCCTCCCGTTTAAAATTTGATAAGTCTGACAGTCAACAACCATGTATTAAGCATCTACCAGATACTAGGTATTATGATAAGCAATAGCAAACAAGCAAAAAGACAGTACCCACCTTCACAAGCTTACATTATAATGAGAAAGACAAAAAACAGATAGAAGATGATAGAGTGAATACAAACACAACATAGATGGAAGAAGATGGGGTAGTTCTCCAACATGGGAACTTGATTGAGAAGTCCAGAGGACAGATTGGTTGATGAGAAATGAAGAGAGAGCTAACCTAGGTGACCTCCTTACATGAAGGTTCTAAGAGGAGTCATCCAATTGGAGGGAGGGAGTCTTTAAGGATAAAAATTATAGGGTAGGGTTTAGTACTAAGCCTTGAGGGTTCCATGTCAATCTTCCACATACTCTGTGATCTCTTCTATATGAGTTCTTCCTCCATGAAACCCATTCATGTCTGCTAGTCCTATGCAATCATTGTACTTGCTGTCCCATAAATTTAAATTAAGTGTTCTACCAGGTCCTTTGCAGCACTAGTACTAGGATTTTGAGAGGCTTCTATGCAGCCACATTAATCTTATTAGAGGTCACTTCCATTTCTTCCTCAGCAGGCTTCTTTTCAATGACATTATCAAGAAATCTTTTTTGAAAGATACCCATCCCTTAGTGTATTTTCATTTTTTCCATCCCTCCAGACATAGGTTCGTGATTATCTTCCATTTTAACTTTTTGAATTCTGCTTTCTCAAAATCAAAGTAGCATTTTGAACTATGCCTGATGTTCTTCTCTATAACTAAGACAGAAGCAATTCTTTTCTCCCAAGGTCATTTGCTTCTGTGTCATCAACTGGAATACTCCTTATTACTTCCTCTACTTTCACTATAAGGCATAACTCAGGAATGATTAGAGAACCTTAGATAAGTTAGAGTAAATACTGGAGATTATGTTGTCCAACTCCTTTACTTTAGAGATAGAAAACCAAGAACCAGAGAAAATTGGTCTCAAGTCACACAACTAATTCATAGCAAATCTGAAATTAAGACTCCAAATCCACTACTCTTACCCCAACAGAGCATTCCAGATACTTATTAACTGATTATGCAGTATACTTACTCTTTCTACCCCAGTCTATTTCCAACAGAGACAGAAAAATCTTCAGAAATTAGAAGTTCAGCAGGCAGCAGATGATGATAGAAGCAGCCAATTCCCTGTGATCTCCTCTCTCTCACACCCCTTACCAAGAGTTGATCCCTAAACCTTCCTTTGGGAGCAGGCCAGCAGGAGATGGAGGAGGAAGTCTCTCTGTGAGTGGTTCTGAAGACAAGGCAAGAATTCATCAGATGCTATGCTTTTAGCAGAGTGAGATTTCCAGCAGATGTCTGCATGGTGAGAGTCCCCCATAACTACTATATTTTGCCACCATGCCAGTCTTGTGTCAGGAACTCATCATCCATTTCCTCCATCTTCAAGGTCCTTTCCAACTTTAAAAGTATATGTCTATATTTCTGGGTCTGAGAGCCCAGCTTTCAGTAGTCTTGGTCCCTAATGTATTATTATCTTTTATAGGCCAGTTAAGATTTCGGTGCCTGTTTCTTCTTTGATAAAATCGATTTTGCTAGTATAGAGCTTCATCCCCCACCCCACCAGAACAAGGGATAGCTAATAAATGATCACAAAACACTTTGAAAAAATTCAGTGTGCTGAAAATTTTTAATGAATGATGTCTGAAATCCTTCAAAGCTACCCTCCAACCCCCACCTCCCAGAAGAGTCATTGCTGAGATTAGAGAAGATGCAGATGCTCAACTTAATTCAATGCAGTTCAACTACAGTATTCACCATGAACTGGCACTGTGGGAAAGCACAAGAAAAATAAAGCGAACAACATTTTCCCTCAAGGAGCTTATAATCTCCCAGAAGTGACTTGTTATTGTAGTTGTTCAGTCATTTCAGTTGTATTTGACTCTTTGTGAACCCTTTAGGGATTTTCTTACAAAAATACCAAAGTAGTTTGCCATTTTTTTTTCCAGAACAAGATCAGATGAGGAAACTGAGGCAAACAAGGTTAAGTAATTTACCCCAGGGTCACACGGTCAGTGAGTGTCACATTTGAACTCTAGGCCTAGTACTCTATCTCTATCCCCTGTGCTACCTAAATGCCCCCAGGAAATTACTTAGAATCAATAATTAGGTTCATATATCTAGAGTTGGAAGGGATTATAAAGGTCATTTAGTCCAACCTTCTCATTTACAAATAAGGAAATTGAAGATCATTGAGATTAATCAGCTTTCCAAAGATCACAAGGAAAATCCCTCCAAATGGAATTCAAACTCAGATCCCATAACTTCAAGTTTAGTACTCTATACCCTCTGACCCAGCAATTCCAATTCTAGGTCTATATCTAGAAGAAATTGTAAAAAAATGGGAAAAGTCTACATGCTCCAGAATATTCATAGCAACCCTTTTTGTACTGGCAAAGAATTGGAAATTGAGGGTATACCCATCAATTAGGAAATGACTAAAGAAGTTGTGGTATATGAATTCTATGGGATATTATTGTTCCATTAGAAACCATAAGTGGTAGGACTCTAGAGAAGCATGGAATGAATTACAGGATCTGATGCTGAGTGAAGGGAGTAGAGCTAAGAGAACAATGTGTACATCATCATTATGAGATAACCAACCTTGATGGAAAAAACTCCTTTTGACAGTCCAGAGAGCTAAGACAACTGTATTTGATTGGCTATGGACTATATTATCCCTTACTAGAAGAAGAAAACCAAACAAAACAAAACATACAGGAAAAAAAAAAACAACCCTTCTAAATCTGATGAACACTTTATAAAAATTATCTCTTTTCCTTTATCCTAATTCCTCACACTGAAAATTATCAATTTGGAAATCTTTAACTATATATACATATATATATATATATATATATATATATATATATATATATATATATATATATATATATGGCTAACTTGACTATTCCCTGCTGAGGGGAGGGGGTGGGAAGGGAGGGTGGAGGGAAATTTTGTAACTTGGAAATATGCATACACACAAGGATGAAAATAAATAAATAAATAGATAGATAAATAGATAAATAAATATTTTTTAAAAGTTTAGTACTCCTTTCACTTCACAATATTGTATTGCATCTATTCAACAGCAAAGTTTATTGATGCTATCTTCACCATAATCTATCTCCTCTCCACTCAACTCTGTTGTTGTTGGGCAGCTAGGTGACAAAGTACACAGAGTGCTGAATCTGAAGTCGGGAAGATGAATCTTCCTGAGTTCAAATCTGGCCAAAGACACTAGCTGTGTGATCCCGAGCAAATCACTTAACCCTGTTTGCCTTAGTTTCCTCATCTATAAAATGAGTTGGAGAAGGAAATGGTAAACTAGGCCAGTATTTCTGCAAAGAAAACCCCAAATGGAGTAATGGAGAGTTGAACATGACTGAAAATGACTTAATAACATTGTCCCCAAAATAAAACATGATATTCTCAGTGCTGGAAAATAAGACCCTCTATATTCTGGTTCAGCCTGCTTCCCCCATCTTATTTCATGTTATTATTCGTCTTCTAGAAAAATTGAAATGCTATCTTTTCCCCATAAACAATATTCCCTCTCCCATCTCTGAGGTATTTCCTTTCTATCCCACCCTCCACCATGTCCCCATAAACAATCCCTTCTCATTTAGGCTTCTTGGAATGCCTAACTTCCTTTCAAAACACAGTGTAGATACCAATTCATGCACATAAATCTTCCTGATCCCATCAGATAGTAAGGCTTTCTCTTGAAATTGCTGTGTATTAATTTAATTATTGATACTTACCTATCTGTGAACTGCATTATAACCTCCTAAATAGAATGTAAGTTCTTTGAGAGCAGAGATCATTTTCTTTTTGAACTCCCAGCACCTAATACAGTCCTTGGATATCCAGATGCTTAATAAAAAATGTTTGTTGAGGGACAACTAGGTGGTGCAGTGGGGATAAAGCACTGACCCAGAGTAAGGAGTTCAAATCCAGCCTTAGACACTTAATAAATGCCCTGCTGTGTGACATTGGGCAAGTCACTTAACCCTATTGTCTTAAATAAATACAAAATTAAAATTTAAAATGTTTGTTGAATTAATTAACTGCAGTTAGTGTTTAAAGAAAAAAAATTGATATGGACTGATATAATCATGGAAGATTTCATGATGCTGTTGGGGCTTTGACTATGAAGGATGGAGAAGATTGGGACAGGAGGAAGGAAAAGAACATTCCAGGCAAGAAAAAAGCTCGTGTGAAGATATAAAGATAGGAAAGAACATATGATATGTGTGGGAGACAGTTAAAAAAGTAATATGACTGGTGCAGATAATTTATATTAGAAAATAGTGGGGGAAAGATTGTAAAAGTAAAGTGGGTTTAAATTGTAGAAATTATTGAATGCCTACACCCAATCTCAGTCATTATCTTTATCATTCAACAATAGGCAGATTCTTCTAGAACTCTCCTTCATATGTTAGTCAAATCTTTAGTCCTTCCTCTTAAAGGAACACTGGAGAGGCTTTAGATGAGAGCCAACAAGGGAACAAAAAGAAGAAATTTAAAACAAATTATCTTAATGATCATCTAGCATAACTCTTTTATGATAACAAGATTCTCCAAGTAATTCCATATATACATACATATATATATATATATATATATATATATATATATATATATGGGTTTCAGACAGACTGGCAGACATTGACAGACACAGAGAGGAGAGAGAGAGAGAGAGAGAGAGAGAGAGAGAGAGAGAGAGAGAACCAGGTGGTTCAGTGGATGAGTACTGGGTCTGGAGTCAGGAAAATCTAAGGTCAAATCTGGCTGTGTGAACATAGGCAAGCCACTTAACCTGCTTGCCTCCATTTCCTCTGAGCTGGAGAAGAAAATAACAAACCACCAGTATCTTTCCCAAGAAAACCCCAAACAGGGTCATGACAAGTTAGACATAAATTAAATTCTGGTGGAGATCAGTCTTGAAGAATGTGAAGATATCCTTACATGGTTTGGGTCCAAGGGATCAGGTGTAAGCTTGGGGCAAAGTTAACTTACAGGGGTTAGCCCTAAGTGGTGATAAACACTCTTCTAATGGCCACAGAGGTAGAAGAACTGATGCCTCAGGGATTGCTGAGCCCCAAACTAAGTGTGTATACAAAAGGGGCAATCACTCCATGTCTCACTTTCTTGTCTTTGTGGCTTCAGGTGAGGTTAAAGCACTTTGAGTTGCTTCTTCAAGATCTAAATGGGGGGAAGGGAAATTATTCTACCTCCTACCTGCCCATGGCTACCTCTGTTACTTTGTGTTTGCTTACATGATTTGTTGCCCAGGCAGCAATCTTAGCATTGCAGGGCATTAGCTGGCATCTTCCCCTTCCCATCATCCAAGTAGAAAATGAAGAGTACCAGCAGCAGTGGAATGTCCCAGGGGCAGATCACTCCATCCAGCAGAGATGCCATGACCTTCAAACTGACTCCTCTGCCCATTTCAGTGACTGGCCTATTATAATTCCTAGGCTAAGACCCTCCATTGAGAACCAAAAGGGATCTCAGAGTCTCTCCAGTCCAACCTCCATTCTCCAGATGAAGAAATTGAGGCTCACTAAGTGACTGAGAATCATAGATTTTTTTTTTTACAACTGGAAAGGACTTTAGGGATCATTTGTCCAACTTCTTCTTTACTAATGAGGAAACTGGGGTCCTTGTTTAAACTGAGGTTAGCAGGAAGGAATGCCCCAATACCAGAGCATGACAAGAATGGGGAGGTGGGGAGAGGAGAAGACAAGGAAGAATTCCTAAAGCTGGCCAAAAGAAATGTTATGCAAGCCTGTGCTTACAGAATAACAATCAGAGCATCTATCAAAGAGTCAGCGCCTAGGAGAAGCATCCAGATGTTCCAGGACCAGTCCAGGTGGCAAACAAGCATTAGTCATATGACTGTCAGCACGCCTGGCTTCCTTATCTGCCTAGCAACTCTGACCAGAATTAAGGGATGTCCTTGCAATGACTCTTTCATGTATTTCATTTAACTAAAGTCACAGACATGGTTGACCACCTCCCAGATGTCGGACACTTGCAACAATGTGATCACTATGCATGTGTGAGCATCTGTGTGTATGAATGAAGGGTGATGAATAAACTCTCTTAATTCAGATTTCAGAACTCTTGGTATTTCTCCTAAATTTTACCTTCTTAGGACTGGTGGTGTAAAATTTAGAAACAGTATTCCCTCTTAAATATTAACAATAATGACAATTTACATTTACATTGTCTTTTAAAGTTTGCAAAGCATTTTAGATAAATTATCTTGTCTGAGCTTCACACCTGGGAGCAAGGGACATAGTTTCATTCCCCAATTTGCAGGTGAGGTGATGAAGGTTGAGAACATGGCTTACCTTGTATCACACAACCAATGAGGATCTGAAATACAACTCAAAGTGTGGTCTTAGTAAAATTTACTATAGTACTTGATCCATTGTGATACTGTGTCTCTGGAGTTAAAAGATCTGAATTCAGATTTAATTCTAACATTTTTTACCTACGTGATCTTGAGAAAGTCTTTTGACCTTCAAAAGCTTCAGTTTCCTCTTGTATAAAATGAAGGGGTCAAATTAGATGACCGTTTGGGCCTCGTCTCATAATCCAACATCCAAAATATTGCACATGTATAAACTATTTCAAACTGCCTACCATTTTCAGAAAAGGGGAAGGGAGAAAAGAAGGGAGAAAATTATGGAACTCAAAGTCTTGTAAAAACAAATGCAAAAGTATTCATGCTATGTAATTGGGGGGAAAAATAAAATACTATTTATATCCACAATACTAATTTGCTGGTATAGCAGATTGAATATAACCTCTTTCTCTCCTACTTGTAAAGGAGACACATAAAATGCAGAAATTCCCAGATCAATAGAATTGTGAGAAAGGATCTAGTCTAGTATCCCCATGAACCTAGTGAGGTATCAAAATTCTTGATGACAGGGAAAGGGGAAGAACAGTATGAAGAGAAAATTAGGAATTGCTGTTTTCAAGTTACAATTTTAAGAAAAAGAGGACCTTTGATAGAAAACATTTAGAGGCCTTATGCCAGTCATGTCACAGAACTGGAATTGGTAAATGCTGATTTGGATTAACCTTCCTGCTTGCATATGAGATAACAAGGTCCCACAGGAGTTAATATGAGAATTTTTAAAAATGGCTTCCTATAATTTCTTCTATGTGTATAGATGCATTTTAAATACTAATAATTGGCAAATGAACAAAATGTGGATAGAATGCTGGGTCTGGAGTTAGGAAGGTCTGAGTTTAAATTTGACTTCTGAAACTTACTGTCTATGTTACCTGGTGCAAGTGACTTAACCCTGTTTGCCTCGGTTTCCTTTTCTGTAAAATGAGTTAGAGAAGAAAATGAGAAACCACTCTAGTATCTTTGCAAAGAAAACCCCAAATGGGATCACAAAGAGTCAGACATGACTGAACAATAATTATAATTATACTTTGAAAAAAAATTCATCCTATGGTTTCTACTATGTGTAAATGAACTGTGTCAATTGACACAGCTAGAATCTTCAAGGTATTCTTAAATTCCAATCCTTGTGGAATTTTAAATGACTTGCCCAAGGTCACACACTAAGTTAGTAGATCTAGGAAAAGCTTTACCCATTGTTCTTTCCATAATATTATCATTACCTCTCTGCAACTTCTTCTTCCTATACATCAAAGTATTTATTGAATACATAAAAATGTTACATATCTCCTCTGAAAGGCTTCCCAGTCCTTTGCAATGGAGAATGCCGTCTGTATCCGAGAAAGAACTGTGGAGTTTGAACAAAAACCAAGGACTATTACCTTTATTTTAGAAAAAAAACATATTTTATTGTCTTATCTTGCTGTCTCTTATACTTTATGTTTCTTCCTTAAGGATATGATTTCTCTCTGATCACATTCAATTTGGATCCATGGAAACAATGTAAAGACTGGCAAATTGCCTTCTGTGGCGGGGGGTCGGGGGGGGAGTAACATTAGGGGGAAAATTATAAAACTCAAAATAAATAAAATCTTAAAAAAAAAAGAGCTTAAGACTTGTTAAAAACTGAAGACCTAGCCATGTAATATATGAATGACCACCATAGTTCTTTGGAAAGCAGTACTCTAAAAAGTCTCATTTAGAGAGGGCTCTAAAGTTTGAAAAACTTTCACATATTAGTTCCTTTGAATAACTTATTATCTCATATTACAGATGAAAAAAAATCAAGACAGAGAAGTAAAGTGACTTGCCCAAGGTCACACTGCTATTGGTTGGTTGTTGTCCTTTGTCCTAGAAGAGGATCAAAATGATATGATTCTGTTGGAGTCCAGGTACAGTATGTCCCACAGTGGCACCTCAGACCAATGCAAGCCAGGAAGGGTCTATCACAGGTCAGGCACAAATAGTCCATAAGAGTTCATACAAGTCTCCTTCCTTCCCAGAGCTGATTGTTCAACGTTTCTTAGCACTCCACTGTCATCCCCAATACCCAGTCCAGTCTCTGGCACAATATGTTGTTGTTATTACATTTCAGTTGTATCTGACTCTCTGGGACTCTATTTGAGGTTTTCTTGGCAAAGATACTAGACTGGTTTGCCATTTCTTTTCTCTCACTCCTTTTATATAGGGGAGTGCCCACAGTAATACAACTAATAATAATCTCATACCAAATTTGAACTCAGACAGATGAGTCTTCCTCACTTCAGACCTGACATTCTATCAACTATGCCACCTAGTTGCCCCAAATGTGATCATAAAGTTAATAAATTTCAAAGGCAGGATTTGAACACAGGTCTTTATGACTCCAAGTTCATTTATACTACCTGTCTACTGAGGTTATATTTGGGTCTGGAAGTTAATGGTTTATCAGTAATTGTCAATTTTTAAAATTTCTTTCATTCTCCCCTTTACCAAATTGTCATGCCACACCCCCCAGAGGAAAGCAACTAGGTGGGGTGAATTCCTTTGATTTGTGTTTTTCAGATTAAGGCCATCAATTATGGAGCAGCATTCTGGCTCTTCTTTTTATAGGGCATGCATTCATTCGACTTTGAGCATGTCAATGAAAATCAGGGATACTCTGCCACAAAGGGGCCCTTAGCGAGCCTAGACACTAGCTCACTCCTAGGACGGCAGTGGAGTCATCCTAATAGAAAAATCTAATAAGGAAGAACTCAGAAAAGAACACTAGGATTGGAAAAAGTCCTGGAGTCATGTTTTTTAAAGAGCCTTTTACCAATTAAAGTCATTCCCAGTGATCCCTGAGCCAGTTGAGCATGGCAGAGAAACAATGACTTTATTAACAACATTCTCTTGAGGTCACTAGAAATTTGACCCCACCTCCCTCTGGCATCAGGATCTCTAGTGACTTTTGTGAGCTGGAGGTCATGATGATTCCCCTTACCCAGAAGAGGAAGTTGAGGCCTGGAGAGAACTGGAAGAGAGCTAATTAGATCACCTAGTCTAAAGCCTTTATTTTACAGATGCTGAAACTGAGATCCAGACAGGAGAAGTAATTTAACCTAAGTCATAAGTATCAGAGGACAAGTTTCAGGGACAAGATTCACACCTCACACCTTAGTCTCCTGAATTCAAATTCAGGAACTTCTCATTTTAACCCCACACTATCTCTATCAATCAAAAACCAAGTGATAGGGGGGCGCTAGGTGGTGCAGTGGATAAAGCACCTGGCCCTGGAGTCAGGAGTACCTGGGTTCAAATCCGGCCTCAGACATTTAATAATTACCTAGCTGTGTGGCCTTGGGCAAGCTACTTAACCCCATTTGCCTTGCCAAAAATCTAAAAAAAAAAAAAAAAAAAAAAAACAAGTGATAGGGAGCATGAGTGCACTTATGTTTGGGTCACTAGAAAGGCCCCCCTTGCCAATTCTTTCCCACTCACCTGTCTTCTTTCCATTCCCCCCCTCTGTTTTTAACCTCCTTCATATGCCTTCCCCACATTGTTTTCTAATCCCCTCTTTCCCCAGGAAAGCTAAAGTATTGGGTAATGGGGGTGGGGGGGAGTGTGAGACCAAGGCTAGTAGTGAGAGCACGGGGACTTTACTAGGGGAAGAGATCAAAGTTGATAGAAGGAGAGGATCCACATGAGGTTGTTCTGAAGTAAGCAAGTGTTGACCAGGGAAAGTCATTCCAGAACCCCCTCTTTTTTTCCACTTTTAATAAGATCACGATCAGATCAGACTGAGGGCAATTCCATTTCTACTGAACACCGGAAAAGCTATCAATCTGTCAGTCCTTGCTGGGCCCAGGCCAGGTTTCCTTCACTTAGTCAAGCCAAACCTAAGGCTCCACCCCAGTTATGTCCTTCTAAGAGCTCCTTTCCATCTTTCCACCCACAAATGTTGGCTTCCTAGATATTGTACTCTTGGAAGACTCAACTGTCATTCCCAGGGGCATCAAATTCAACTCTACTCCATTCAATTAGGAAGGTGGGGCAAGGCAGGAGGCAACCTCCCTACAGAGTATCTTTATCAAAGGCTAAAGAATCAGACTCAAAAGTTCTGGAGTCCGCTTAGACCAGAAATAGCCAATTCAACATCCCAACACACACACACACACACACACACACACACACACACACACACACACACACTCCTTCTGATTTAAATTCCAAACTTCAAGTTGACTACTATGTGCAGGAAGTTCAAAGTTTAAAAATGGTAATCTGGGACTTCAAAGACTTCACTTTTTAGTAGGTAGATAGAACTAGCACAAAGATAGCTATAATTAAGTTAAGATAGGATGATACATATAAAAGAAGTTCAAGAGAAATGTGTGGAGGGAGAAATCATTTCTGACTAAGGGAATCAAGAAAACGTCATGTCTGCACCTTCTATTATACTTTCTGAGATGCTATCTCCATGATGAACAAGCTTTTCATCCTAAATCTTTTCCTTTCCTGCTCTTTCCATCTTCTTGGACTCCCTCTGATTCCCTCCTTAAGACACTGTATTCCTATACACTTTTCCTGGGACAGCTTATATTTTACCCAATAACTTTCTTTCCAAATCTCTGGGGCTTTGGGGTTTGTTTCTATGTTTCTTTTGTCATTTCCTGACTATCCTACCATTATCACTCAGGAACATACTCTTGGAGGTTCAGGCTACCAAAACTTATCACCCAATTCCAGGATCTGTAGCATTAGCTATCTTCCTCTCCTCCCCAAGACATTCCTCTTTCTTCCTCAAGGAGTTTTATGCCTTCTTTGTAATCTTTCTCTCCACTCCAGCCCCTACCATGTCAATTTATATATATTATTGCTCCTTTCAAGTTCCTCAGTCTACTCAACTGCCATGACTTTGTCTTGCATCCTATCTCAGCTACATATACATAGAAATGTTTATACTCTTGATCTTGCTACCACCCACAACCATTCTGCTTCCAAGTTCATAAGCTCTGAAATTTCTTTTGTTGTTGTTTCATACTCTTTATGACCCCATTTGGGTTTTTCTTGGCAAAGATCTTGGGAGTGACTGATCATTTCCTTCTCCATTTCATTTTATAGATGAGAAAACTGAAGCAAACAGGGTTATGTGACTTGCCTGGGTTATACATTAGTAAGTGACTGAAGTCAGATTTGAAATCAGGAAGGTGAGTTTTCCTAACTTTAAACCCAGTACTTTAACCAATATGCCACCTAACTGCTCTAAAATTTCATAATATTTTGTCATTCCATCTTTCCCTATGCCTTATGACTCCCAACCCTATTCTTCATCATCAATGTGACCTGATTCCTCTGTCCCTTAGTTCTTTTCCAGGGCATCACCTTTACTCTGAGTACACTATCATACTCTTTTTGTCTCTGTTTTTTGGTAACCAGTTAAACTATCTACCCAACTGCAGAATTTTATTACATTGTCCCCTCATCTTATCAATGATCATACCTTGGCAAACCCAAAATCTGGATTATTCCTACCATCTGCTTTCTTCCTTCTTATTCTCCTGTTGTTGAAAGAATCTAGAGAAATCATGAAACCTTTGGGACTGGGTCCACTTTTATATCCTTTTATATCTCCCTAATTAATCCAATATCCCTCTCACCCCAGTGACTATCCTAAACCTTTTCATCTCTTCTCATGTCTTACACCATCTCCCCACATTCTCACATGAGATCTTCAATTTATACATCTCACGTGCACACACACATATGCATACATAAAAAAAGTTGTAGCCATTCTTCAAGACCCTCCTTCTTACTCCTCCCCTTCTCACATCACAGAGACAACCTCTTTCACCATAACTTCCTTACTCCATTCTTGTTCCTAGTGAAGAAGAGGCCTTTCTCCTTGTCAAGGCAAAGTCATCTATATGTAAGCTTGATCCCTTCTTTCTTTTCCAGAAGATTACCCCCCCCCCATTCTTCTCTACTCTCAATCTCCATCTTCTGGCTCCCTACCTACTCTGTAGAAACACACCCCATATCTTCAACAACAACCAAAAAAAACTTTCACTACACCTAATAATCTTCAGTAGCTATTTGTCCTGTATTGCTTTTACATTTCTTGGCCAAACTCCCTGAAAAAAGTCAATGATAATAGATGCTTCCAGTTCCTCTCCTTTCATTCAGTTCTAAGCCAGGCATCATACTTCATCATTTAACTGAAATCCTCCTCTCCAAAGTTACCAATGTTTTTATAATTGCCCATTTTAATGACCTTTTTTTCAGTTCTCAACTTTCTTGACCTTGCTGTAGTTATTGACCCTGGGCCTCATCAGTCCTACTACAGTCAGGGACACCATAATTATTCTAGTTATCCAGATTCCCAATCTAGCTATTATAAGCTCCTCACTCTTATTTATTCAACATGCTCTATCTGTTGTCAAATCTTGTCATTTCTATCTTTTACTACATTTCTATCTTTCTACTTACCTATTTCCTCTATCATCTATTCATTCATCCATCCATCCATCCAACCATCCATCCATATCTATCCATTCATCTATCTACTTATCTATTTCTTTATCTATCAATCAGCTATTCCATCTATCTATCTAGCTATCTATCTATCTATCTACCTCCCTTTCAATTAAATTCAGTGAGATTATTTTTGTAAAAGTGCTTACCACAATGTCTGGCAACTCATAGTGGATACATGCATATTTATTCCTCCTTGTCCCTTTTGGTATACTCACACAGCCATTATCTCTTGGACTGAAGAAATCTTTTGGATAGAAGAAATACCTTCCTAATTGGTTTCTCTACTTCCATTTTCTCCCCACACAAATCCACCTCAGCTGCCAAGGGAATTTTCCAAGTCTGACACCAACTCCCTCAAATTCAATAAGCTCCAGTAGCTTCTTGTTACTTCTTGGATCAAATAGAAAGTCCTCTATTCTTTGTCATTCTTTCTACACTTTCCTCCCCTCGAGCTATCCTGGCTGCTTGTTGTTATTCTTCATAGAGGACACTCTATCTCCAGACTCTGGCTGTTTGTCCTGACTGTGGCTCATGCCTGGAAAACTCTTCCCTTTCATCTCTGCCTCTTAGCTTCTCCAGCTTTCCTCAAGATCCAGCTTAAATCTTATCTTTCTTCAGGTAAGATTTCCCAACTCTAACTGCTGCCAATGCCTTACCTTTGAATTAATCTTCTATATACTCAGTATATATAATAATAATAAAATAACACTCATGTAGTGTCTTAAAATGTGCACATTACATGTCTTAGTTCATTGGATCCTCAAAAAACTCTGTGAAGAAAGTGTTATTAATATTTCCATTTTACAGAAGAGAGAATTGAGGCTAACAGGTTAAATGACTTGCCCAGGGAAAGAGAAGATTATAGACATTTTTACGTGCAGTTTCCTCTCCAATGAAATGTGAACTCCCTGAGGGCAGGGAACCAGTTTTTACCTTTCCTTCTAACCCCAGGACTCAACACAGTGCCCAGAATATAAAGCACAGAAAAAAACATTTATTAAGAACTTATAATGTTTTTAAGTACTCAATACAAATGGAAAATATGAAATACAGTTATCTCTTCCACATTCCTGGGGTTGGGGTGCAACAACCTCTTGATCTGGAAAATCTGGGTAAAAATTTTTGAGCTTTCCTTTATATTAGAGAAGAAATATGAATCATTATGGTATCAACATATAATTTAGTATTATTTATATAATACTAAACACATATTTTGTGCATTTCTGCATTTCTCAACTTTTTCTGTGTCATCTGTTGATCTTCACAAAACTCCCCCCAAAATTCCCATTTAATTCCTTATGCCAACTCAAGCTATATCAAAATTATCATTGGAAAAGTTGAGATGTGAAAAGGATTACTGTATAGTTCTTCTTCTCAAGAAGCATACAGAGAGCAGCTGGGTGGCACAGTTGATAGAACAATGACCCTGGAATCAGGAGGACCTGAGTTCAAATGTGACCAGACACTTGATACTTACTACTGTGTGATTTTTGAGCAAGTCACTTAACCCCATTGCCTCACAAAGTAGAAGAATAAAGAAGATGAAGAAGAAGGAGGAGGAGGAGGAGGAGGAGGAGGAGAAGGAGGAGAAAGAAGAAGGAGGAGGAGGAGAAAGAAGAAGAAGGAGAAGAAGAAGAAGAAGTATAGACTCTAATATGGGAAGATGATATAGATATAGGAATAGTATCATTGCTTTGATTACTGAACCTATAACAAAAGGTATAAAGGAAGAAGAAATGGGGAATAGAGGACAATGTTCCAGGAACAGCCATTGATTTGTACAAAGGCAGCATGCAGTATTAATAAGAAATAGAAAGACTGGAAAGGTATATTGGAAATAAATTGGGAAGGGTCTTGAAAACCAAGCAAAACTTGTATTTTATCCAAAACCACAGTAACTTCTCAGATTTAGTAAAATGACTGGCTGCCATGAGAAAAATAGATTGGAAAAATGAAAGACAACTAGAGAAAGGGAGATTAGTTAGAGGATCATTACAATAATCCAAAAGAAAAATAAAGAAGAGAGAGAGAGAGAGAGAGAGAGAGAGAGAGAGAGAGAGAGAGAGAGAGAGAGAGAGAGAGAGAGAGAAACTTGGGGGTAAAGGAAAGGTATAAGTCAAAGATGACTCAAGGTTTGATATGGTAGTCCAGATCTTCTGACTGGTGATTCCAAAGATAGGTTTCTGGGGGGGAGGAGAAATCAAGATTAATTGAAGGGTGAAAAGATTTTATCCTTCTGACTGAGAAAACAATTCTAGAAAGTTTCCTTGAACACAGTAATAGGATCACAGACCTAGAAATAGAAAAGACCTCCAAAGCTATTTTAATCTAACTCTCTGATTTTATAGATAAGAAAACAAGCCTAAAGATATTAACTGACCTGTCCAAGATATCAGAGGTAATGAATGTCAAAGCTGAGATCTGAACCCTGAGCATCTGATTCCAGAGTCAGAGTTTTTTTTGTCTTTTTACCAAGGTCATTACAGAGCCAATTCTACTCAATTTTAACTAGCATTTGTTAATGGTAGTTACACAGCACAGTGAATAGAGCACAGGAAATGGAGTCAGGAAGACCTGAGATCAAATCTGTCCTCAGATTTGTGTGACTCTGGACAAATTACTTAACCCTTTTGCCTCAGTTTACTGGATTTATAGAAGGAACTGAAGAAGGAAATGTCAAACTATGCCAGTATCCTTGCTAAGAGAATCTCAAACTCATGAAGAGTTAGACACAACTGAAAATGAACTAGACAACAGCAACAAAAGTCACATAGCTAGCTAGTAAATGTCAGAGCTAGGATTTGAATCCAAGATTTCTAATATATAAGATTAACAAGGAGTCACCTATCAAGCTCCTTAAGGACTGAGTCAATAAGTGGATAGGTTTTGATGGGGATAGGGAAAGAAGTGGTCTGCTACATGAAACACCCTGGGAAAATTTACAGTACGGCACATGATGAGTAGTGATGGGCAGCCAGAGGGCAGCCAGAGGGCACTAGTGGGAAGAGTGTAAGGTTCAGGTGAAGATATGGGGCAGGGGAAAGGGATGAAGATGGTGGTGAAGATGAGGGCAGGGATGAAAGAGAGCATGAGAGAGGAACAAGAAAGCTTCCCTTTCCCAGTTTTGCTGACAGTTGGTCCCGAGTACAATTCCCATACAACTGACATGTTGAGAAGAATTAAGATGGGGAAGCCCCAACTGTTCAATCTAATATGTTTCTGTCCCTCAGATTTCTTCATTTGCAATGTTAAACTGTTGGGCAATTGGGATCCAGGTGGAACCAAAGCAATAAATCTGGGCTTCCTAAATCTGCTGACATTTATGGGAAAGGCTGTGTGCCAAGCCTTTCCCTGGCTTCCCTATTCAGTAGGTACAACAGCATCAACTCACCTTTGTCTTCTTTGTTTAAGGTATCTCTTACTGTCATCTCTGTGGGCCAAGCAAATAGGTCAAAGATCATTGACTTTGCTTTCAAAAAGGAAAGATTTGGAAGGAAAAAATAAACAGCACAGGCTGCTTCAAACTTTCATATTGAAAGCATTTAAGCAGCCTCAAGAAAATATAAATTGAGTTCCTCTTAAAGTGATTCAGGATTGTTTGGTTTCTGATTTATGCATGAAGACCATGGAATTTGTGACTTAGGGGAACTTTCAACAATTTCAGTGATATTGAAATGAACTTTAAAGGAACTAGGGGGTTTTAATCTGGAGAAGATTGGGGATTGGGACAAGGAATGATAGTCATATTAAAGTATTTAGGATCATAGATTCAGAAGGGACCTCAAAGATCATCTAGTCCAATCAACCCATTTTAGCGATGAGGAAACTGAGGCCTAGGGACAGATTCATAGTGGTTTGAGTTCTGAGAGTTAGAAAGCTTTGACTTCAAGTTCTACTTCCTCAATAAAATGAATTGATGGGTCTAGATGGCACAAGGGGCTCATTATTTCATGAAGAAATTTCTTCTAGAACTATGTTCCTATGACTTGTCCAATGTCACACATGTGGTAAGTGGCAGAGCTAGATTTCAAAACTATGTTCTGGAATTCCAAATTCAATATTCTTTCCATTGTACCAGTTGCCAGATAGAAGAAGACATAGGTTGTTTTGCTTGGTCCCAAATTACAGAACTAGCAGCAATGAATAGAATGCACAGAAAGACAAGTTTCTTTTTGGTCTAAGAAGAAGCCTTCTGACAATTGATTTTGTACAACAGTGAACAATTCCTTGTGAGGATAGTGAGCTTTCTCTCATGACAAGCATGTGGTTCTTAATTAGCAGTGTCTGCTGAATTCACCTAGGAAGCTAAGAGGAAGTCGTCTACCAGGTTGAGCTGGATGAACACTAGTTGGGAAGTTGTAAAGGACATCCCTGCACAGGATGAAAAGGTAGAAGAGATGACTGCTTTGTTTAATTCTAAAATTTTGAGAGTCTATCATCTGCCTCAAAAATATGGCAAAACTAGAAGTGCTTTGAGTTCTGAGGAGTTTCTTGGGGTTTCATAGCTTTAGAGCTGAAAGAACTTCAGAGGTTAACTAGTCCTCCCTCCCATTATATAGATGATGAAATGAGGACTAGAAAAAGAAAGTGACTTGCAATAAGGTTAAACAGGTAGTAATTAAAGAATCCAAATGAAAGCTATGTTCATTTCTCATTGTAGCATACACTTCATTCATTCATTTTGATCATCCAGCTAATACTTCTGAGTACTTATTTGTAATGCAAAGAGTAGAAGATAGTTTCTGGCAAAGTTTCATGAAAACAGGTTCTAAGACCATGGGATTTTTCTCTTGTACAGAAATCTTCTCTAAACAAATCTACCAACCCACTCCTGCTAAATATACTCTTCTCAGGGCAGCTGGGATTAACATACAATTGGTCATGTGGACTTAAGAATGGGGCCACAAGCAATATGATATTTCTATTTCCTTGGATAGAATCCAAAACCAGGTAGTCATTGAGATATGAAAGGTTGGCTAACTGTTGTACAATGTCAACTGCCATCGTCTCTTAGGAATTATGTCTAAAGATCAAACAAAACCATTTCCTCTTCATATTATATCATTATGAAAATGAAATCAATTTAATTACTCAACAATGGGGGGAAAAAGTGGTTTCAGTTCTGAAACCTAACTTGGTTTTTCAATTAGTCAAAAAAATAAACCCCAAAACAATATATATTCTCAGTAACCACCCCTCAACACTTCTTATTCTCCCACATTTAGATCTAGGATCTTAAATCTTATTGCCCTGGAAATCTATAGCACTTAAACAATTCATTAATCACATCAGTAAAATGTAAGCTCCCTGAGAGCAGGATTGTTTTCCATTATTAGTGCCTATTGAACTAAATCCATAGACTGGCAAATGGAAAGAGAGAAAGGTCATAAAATGTCATCTAGTCCAACCCCTTCATTTTATAGATGAGGACACAGGTCCAGAGAAGGGACATAACTTACCTACTCAGCCTGGTGTATTGAGATAGACCTGGATTTAGAATGAGAAGATAGGGTCAAATCCTGTTTCTAGCACTTATAAACTGTGTGTGTGAGAATCATTTCTTTTCTCTAAGGATCTCATTTTTCTTATTTGTAAAATGAAAGAATTGAACTAGATGATCTTTAAAATCTGTCCCAAATCTAAAATCCCATGACCTAATCTAATTCACACCAAAATAATCTTTCTGAGACATAAGTGTAATCACATCAGTCTGCAATAGGTAACCTTCAATGACTCACTACTGACTATGGAATAAGATTCATTCTCTTCAGCCTGACATTTAAAGATTTTGCATAATCTGGTTTCAAGTTCCCTTCCAGTCTGATTTTACTGTGGTACCATGAAGCATTCTATGTTCTAGACATAGATATTTTGATTTCATTCTACGCTTTCCTGACTCAGCTCATTTCTCTAGACTGCAACATCCTTCTTCATCTCCACTAGTTGAAATCTGTCCCCTTTAGTCCCTACTTCAGTAATGACCTTCTTCCTAGAGGCTCCCCTGCTCTTCACTGAGTAGGAAAATGATCTATCCTTGTTCATATTATATTTAAATATGGCTCTAGGTTCTCCTTTCCTTCCAACTAATCCCACTTGAACTTATCTCATAATTACTATCTTCATTTCTTATTTCCACCTCATTCTCCCTCCATTAGATTGTAGTGGACTTGAGGGTGGTTGCTGTTGTTGATGTCGTTTAATCTTTGTATCAGCCCCACGGTAGGTTCTTATAACAATGTTTGGCGAATTCACCTAGGAAACTAAGAGGAGGTCATCTACCAGGTTGAGCAGATTTTTCTGGGAGAATTTAATGGGAGAAAAAGATCTAGAACTGCTCTGGACAAGAAGATGTGGATGGGTTGCTACCTATACAAGTGGAAGAAGTATCCAGTAAGAGCTTAGTAATCACAGGTATAAAAGTATTATTGATAGTAGTAATTGACTAAATGGATACATTTCAAAGGAACATTATGGAAGTTACTCCTCTTTTCATTGATGTACATGCTTTTGTTTTTTGATGTCATTCTATATTTACCAGCTACAGCTGTGTTTCTCTCCCCCCCATTGACTCTTTACAATCAGGCAGAAGCACTAACTCAAACTTTTAGGTTAAAAGGTAGTGACTGGATCTGGGAGCCCATGAGATCTATTTCCCACACTCCTTTCAGTCATAGATTCCTCCAACAGAAGCACATACATTGATTATCCCTATAAAAAATGTTCTGGGGATCTACTAGTAGATGATGATGATGATGATGATGATGATGATGATGATGATGATGATGATGATGATGACAATCTACTTCATCTGTCTGTAGGAGGTCAAGAAAATCCCTTAACCTTGCTGCTCAATTTCTTCATCTATAAAATGATGGACTTGCATGAGACAGATTGCCTATATGAATTCTTCCAACTATAAATCTAGCTTCCTGTGATCTTTTTGCTTTTACATTTTTTACTTTTTTTCTCATGGTGGGGCTGGTCTCAAGGATAATGAGAGCCTGATAAAGTACCTGATATTCAAGTGATGACAAAACAGTCAGTCAATAGACATTTATTGATCACCTACTATGTGCCAGAACCTGTATTTAAAAACCGGGCTAACAAAGATAAAGAAATGGAAAAGACCAATATAATTGCACCTTGTCTCAAAATAGTGAAGTTATTGTTATATCAACCCCCAGTGTGACACAATGGGAGAAAGCAGCCTTCCATTGCATTGTAAAGGAGTCAGAGCACTGGGCATCAATTCCAGGATCCAAATCACTTTGAACTAATTTTCTTCTCTTGTATAAGGTGCTGGCATCTAAGATTCCTTCCAAATTTAACATTTGGTGTTTTTTTAGTTTTTTAATAAACTCTTGTACACTAAAGGACATGTACTCTTTTACATCAAAGGACTTAATACTCTCTTCTCCAGGTTTTTCCATATTACCAATAAATCAATTAATCAACAGGCAACTATTAATCTCCTGCTAAGAGCTAAGTACTGTGCTAAACTCTGAGAATACAAAAGGAAAAACAGTTTATATTATAATATTATAATAATGTTAAATTAATATAATTATAACATTTAATTGGCATCACATTATTAGCATATTATAGTATTAATACCATTATATTATAATAATATTAAATTAATATAATTATGATATAATTATTATAATGGGAAGACAAATTATACAAATTGAATACAGGGTAGTTTTCTTAACCTAAAGAAATGAATCCACAACTAGTAGATTTTCAAGTTACTGTAGTTGATGTGGAAAGATGCTGTTGGGCCTCTCTGGCACTCAGACAGCCTGCCTTTTACTTTGCTCATGCACGAGGCCAGCCATGTTGCTGCCCCTAATTTGCTTTTCTGGCCCTGGACACAGCCAAACTTCCCCACCCCCACCCCAAGACAGCTGCAATATTAGGAGCCTGCTCGCTTGGATCCCAGTTCTTAACACAAGACTATTCCCTCCTTTCCAATTCCTCACACCCAGGGAGGACAAAAGGTACTTTCTACACTATGCCCAGGGCTAAGGCTTGTTGGTCTCACTTGGTGAAGGGTGGAAAAGTACAGAAATGGAGAAATGGGTCTTTCCTCCTCTGAAGTGATGAAGGGCTTGGGTGGGGGGAGGGAATTAAGAGGGGGCAAGGAGAAGAAGGTCATGGCAGCAACTGTAGTAGACCAGAGGATGAGAATTACCAGAAAATCAAGAATTAAACACACACACACACACACACACACACACACACACACACAAACACGAGATCATAATTGGGAAATCGAATCCAATTAGGAAACTACTCAGCTCTGCACAGAAATAACAGCACTCCGTAAGGCAGAAGATAATTGCGGTACAATCTTTTTCACGCTCTGTGCGCCATCCTGACATCTGTGGATTGCGTTATGAACCTATTTGGTGTAATTCTCTTCTCCCCTGGGGGGACAGCATCTTGCACATGCCAGAAAGGCAGAGAAACATTGGGAGCAGCTTGGCTTCCCCTTCCCTACCCTTCCCTTCCCACAGGATAATCTCACCCCTATGTATCAGTGCCTGGTACTGAGTGGTGAGAAGGGTGGCCCGTATATCATTTCTCATTGCCTAAAGCTGTGCTTTTTCTGCCAACAACATTCAAAATCTTTGGGGGGAAATCTCCAATGAGGAAAATTTCCATAAGTGAGAATGGGGGGAGGTGGGAAGGAAAGAAAAGAGTGCTCTGTTTGAAGTTCCCTGACAAACTAATGGCAGGTAGAGTCTTCTATTGGCTTAGACTTCTACTCCATGAGGAGTGTCCAAGTGTGGCTTGAGAATGGATATTAGTCAAGACATATTTCCTTCCTTTTCCTCTACTCCAAAGTAAGAAGCAGGATTTTATAAAGAAAAGGCAATTTGGAGACTTCTCTGACAATCTAGGCTCTGGCACTGGCTAATTGTGTGACCTTGGACAAATCATTCATCTCTGGATCTCAGTTTTTTAATCTGTATAATGAAAGGATTAGACTGGATGACTCCAAAGACCCTAACTCTAAAATCTTATGATTCTCTAAGGATATCTCATGTAAGTGACTCCAAATTTATTTATATGCATTTATGTTCTTTCAACAATCCTTAAAATTAAAATAACATCATTCTGTATATTCTGTGTAATGCATATATTATATATATATATATATATATATATATATATATATATATAATACATAGCCTTGATTCTTGACCTTCATTTTTGAAGAACAAAATGGCATCACTATATTAGAGATAATATAATACATATACACATGTATATATGTATATTTTGCCTTGATCTATGATATGATTCATATAAGAATCTCCTCTATCCACCAATGGAACAAATGAATTAAAATGCTTAGTCTTAGAGAGTTGCCCGAATTTAAGTGACTTTACCTTTGGTCGGTAAACTAGTATGTGTCAGAAACTTCTATGCTGTCCTGCTATTAAATAGATCACATTGACACTGTATAGTCTATATATTTTCCATTTATCTGGAGTATACTCTCAACTCTGCTCCATAGTCCTGGACTTACTCCTTGCAGGCAAGTATTAAACTCATTGACTTCATAGAAGTTTGCCTTTGAGGTGCACTTCATCCTCTTTCTGTATTGTCTTTACCCAGGATCCAGTGTCATGTAATGTCCAAGTCTCATTTACTATAGAGAAATTTGATTTAATGAATTCATTCATAATAGAGACCTGCTCCATCCTGTTAATATACTATACACCAGCACTGTATAAAGAAACATGGAGATGCAAAAGATAGAATCACTTGGGTAAGTCATATCCCTTTTCTGGGTCTCAGGTGCCTCCTTGTTAAATGAGAGACTCAGACTAGATCAGTTCTAAACTTTGAAAACCCTTCTAGTTTTAAAAGTTATGATCATCTTGCCTCTGACCCTAGTACTGTCCTTGAAGAGCTTTCAATCTTGTTGAGGATACATGACTTTCATAAATCAGATAACAAAACAGTATACCATGAGAGGTTAAACTAAAAAATAAACAACCTTCCATGGGATACAGAGAACTCTCAGAGAGAGAATTACAGAGAAGGAGACTTAAAATGAACTGAAATCATTAGTTGGCATGGACCCAAATGATGCTGTGACTGATGATAGAACTAGTCACTCTGAGGCATCTTGATCCAGTGGAAAGAATATGGGGCTCTGACATCAGATGAACTGAGTTTGAATCCATCACTTCCAACTGCCCCTTATTAAGACTGCGTGACCAGGCGGCTAGGTGACACAGTGGATAAAGCACTGGCCTTGGAGTCAGGAGTACCTGAGTTCAAATCCAACCTCAGACACTTAATAATTACCTAGCTGTGTGGCCTTGGGCAAGCCACTTAACCCCATTTGCCTTGCAAAAAAAAAAAAAAGACTATGTGACCCTACCTAAGTCAATTAATCTCCCTAGATGTCAGTTTCCACATCTGTCAAGTGAAGAGACCTAGAATGCACAATCTCTAAATGTTCCTTTTAGTTTAAAATTTCATGATCTATAGTGACAAACATTAGGTATCCCAGTTATTTTACAGAAGGGGGGGAAAAGGGAGGGTGGTATCATAGGATTTAGAAGTGGAAGAGGATTTTAAGAACCATCTATTTCATCCCACTCTCCCTACAGAAAAGACCCTAAAGTCAAGAGAAATTAAATGACAACTTGGGTTGTCAGTGTCCTGATTGGTAAAATAAAGGGGTCAGATCCAGTGACCATTATGTTTGATGATTTTCTGATATTTGAGTGCATGATTTAACAAGTTCTTGGCAAATTGGCTGAGAATTTTATGCTGTTCTACAGATTAAAAACATATATGCATATATATATATATAAGTATATACACACACATATAAATATATGCATATATTGGTTGTTGTTCATTCTTGAAGAGGACCAAAATGACATCACTATGTTGAGGTCAAGGTACAGTGTGGTCTATGACCGATCAGATCAATACAAGCCCCAAAGGCTCTACCACAGTTTGCACAAGAATCCATCAGAACATTTGGAGTGGAGTTGTCTTTAAATTTGTGCAGCTCATGTTTCTTTTGAACCACTGCAATTCTACTTTGCTCATAGAGCACAGTTCTTCCTTCTTTGATGTGGGCACACCATGCAGAGCAGTCCTGTGCCAATGTCTCCCATGTCACACAATCGATACCAAGTTCTTCAGAGAGACCTTGAAAGTGTCCTTGTGTAGCTTCTTCCAACCTCCACATTAGCACTTTCCTTTGTGTGAGTTCTCTGTAAATTGTCTTTTAGGGAACATTTGGCATTTAAACAATATGGCCAGCCCATAGGAGCTGTCCTCTCTGCAGTATACAGACCTACACAAATGTAAACACATATGTATGTATGCATTGTATATGTGTGTTTATGCATGCATACACACATGTGCTTTTCAAATTGACTCTGTGTTAAGATCGGTATATATTGCAGTTGAGGGAGGAAAATGTTAATTTTCTTTGCTAGCTAAAAACAAAACTAGATCACCCTAAAGTTGTTTCTGTCACCTTAGCCAGCCCTGAAGGTCAGCTGAGAGGGATCCCTAGCATTCTTTTCTCTCTGGGTCTTCTTTGGAGTGGAGGGTTGGGGGGGGGGGAAGAAGGGAGGGTGAAGCTGTTGACTGAATCCTGCCATTTCAATTTTCTTCTTGTCAGGGGGAAATAGAAGGAGAAAAAGAATATAAATATCAGTGTTTGTGAACAGTGAGTGCTGAGGAGATTCATGTATAGTAAACAACTATTCATGCAGTCTGAGGAGGTGTACTTGTGTGCTGCTACCCCATTATCTCTATGACAGAAGGTATACCAAGGGTGTGGATAAACCAACCCCTTGCCACATGCTGATTTTTTATAATTAAACTAATCTCCCTTAAACAGTGTTTTCAACATGTCACTGCCCTGCTTAGTGACTCAGGGTAAGCCTTTTGAAGCAGCTTAGATTTTTCATCCTGGCATTCAAGGCTTTCTATAAATTTAACCCAACATAACCCACCCAAAATTTACCCTTGACTTAAATCAGGTCAGTTCTCTAGATATAATTCCCATGACTTGCTCATTGCTGTTTCTGTACTGCATTGGTGACGGAGGGAGTTTCTACATTGAATTTCCCTGAAATGATGAAATCACAGGTCCAGAACCTTTCTCTTACTTCCTTCCCCCCAAAAGAATGTACAAAGTGCCATGGATGAAGATGAAAACTCCTGACCTCAAATCTAATGGTGGAAAGAGAATTAGGAGACATATGACATACTGACAAATAACTGTGTCTCGAGGAAAGGTGCAAAGGAAAGATGGTTTATTGGAAAGAGAGATGGATATGGAGTCAGAAGACAGTTGCCAACTATGTGACCTTGGGTGAGTCACAACCTCTTGGACCTAAGATTCTTCATCTAAAATAAGGAGGTCTGAAGACCTTTCCAGTTCATAATCTATGATCCCTTCATTATACATTTTCAGACAATTTTGGAAAGGAGAAATTATTTTTGATTTGGTGGTAGGTTTCAGGGGTAATGCAAGGAGAAATGAGGAAAGGTTTAATGATGAGGCTTGCATTTGCTATAAGGATTTCAACAAAGATGAAAACCTAGGGGTGTGGGGAGAGGAGGCTTTTCAAGTTTAATTGACACAAACACAAAAGGATAGTTTGACCAGGATACAGAGGAAGGGGTAAAGGTTTCAAAAAGAAGTGAAGGATATTTTGACAGGTCTGTGAAGGAAAAATTGAAATTCAAGAAACTAGAAACAAAAAAGTCTAGTGAATAAGCTATCGCCACTACCCAGTTGAGAGGTGATGAGGGTCTCTCTGAACTAGAGTAATATAAAAACAATATGGGGGAATCAACAAAATTTAGAAAATGATTGGTAATAGAGAGACAAGGATCAAAGGTTAGGACTCCAAGGTTATGAGCCTGTGGGACTAACAGAATTGTGGTACCATTAACAGAAATTAGAATTTAGAAAGACTAGCATGTTGATAGGAAAGTACTCAGTTGAGATATGGTAAGTTTGAGGAGAAAAAAAGAAATGGTAGTGAGAAAAGGTAGAGAGAAAGGCCAATGAAAAGCTAGAGCAGGTCCAGAGGTGGTGACCAGCACTGTGAGAGGCCTGGAGACCCCAGTATACAGGGATCACTAATGGAATTGGAAAGGTTTAAAAGGGAGAAGAGAGACCTTAGTGGAAGACCATGACAACTGCTTCAAGTATTTGAAAAATTGTCATAGGAAAGAAATTAGGTGGTACAGTGGATAGAGCACCAACCCTGAAGTCAGGAGGATCCTGAGTTCAAATCTGACCTCAGACACTTAATAATGACCTAGCTGCATGACTTTGGGCAAGTCACTTAGCCCCATTGCCTTAAATAAATAAAATTTTAAAAAAAGAAATTAGATTTAGTCAGCTTGGCTTCAGAGAATAAAGTAAGAGCAATGAGAACATGCAAACAGGCAGCTTTTGGCTCAATAAGGCAGGGGGTGGTGGTGGTGGGGAGAGCAATTAGAGCTATCCACAAGTGGAGTGGACTACAGAGGCCAAGGCAGCAAGCACTCTCTCACTGAAGATCTTTGTTTGTTTGAGGGCACAGGATGGTCCATTGGGAAAACATTGACTCTGGAATCACAAAACTTGGAATTACTGCCTGGGTGAGCTTGGGCAAGTCACTTAGCTTTATGGGGTCTCAGGTTACCCATCTGAAAAAGAAAAATTTTGGTTTAGATGACCCCTGAGGTCCTTTCCACCTAAAACTCAGGTAAATGTTGTTCTGGACCCGGAGTCAGGAAGACCTGAGATCAAACCCAAGGTCAGCCACTTAATACCTGTATGACCCTGAGCAAGTCACTTAACCTCAGTCTACCTCAATTTCTTCAAATATAAAATGGGACAAATAATAGCCCCAGCTTCCAGGGTTATTGTGAAAATCAAGTAAGCTACTATTCGTAAAATTGCTTAACATAGTGCTAAGTATATAGTAGGTACTTCATAAATATATTTTTTCTTCCTTCTAACACTGAAGCTATAATTATTTGCCTAAGTCACATAGGTACAGGTTTACCTCTATAATATGTAGTATGAATATATATATATATATATATAGGTATATGTATATATACCTATATATATGGGGTTAGGGGATAAGGAGAAGAAAAAGGAAAAAAAGCTATTAAAAACTAAATTTAAACTGTATATGGGGGGAAATCCCCCAATTTTGTTGTTTGTGGTATCTAATTCTCTGCGATCCCGAATGAGATTTCCTTGGCAAAGATACTAGAGTGTTTACCACGTGCTTCTCCAGTGGATTAAAGCAAACAGAAGCTAGTTGGCTTACCCAGCCACACAACTAATAAGTGTCTGAAGTTGGATATGAATTCAGGTCTTCCTGACTTCAGCTTCAGCATTCTGCCCATTGAACTGCTCACTGAGCTTCCTCCTAAAAATCAGAGCTGACCAAAAGTGGAATGGCTAAACATCCAGCTGAGTAATACAATCCATCCTCCCCACTCTGGGAGATGACAATCTCTATTTTTCTAGCTTGTCAAATAGTACACAGATGAGTATAGGGTGTTGTAGGGATATGTTTGGAGTATAGGTTGGAGTAGATGACTGCTGAGATTATTTCCAGCTCTAAAATTTTGTGATTCCTGGCCAGGTATGGGTTGAACTTTAATGTATGGCTTCTAAGTTTCCTTCCAACTTTAAACTGCTATAATTCTTGACAAGAGGATGCCAGAACTCAGTGGAAATATTTGATCAACAGATCAAGATTTGGGAGTCACCTTCATAAATATAGAAATATGAGTCATGGAAGTAAGTATATGAGATCACCAAGGATAAGCTCATAGGGAGCATAGTGGAATATGTTGTTTCCTCTTCTCCCACTTGCCAAATCTTCCCCATCCTCTAACATTTAATTCAAATCCCATCTCCTCCTTGAAGCTTTTTCCTCTGCTTTTACAACCCACAGTGACCTGTCCTTCCTCTGAACTTCTAAAAATTACTAACATTTTGTTTAGTTCTTTCAATTGTGATTCTTCATAATCTCATTTGGTTTTCTTGACAAAGATACTGGAGTAGTGTGATATTTTTCTTTTCCAGATCATTTCAAAGATGAGAAAACTGAGGCAAAAAAGGTTTAAGTGACTGCATCAAGGTCATTTCATGTCTAGTAAGTATCTGAGACCAGATTTGCACTTAGGTCTTCCTGACTCCAGACCCTATACTCGATCTACTGGCACTTCCCTAGTTGCCCCTAGTCGCCCCTAGTCACTAACATTTCTGTGGAGTCTTAAGTTTACAAAGTACTTAACACAGAGAATTTGTTTCTTGCTCACATTAATTTCAAACCTCAGAAAAGTCTCTTATTATGAATAAATATTTCCTGCTGGGAGACAGGCACCATCCTAAGGGAGAATAACTGATTCTAATATGGGAGAAGACTTAGGGATAAGGAAGGAAAGGAAGTGATACTTTGATGGACCAGGAAGAGGAGACAGGTGCAAAAAGGAGAGAAGGGGAATACTGAAAGTAAATTTCCACCAGTTTCACTGATGACTTTCATCTACTTTCTCCCAAGGAAATAATATGACCAATTATCATACCTCCAGATTGGTCACACAAGACCCCAAGACCAAATTGCTAGAAAATCCCCAGGGATTAATTGAGGAAGAAAAGCAAGAATATTGCACAGGAAATAAAAAACAAAAACAAAAGACAAAAACCACTACACTAGCTCTGGGACCTTTGGCAAATCACTTCCTCCATCCAGGCCTCAGTTTTCTCCTTTGTAAAAAGGCTGAGTTAGGTGATCCTTAACAAGGCTTTCATCTTAAACAATCTGTGATCCTGTTCTATTTTAACTGTCAGCTTAGCTGCATGTAGAGACAACCCTTTTAAAACAGTCGTTTAGAAGTACAATCCATTCCCCAGTCTATTGTTACTGAGTTGTTCAGGGCCTAGGCTCTCAAACTGAGCTTGAGGTAGGTAAACAAACTGGAGGCATGTGTTGAAACCTGCCAAGTGAGGCTGTGGTTTCCCCAGGATCTTTATCTTTGCAATGATCTCTGGGTGTTATTTTTTGGTTGTTGGGTTGCTTTATTTTGTTGGGTTCTCCCCTCCCTCTCCCCCAATTTGGTTCCCTGCATGGGAGATCTTGTTACTAAAGCTCACTCATCTTTCAAGGTCATGGGAAGACAAAATGATGGGGGTCTGGAGCTGAAAGGACCTTAGAGGTCATCTTATTCAGCCACTTTGTTTTACACTCAAGGGCTCACAAGCCCAAGAAATTGGATGACTTGTCCTGGTAGGATATAGCAAAGTTACCATTTGAATATTTGACCTCTAAATCTAAATTCTGGGCTCTTTCCACTACATCATATTGCCAAATATAAGATGACATTCAATGAAAGACCTGTTATTTTTTTTGATTTAGGTTATGAAATAAAACAAACATTTCCACAACATAGTATAATAAAAAACGATCATTGCACATGAAACTGCAAATCTATAATGACATCTTGCTATTCCTTTTAAACATATAATAAAGTTATCATGTAAATTTCTTTTTTTTTCCTTCTCTTCCTCCCCCAACCCCAACCCTAGAGACTTCCTATTATTCATCTTTCCATGCCTGATCATTTTGTATCCCAAAATAGACTACTATTTTTTTGAATGTAGGCACTGCCTTTTACTTTCTTGTAAAATCCCACCATACCTAACATAAAATGGGTTGATTGACTGTCTGATGAACCAGGGACCTGGAAGCAGAGCCAAAAGGCCACATGCTCTAGTTGCCTAGTTTGCTCAAGAGCTCTGAGAGCATGAGCTAGAATTCAAGATAAACATGATGCAATGAGAAAAGCCATTGGATTTTAGTGAAATGACACAGGTTCAAATTTGATTTTTGCCACTTTCCTGGATGATCTTGACCCCCCCCCCTTAGGTCTTAACTTTCTCATTTGTAAAATGAAAGTGTTGCATTAGATGGATTCTCAGGTTCCTTCCAGTTTTGAACCAATGATCAGTATGTCTGACGGAAATATCCACAAAAGATAGGGTAGAAGCTCTAGGCTCAATTACTCATCTAATCAGGATGATATAGCAGTTGAAAATTATATAGAACTTGGAGTTTTGCAAAGTACAATGTATTATCTCATTTTTGTTTTCACAAAAACCCTGTGAAGAAGGTATTATTATCATCATTATCCTCATTTCACAGATAAGGAAACTGAGGTTAAGCAAGATGAAACAATTTGGGCAGAATCATGCAACAGCTAGTGTCTGAGGCAGAATTCAAATTCAGATCTTCTTGATGACAAGCCTAGCTCTTTCTAATCTAGGACAAGGAGCCAAGAGATCTGGGGACTATTTTCAACTTTGTCATCAACTCTAGCTTCCTTAACGAAAAGAACCATTTTCATTACTCCTCCCTGAAAATTTGCATCTGTAAATGTAAATTGAGGGATTTGGACTAGATGACCTACTAAGCTCCCTTATGGTTCTAAAGGTGTATGTATGATTCCTTGATTCCAGGGGTTCTTGCTTTCCCAGTTCTTTGTAGCCCTCCTGCAGCTGGCTGCCAAGTCAGGTTCGATAACAATGATAATGATAGTCATAACAACATTCTTCAGTACTTGAGGAACATTCTTCTTCGAAGTGATGAAGTTTGTAGCCCTTCCACACAGAGTCTATCATTCATTCTGACAGCACACTGGTGTGGTAAGAAAGAGACAGGTGTTATTATCCTTCTTTTTGTATCACATGTAACACATATTGAGAAATCTCTGTTCATTTGCTTTTAGTCTATTTAGTGGTGGATGGTAGTGGTCTGATAGTGGAGCAGGGTGGGGCAGAGAATCAACCTGAGGCAAAGAGGGTAATGGCACAATTGCAACCCCTACCATATTCCTAATTAGCCACTATTATATATCCAAATTAGAAACTGATTTCCACCATGAAGTCTCCTATGAAAACTGCCCCACAAGAAAAATTTGGAATAAAGTAGATTAGAGAGGTTTATTGCACTGTTCCCTTTTCTGTTTTTTCATTGTGATTCATTTAACAGCTTTAAATTTAAAATAATTAAAATGTGGACTTAAAAAAAGTTCTTTAAAAAAAGTCAAAATAAAAATAAAAATTTTCCTTAATTGCATTGAACTTTAGTCCTGGTCTAGAAATGATAAGTCACACTTCTAGGTCAGTCAGTCCCTGACTGATTCAGATTCACTGTTTTGATAAACTAATGGGAAGCATCAATCCTTAGCAGCAGTTTGTCTTTCTTTTGACTCCACCTCCCCTTTTTTTTTTTAATCCCACTCAGTGTTTAACAAATTGGAAGGTTGTATTCTGGTACCATTTTCTGCAGAAAGATTCCTCATCCCTAGCTCAAAGTGATGTCTCTCTCCTAATACTCTTTACTCTCCTGGATGTCTTCTTATCTGTTCTCAGATTCTACCCTATATCATGCTTATTTGACCTATTCTTACAATATCAACATATTGAGAACAGGGATTGTATCATTTTTTTTCAATTTGGCAATGCTAGGGTTAACCTATGGGCACAAGCTGACCCCATGGTTGCTCTTCTTTTTTCCTTTTTTTTTTCTTTTCTGTTCCATACTTCAAAAGCATAGTCTTATGCAATTTTTGATATTCAGTCATGCCCAACTCTTCATGACTCCATATGGGGTTTCTTGGCAAAGATACTAAAAATGGTTTGCCATTTCCCTCTCCGGCTCATTCTGCAGATGAGAAAACTGAGGCAAACAGGGTTAAGTGACTTGCCCTAGGTCACATCTAGTAAGTATCTGAGTTTGGAATTGAACTCAGACCTTTCTGACTATAGGCCCAATACTCTATACACTGTGCCACCTAGCTGTTTTGTATAATGGGTATTTAATAAATGTTCATTGAATTGAACTGGAAGAGACTAAGTCTTCTAAGATGAAGATATAATCTCCAATCTTGAAAATGACCTTGTGTTTTTCATCTATAATAAATCATGGCTCTATTATGAAGCTTAAATTAGTTGATTATATAAAATCTTTGCAAATATTTTTTGGGGGGAGTTATTAAAAAATCTTGATTTCATTAAGGTATGGATCTCTCAGTGAGTTCTACCATTGGTGATGAATTCTACTAATAGTGATGCCTCTGCTTAGCTTTAAAAGATGAAGTTACTTGCCCTGGGTTACCCAGCTGGAGCTTGAACTCAGAACTTCTTTATGGTGTCTGGTTCTCCAGTTATTACACCATGCTGCCTCTCCTACAAACCTTAAAGTACTATATAAATGTTAGCTGTCATCACTACTGCTGCTACTGCTGTTTATTACGTGAGAGTGACTGTGGAGCAGCTGGAGCTGGTGCAGAGACGCAGTAGGAATAAGGACTATCTATAGGCTTTTCCACTTTGTTGAATTTTGAAAATAGATTTGTTATTACTCAGACATTTTTTGGAAATTGTTCAAATAGATTTGTGCTCAATTTGTATAAAATATAAATTATTTGTGCTGTAAATGTTTCTATTTAAAGTGCACACTTTTTAGTCCCTAGGAGTCCTTGCACATTTATCTGTTACCTTGGCTGAGAATCTAATTCTCTGCTCTGGCTTGGTTACTGAACCAGAATTGATTTTTTTTTTGGTAAGAGATAGTGAAATGTTGGTAGAGAGGGCATTAAACAACCATTCAGAAGATGGGGTTTTAATCTTAACTCTGAAAAACTAATCTTGATGGTTACTTAATATTTCTGGTGTCCCTTTCATCATCTATATAAGGGGAACCTGTCCTAAAATCAGAGTTGGAGTGGACCTCTGAGGTCATAGGCCTACCTCCCTCCCAATACAGCAATCTCTTCAATATCATGCTTAACAAAGACTATGGTCTGTCTCTTCTTGAATCTGTCCAACAATTCATTTGAACTTTGTTGACTCACCTGCTTCAGAGGGCTGTTGTAGTGGTGTAATGGAATATTAGGTGTGAAAGCAGTTAGAACTATACAAATGTGAAATGCCATCACTTCTCTATTGGGTGTTGTTATAGTCATATCCAGCTCTTTGTGTACCAAACTGTCTATGGAGTTTTTCTGGAAAAGATACTAAAGTGGTTTGCCATTTCTTTTTCCAATGGATTAAAGGAAACAGAGGATGAAATGATTTATCCAGGGTCACACTGCCAGAAAGTATCTGAAACCAGATTTGAACTCAGGTTTTCCTGACTCCAGCCTCAGTGCTCCCTCCATACACTGTTCCTGTTGGGTAATAAAGTTCAATATTTAAAAAGCTGTTTTCAACCATTATAATCTTGTTTCTCTCAATTGAACAATATAATAATTCCTACTCAGAAGATGGATCTGTAAAAGTTCTATGGGAATGAAAGGGACCCCAGAGTCCATCTAATTCAATACTTTCATTTTACAGATGAGGAAGCCGAGGCTAAGAAAAGGAAAGTGACTTAACTCTCCTAAGACAAAGAATTAAGATTTGAACTAGGGTCTGCCTTCCACTGATCTTCCTAAATGTATCCTGCTGCTTGTGTTGTGAAAAAGTTGAGATCAGTGCATGTATGTATGGAACAATAAAAAGGTTAGGCATGAGGAATGAGAAGTAATTCAGTATTGAGGAGAGAGAGCTGATCCAGTTAAGAAAACCTGGGTTGGGGGTGGCTAGGTGGTGCAGTGCATAGAGCACCGGCCCTGGAGTCAGTAATAACTGAGTTCAAATCCGGCCTCAGACACTTAATATTTACCTAGCCGTGTGGCTAGGGCAAGCCACTTAGCCCTATTGCCTTGAAAAATCTAAAAAAAAAAAAAAAACAACCCTGGGTTCAGATACTGCCTTTTACACATGTTGGAGGGACCTTGGACAAGTCTAAACTTCTAATTTGTAAATTATTGAATACTTGCTGATCTGCATTGGTAGAGAAAGTCTCCTCATTAGGAGTTCCCTGCACTTATGAATTGTATGTATAGGGAATCACTCCCCAGTAAAAAAAAGAACATTAGCAACAAAAGTAGTCCATCTCCCTCATTTTCTTTTTCTATTCTCTGTTGGGGAAAAAAAGCCAAAGGATTTGAAATGATTTGCCCAAAGTCACCCAGCTAGTTAATAATGGAAGCATACTTAGAACTCAAGAGCACTGTCTCTCCACTATCTACTTATTATCCCACCAATAAACTGAAAGAGGGCACTGGAAGTACCAAGATACAGTGTTATATTGGAAAAGATACAGGACTTGGAATAAGTCCAGGCTCTTCCACTAATGAGTTGTGTGAACCTAGATAAGTCATTTAACCCCTCTGAGGCTTGGTTTCCTCATCTGTAACAACACTTGAGCTACTTAGTATCCACAGTCACACCTTCTTCCTCTTCTTGTGGCCCCCCATTCCCTCTTCTTCATTTGCTCCCCTCCCCTTCACCCTCTCATAAGTGCTAAGGCCATAGAGAACAAACAGTCCAAGGGGAAAACCAGGGTGCTTTTCCTTCTTGATACTCCCAGTTCCAATGGGCTATAGTGCCAGGCCTACTCAGACCCTGCAGATCCCCACCTGCAAGCCCCCTCTTCATTTCCCCTCCCCCTCAGGCGCCCTTCAGAAGGCAGAATTATTTCTCATTAGTTTTCACTTTCAATCACAAAATTATGTTGGAGCCCAGAACCCAATGGTGTCAGAAGATGAAAGCGTCCCTCACCAGGAACATTTGGGCGGGATGATATCAGCCTAATTAAGTGGCTCAGGCTGTACGCTGGCTTTTTCTTTTTTCTTTTCCTTCCTCCAAGATCCCAATCCCCATTGCCAAGGGGCCTGGGTCCTAGGGGAGGGTGGCCAATACCTACGGAGGGGATTTTCGGGTGTCTTTTCTCCCCCAGCTCCCTCTCCAGCCGGTGCCCCCGGGCCCCCTCCCGAGAGAGATCCGAGCGGATCCTCTCTCTCCCTGCGTATGTATTTTTCGGTCAGAATTGATTGATATCTTGATTAGCAGCCAGAAGGCACTGGACCAGGTGTTAACTCTGTGCAGATTGGAGGCAGCGTTCTGTGAACTTCACACCGTATCAAAGGCAGAGACATGCTCAGTCGGAGCAAGGATCCTTTGTTTGCTTTGGCAGGGTTCGCCGCTTCCCTGGGGCCAGCGCCATAAAGGGTTTCTGTTCCGAGCCGGAGTCGTCATTGTCGAAAAATTGTCCCTCGAAAAATTAGCATGGTACAGTGGAGAATGCATAACGCCGGCGTAAATGACAGCTGCTGCCCCGAAACAATGGAGAGAAAATGGCTTTTTTTTTTTTTTGCGGGGCGCCCTTCTCGTCTAAAAATAACTCCCTCCTTGCCCGTAGTGCTGAAGCATCGGCCAGGGGACTGGGGTGGGGGGCAATTGTTGGGGGTGGGGGGGGCGGAGTGCATCAGAAGGATTGGGGGGGGGTGAGGCTCCAGTGCTGGAGCTCAGGTGTCCCAACCTGCTCCTCACTCCCAGGGGTTACAAGGTCCGAAGTGAGTTCTCAGGGATGGGATGCATGCGGGGAACCTCTGGTTTGAGGGGTCTTTGCATGCTCTAGAGAGCTCCCTCTTGAAGAAGGGCAATCAGCAAGTCAGTGCCTCCCCACCCCGAGAAAAAGCTGCCGCCTGGAAGCCCTCAGCTTGCTTGAAGAATCGGGAGGGTGGGGGGAAAGAGGAAAGAAGACACACACACACACACACACACACACACACACACACACACACACACACACACACACACACACACACAAAGGTTACGTGGTTAATTGAACATCAACAGCCACGGATACGATTATTCCCCTTTGTCTATTCCACCAAATGTGTTGATGGAAAAGTAACTAGATTAACATCTCGGAAGCCTGGATTGGTGAAGAAGAAGAAAAAAGTGGGGGGGGGGGCTCCTGAATTGCGCATCCAGGGCTATAGCAGCCATGGGAAGGAAGGAAAATAGTCAATTAGAGAGGGGAGAAAAGATGGAGTGTTGTTTTGCATTTGCATAAGGGCTCCCAGTCTAACGGCAGGGGCACAATACAGCCCCCAGCTAAACGGGAGCAAGGATTTCAAAAGTAAATAAGGTTGAGTGTTGTGTGTTCGGTTCCTTAGCCTGCCCTATCATATTGTAACTGTTGATACTAGCATGGGGGACGGGAAAACAGCCTGGCAGGAGGAGGGCTGGGGGTTGGGCAGGGGGTGGGGGAGGAAGGGGAATGAACAGTGGCCCGGAGTCATTAGAATCTAAAATAAAAGAAAGAATCCAGCCAAGCTATGGGGGGCATTGTCCCCGCCCAGACCCAGGGAGGGTGTTTGCTTGTGATTGGCCACTCAAACTCAAAGTCAAGGCCACAGAATATTCATAATCTTTTGGGGAGATTGTGGAGAAGCAGGGGGTCCCTGGATTTTTAGGGATTCTTTCCTGTGGTGTACACATCACTAAACATAGAAGGGCTTACACCGACTGAGACTAATGACACCCACTATAGAGCAAATGAGGGCTTGAGTGAATGAATGGAGACCAGGGTACCGGAGCTAGCCCTAGTAGCTGTAAGGAGTACCAAGTCCACTACCCATTTGTGGTTTATATTTGAATTCTCGAGTCTTAGAATTGCTAAACCCTCACATTCTTCCTCACTCTTCCTACTCCACTAACTGTCCCCTCTACCTAGCCAGTGGCTCCCATCATTCACATTTACCTATTTTCTGATTCAGCAAACCATAAACTACCCAGATCTATTATATTTATGAATTTATATTGTAGATGTGAATGTAAACCTGAAGACTGATGGATAGTAAGTATGTGGGAACTCTAGCCTATAGGACTAAAAGGATCTTTAGTGTTCTTCTAACCTACCTCCTGGCCCATTTTGTGTTTGAGAAGACTGAAGAACTTAGATTTAAGTGAATTGCAGAAAGTCACACAAGTATTAAGTGGCAGTCAGGATTCAATACCAAATCTTTTGACTCCAAATCCAGTGAGTGAGAGATAGTAACTGTGTTGTAATTGTGTATTGTAATGAGGATCAATTAAGGGAACTGGGAATGTTTAGCCTGGAGAAGTGACTCAAGGGAGACAGTAGTTATGAAGTGTTTGAAGGGCTGTCATTTGGGAGAAGGATTGAGTTTTGATTGACCTTTTAGGATTGAACTGAGAGCAATGGGTTGAAGCAGCAGAGGCAGATTCAGGTTTGGACAATTAGAGGCAGGGGTGTGTGCTAGACATACTTTTCAGCTTTACATTATTAATATTAAAATTTTCTAGTATCTTTCTTAAGTCTAGATAATCTAATAAGCAATGAATCCAGCCCTGATTGGTAGAGTTTGTTGATTTTCAAAGTGTAAATGCACACCCTGAAAATTTAGCAATTGACTAGCAAGTCAATATGAAAAGACTCCAGGACCCCAGCAGAGCTGAACTGTCCAAAAATGAAGTGGGTTACCTTGAGAGCTAATCAGGAAAGTTGTAGAGGGCATTCTCAATTAGATTTAGCTTGGGATAGTTTATCTCTGAGCTCCCTTCCAACTGGGAAAATTAACAAAGATATGGTAAATGGAAAACACACTGGATTTGAAAGTCAATGGACCAAATTTAAAATCCTGGCTCAAACAATAACTTACATGAATGGCCTTAAGCAAATCACTTCTCTGGATTTCAGTCTCCTCAACTTCAAAAAAGGGTAATGCCTAAATAATATCCATAATATTTCAGCCTTTAAATCTGTGATCCTTTGGGATTTATTTTCTTCTAACTAATAGTGATTGCCACTTGGACAAAGAAATGGATATTTGCAGATTGCCTGCCTCACATAAGCAGTGGCCTCAGAAAACCTGGCTGACCAGTCTTCTCACAGTCACCCATCGACACTACATTTCAGCAGTGTCTTAGGGTCTTCAATCCTCAAAACACCCTTCCTCTTCTTCTGGGCTTGTCCAGGGCTTTCAAGGCCCTGCTTCTATTAAAGATTCCACAACTGTTCCAATCCTACAGTATTAGTTTTTGCCACATAGCATATCTTTTAATTCTTCACTAATTGTTTAAAAGTTGTAATTCTTGACTCTTCAGTCAATGGTAGGGGAGAAGTCTTATACAGATTTTAGAGCTTATTGTGGCTAACACAGTGTACCGTATATATGCCTGGTTGATGATTGATCTGGCTTCATGGATCGAAGGTAATCTTGGCCTCTAAATGGATTAGACATGTATCTCTGTGTGCACTTGTGCCTGAAACAGGCCAATTAGCATGTAAGACAAATAAAAATGTGTTTGTCACCCTGAACTTGGGTTAATACTCCTAAATAGAGAGCAGCTATGAGCTAATTCACTAAATAGGTCCATATTTACATTTCTATTGTCAACTATAATCATCTGTTTGTTTGGACAAGGTCTCCTTCCTTTATGACAAGTATTAAACTTGTCAGTAAGAGATATTATACTTGAATTTCAAAAGTACATGTGTATTGCAGTCTTAGACTTCTGACCAGGGACCCAGTGGAAAGAGCAGCTGACTGGTCTTAGAGTTAGAAAACTTTAGTTCATCTCCCATATCTGATAGTTGGTTACTACATGTGTGACCATGAAGTCCTTTATTCTCCCCAGGCTTCAGTTTTCATATCTATAAAATGAAATGGTTGAGATGATTCCTGAGGTCCCATTTAGCTTTATCCTATGATCTATCCTTAGTCTTAAATTTTCTGTTTAATGACAACTGTTTTCAAAATAAGAATCTTAAGCAAACAAGTGATTATCCTTCATCATGACAGTGAATTTCTTAATACGTACTCTCTATTCATATATTTTAACCCAGATTGGTCAATCTATAACACAAAGATTGCCTGAGTAAATAATGAAAGACAGAGAGACCCCCACATGAAACTGCCTTATACAATGCAGCTTCACAATAATTTTGTGGCATTGTTCAGTTTTTGTTCTTAAAGTGGACCAATGAAATCACAAGGATGATATCTTGATTTGTTTATGAAAGGCACTTAAATGAGACAGAGCTGGGCAAAGTTCCTTCAAGAGTCATCCAAGGGACAGCTAGGTGGATAGAGCAGGAGGACCTGAATTCAGATCTGGTCTTGGATACTTAATAATTACTTAGCTGTGTGATCTTGGGCAAGTCACTTAGCCCCATTGATTTGCAACAACAACAAAAAAAAAAAGTAACCCTAGTGCAGTGACAAGACAAAAGTGAAGGTGACTATAGATGGACCAAGATGCAGTAGGTAACCTTGGTCTTTCTAATACAACTTAATCAAATTCCACCTTAAAAGTATGATTTTTTAGTCAGCCAATCATCTATATATAACATTGTTTCTTTGGAAATAACTGTCACTTCACCTACCATTGGTATGGGGTTTTTTCCCTTCATAGAATCAATAACTAATCATAGCAATTAAAGAAAGGAGAATTTATTAAGCACTTACTTGTGGACCAAGCTGTGTGCTAAGTGCTTTATAAATACCTCAACTGATCCTCATATCAATCCTAAGAGGTAGATGCTATCATTATCCTCATTTTTCAGTTGAGGAAACTGAAGCAAATAGAATTATGTGGCTTACCTAGGGTCAGACAGCACTAAGATTTGGTCTTCTCAACTCCAAGCCTAGAGCGCTATCTACCTTGATAATTTAGCTGCCTCAAAGAATCACTTTTCAAATCTGAAAACTGAACCCAAGAAGTCAAGTGAGTTATCCAGAGTTATATAGGTCACACATATATCTTAGTGCAGTGAATAATTCTCAGTGAATGTGCTTTATTCCCTTCCTAAAATGTAAGTTTCATTTTTGTTGTTGTTGTTCAGTTGTTTTTCAATTCTATCTCAAAGACCCCATTTTGGGGGTTTCCTTGGTAAAGTTATTTGTTGGTAGAGTTATTTGTCATTAATCTTCTCCAGTTTATTTTACAGATGAGGAAACTGAGGAAAACAGGGTTAAGGGATTTGTCCAGGCTCACTCAGCTAGCAAGTGTCTGAGACCAGCTTTGAACTCAGGAAGACGAGTCTTCTTGATCTAGCTCCCCAAGTTTCCTAAGGGCATGTATTTGTTTTAGCTGAACTTCCTATTTCTCATAATCCTAAATGAAAAAATAGACACTTAATATTTATTGAATTTGATTTACATTATAGGTCCCTGAGTTTGACTTTGAAGCTTAGTATAATTCTATCATGTGTTATAAAAAGCATATTTTAGAAGAATTTTAGTAAATTATGATTTCTATTGAGTCAGCATGGATTCACCAAAAGCAAATTGTCAAATTGGCCTCAGTTTTTATTTTGTATTTATTCATAGATGTCAGTCCCTCAGTATAAAAACCCTAATAATGTTATATATATATATATATGCTTGGATTTCCCTGGGTGAGTAGAGTGGATAGTGTCTGAGATTAGTAGGCTAGAATTTACATTGGCATCCTCTACCATCTGTCTTTAGATTACTTCATTGTACTGAAATATCTCCCTAGTTATCAGTGATCTCATAATTGCCAAATCTAATGACCTCTTCTCAATCCTCAATTTTTTAACCTCTGTGCAGCCTTTAATATGATTGATCACATTTTTATCTTAGAACCTTTATAGATTTTCATAACATCCATTTTTGCCCAGGCTCTTATCCTGTTCTTCATTCAGGTTATGCCCACTCACAATGGATGTCCTCCTAGGATCTGTCCTAGAACTTCTCTTTCTAAAGTGTTTCACAAGGTGATCTCATCAGTTTAAATTTCAATGATGATCTTTATTTTTTAATTAATTAATTTTGAATTTTACAATTTCCCCCTAATCTCACTCCCCTCTCCCCACCACCCACAGAAAGCAGTCTGTTAGTCTTTACATTGTTTCCATGGTATACATTGAGCTAAGTCGAATGTGATGAGAGAGAAATCATATCCTAAAGGGGAAAAAATAAAGTATAAGAAATAGCAAAATTACATAATAAGATAATTTTTTTAATTAAAGGTAATAGTCTTTGGTCTTTGTTCAAACTCCACAGTTCTTTCTCTAGATACAGATGGTGTTCTCCATCATAGATATCCCAAAGTTGTGCCTAATTGTTGCATTAATGGAATGAGCAAGTCCATTAAGACTGATCATCACCCCCATGTTGCTGTTAGGATATACAATGTTCTCCTGGTTCTGCTCATCTTGCTCAGCATCAGTTCATGCAAATCCTTCCAGGCTTCCCTGAATTCCCATCCTTCCTGGTTTCTAATAGAATAATAGTGTTCCACCACATACATATACCAAGTTTATTAAACCATTTCCCCAACTGATGGACATTCACTTGATTTCCAATTCTTTGCCACCACAAGCAGGGCTGCTATGAATATTTTTGTACAAATGATGTATTTACCCTTTTTTCATAATCTCTTCAGGGTATAGACCTTGAAGTGGTATTGCTAGATCAAAGGGTATGCTGCATATTTTGTTGCCCTTTGCACATAATTCCAAATTACTCTCTAGAAAGATTAGATGAATTCAGTGATGATCTTTATGCAGATGATTTAATTATTCTCCATGTAGATTATTCTCAGTCCTGACCTATCTTCGAACTTGATCCATATGACTTACTCTCTCTTAGACATCTTGAACTGGATTCATTGTCTCTCTTTAGAAAGATCAGAGGGGACAGCTAGGTGGTGCAGTGGATAGAGCATGAGCCCTGGAGGTACTCCTGTACCTGAGTTCAAATCTGGCCTCTGACACTTAATAATTGCCTAGCAGTGTGACCTTGAGCAAGCCATTTAAGCCTAAAATTAAAAAAAAAAAAAGAGCAGAAACTGAATTCTCACTTTGCATCTGCTCCCCTGCCTGGTTTCAGCTCCATAGAACAAAATGGCCTTCCCCATAAGCTTATCACTTCTTAACTCACCACCGTGCTACTAACTCAAGCCTTGATCCATACCACCTCTCTCAGCCATCTCTGCTTTCTGATTGGAGAACTGGGAGACAGAGTACCAAACTCCTCCCAATGTCCTTCCTTTCCCAGTTGGATTTTCCCCCTCACTCCACTTTGCATCTCCTGCTTTCCCTGTATTCAATTCCATGAGCAAGATACCCCCTGATATCCCCATCCACTTTCTTATCTCTTATTGTGTACTGCCACCATCCCCCCCAATATATTGTAAGCTCCTTGAGGACAGAGACTATCTTTTTATTAATTGTATCTCCTGATCTTACCTGCAATAAATGTGGATTGAATTGAATTAGATTGGAACTGGATATTCCATAGGCATTTCAAACTTAACTTGTCTAAAACAGAATTCATTATCTTTCTTCCCAAATCTTGCTACTTTCTTTCTTCCAGGACACCCCATCTTCCCAGTCATTCAGGTTTACAACTTCAATGTCATCCTCTTATCTTCTCTCACATTCATTCCATATGTCCTGTCTGTTATCATTTCTACTTTCACAACATCTCATTCATGTAGCTAGCTCTTTCTCTCTACTTCCATGGCCACCTCCCCAATATAGATTCATATTACCTTATTCCTGGATTATTGAAGAAACTTCCAATCTGCCTCCCTACCTGAGTCTCCCCCAACTCCAGTTCATCCTCCATTAAATTACCATGTTGAATTTCCTAAACTCAAGTTCTGACCATTTCACCCTCCTACTCAATAGATTCCAGTGATTTCCTATTACCTCCAGGATCAAATATAAATCAGAATTTTTTTTTTTAGTTTTTGCAAGGCAAATGGTGTTAAGTGGCTTGCCCAAGTCCACACAGTTAGGTAATTAAGTGTCTGCAGTCAGATTTGAACTCAGGTACTCCTGATTCCAGGGCCAGTGCTCTATCCCCTTTGCCACCTAGCTGCCCCCAGGATCAAATATAAAATCTTCTTTTCTGACATTAAAATTCTTTACCAAACTTCCCTTTTCTGACTTTTTCAGCCATTTTACTCTCTTACAGGTATTATCCAGAAATATTCATGTTCCAGAGTATATCCTTAGTCAAGTAATATAAACTCCTTGAAGGTAGGAGCTGGATCACTTTTGCATTTATATCTTTATCAGTAGCTGTGACAAAATAGCAGAGTGGTATTATATATGCTTATTGATCCAATAAGCCCTCAATTTTCTTCTCTATAAAATGAAGACTTAGATTAGGCAAGCTCTTATGGTTTTATGAGTCTATTTGATTCAATTCAACAGATTTCATGATGGTTAAGGTGGTGGAAGTTCTGGTAGCTTCTGGTGACTGGTAGCTGGTGGTGGTGGTGATGATAATGATGATAATGATGATGATGATGAAGATGAAGATGAAGATGAAGATGGAGAGGTAGCAGGACATTATGTGTAGGGAACTGTCAAGATGACCTGAATTAGAGTCTCTGACACATACTATCTGAGTGTCCCTCTGCAAGTCACTTAATCTCTTGATGTACTAGGTAATTCTAATAGCATGAGTTGCCAAGCAATCATCAATCTACATTGAAAAAGGGAATTTCTTGTACCAATGAAATTATCCTGAGTTCTAGTTTAAGGAGTATTGGCCCAGGAGTACCTTGAACTTGGGATCCCTCCAAGGGACCCAACTTTCCATTTGAATTTGGAAGACAGACTCTAAAATCACAGGTCTAAGATAAATAAGAATGTGGGAGAGGGGATGGAAGGGGAAGGATGATAAGGATAAGGAAAGAGATTTTACCTGTGATTTCATAACATATTTATTTGGGATGGCCAGGACAAGGAAACCTCAAGGTAGGGAGTAGTTGGGGAAGGATCAATAGAGATAAGGAATGATTTAGAGATGCAACTGTTATATCAAGAAACATGAGTTTTAATCTTGATTCTCTAGAGCCTTAATTACATTTCCTATAAAATGAAAATACTTGCTTGCTTTATCTCCTGAGTTGTTTCTAGGGAAATGTTTTGTAAACTGTAAATCATTATAAAAATGGGAGTTATTGTTATCTGGAATGTGAAGAGACAAACTGGCAAAATGGGGTAGAAGTCTGAATAAGTGGAAGGAATTGGGGACCAGAGAAAAGGCACCACAGAGATGAGCTCCAAATCCAAGTTTCACGACTCCATCCTCAAACAGCTGGCCCTATTTAAAGTTGGGGAGGGAGTTGACACATGGATACCAGTCTGTGAAGGTTAGTCCAAAGTCAGAAAATCCATTAGGAATCCTGAGATGATTTAAAATATTTTGTTTTTCAAAAGAGCCTTCATTCAAAGGGGTAATAGCAAGGAAGGGCAGTTGTCAGGAAAGCAAAACAATCACAAAACAAGTCTCTGAGGCTTTGGGGATAGTGAAATAAACAAATAAACATAAACCAAACCACCACTAGGCAGTAAAAGTCTGGGAGCATCATTCTACCAGGAAAGGAGAACAGCAAGTTTGAATTACATAGGCATCTAAAAACCCCAGCCCCACAGGAAACAGTAAAGTTGCAGACCATTTGCCAGCAAAGATTTCAACTTCATCATCTTTGCCACCACATTGTCTTGAAATATTTATTTTGCAACAATACAATCTATAATACGCATGATACAGTACATTGGGATTGCAGATTTTAGATTGAGAAAGGACATTAGAATCAATGTTCTTATTATACAGATGAAGAAACAGAGGCTTATAGTAGGAAAGGACTTATCCAATGACACCAAGGCAATGAAGTGGCAACATTGGGATGAAGTACAACTCAAAACAGAAGAGAAATCATTTTGGATCTGTTATTTGTTGGCCATGTCAGCTTGAGTGATTGCATTCATTCCATCTCTCTGGGCCTCAGTTACTTAATCTGTCAAAATAAAAGATTTGGACTATCAGTTTTTAAGCATACATACACTTACACACATTACATACATACATTCGTATACTTGCACACACACACAAATTTAGTAGGTCTACAGCATGACTAGGATCACATGAAAACTGCAAAATATTGAATAAAATTCAAATAAAGGAGGAATTCTTAATCGTGTGTGTGTGTGAGAGAGAGAGAGAGAGACAGACAGAGACAGAAAGAGACGGTGGGGGGAGAGAGAGAGAGAGAGAGAGAGAGAGAGAGCTCTTTAACAGTTCAGTAATAACATGGAAGCCTTCTCAGAATAATGTAATTTTTAAATAATTGCAAGAAATTCTGAATTAAAGGAGGTTAGTGAAAATAAAGATTAAAAAAAATGTGTCTCATTTAAGTTCATGGAGCCCCTGAAATCTATTTGCAGACCTTGGAGCTTTTGACATAAAGTCATACTTAATAAAAAGAAGCAAATAAATGCAGCTGACTTAATCCACCCCCTTTTCTTAGCAATGCAGTTTATCATTAGGTGGTGGTGTAGAAAGAGTTCTGGATTTGGAGTTGGAAGAGGCAAAAATCATTCAGGAGGCAGCATGGAACAGTAGAAAGAAGATTGACTCTGAAATCAGAGGACCTGGGTTCAAAACCTGACTTGTCATTTCTGGGGAGGGAAAAAGGGGGGGGGGGCAGGGGGAATTGGACCTATGAGGTCATTTTTGGTTCTAAAATTAAAGGACTCCAGGGAGAATATGTCAGGAGATTTACATTTATCCTTGGACTTGTGCTTGAGAAGATACAAATACTCAGAAATGTTTGCCTCTGGCAAACAGTACCCTGTGGGGAGGGAATGAGTTGTATATATTACTGTTATTATCACCATTTTACAATTGTAGAAACTGAGGCAAGTAGAGGTTAAGTACTTGCCCAGGCTCACATAACTAATAAGTATCTGTGGTCAAATTTGAATTCAGGTCTTCCTGACTCCAGGGCCTAGGGCTCCATCAACTGTATCTCCTAGCCAGTGTTTACTGGTTGTCGGAGAGGATCTCCTGGGCAGGGAGAGTTGGCAAGCTCTTTTGGAAAATGCTTTTTCTAGTGCACTAAGACCAGGGTCACCAAGTAGCACTGTATAACCCATTTCCCCTCAATCAAAACTTCTTGGTCCCAACACAAACTGAACTTTATGAACACAACCACATCACTTCTCTTTTCTGGGTTTCAGTTTCTTCATTTGCAATAAACAATAGCCCAAATTTCTATATTACCTTAATGTTTACAATGTGCATTGCTCATGACAGCCCTATGAGATATAATAAGTCTCATTGTTCCCATTTTACAGATGAGATTGGGATTGATCAGTGAGGGGATTACTGCAGGGTCCTTTTGATGATAAGAAGTGGAGTTCAAAAATTTTGACTCAAGGATCTATCCCTCTTCCCACTTGTAGGAATGTAATTTAATGACTTCAAAGTTCCTTTCTAGCTTTCCTGTTAGTCTATGTCTCAGTCCCTTAGTATGCTGTTAGGTAACATAACTATATAAACTAATTTGATCCAAGTCATGAATAACTGATAAGAGCTTCATGTGTTCTCTCTCCTTCTCCCAGGAAATGATTTGTACTTTAACCTGAATTTTCAATGCCTTCATTCAAAGGTATTACTAATGGTAACATGACTACAGATCAGTAGGGACAATTTTGGTGGGTAGGGTCACCTTCTGACATCCCTCTAGTCACACCTTGGTTGCCTACCCCACCATACCACGTTATAGATAGGTCCAAGAAGTCAGTGGAAAAGATGTTGAACAAGAAATTTTCATAGGAAAAGCTGAGACACCTCTTTGAGGAGGAAAAGAAAGAGGAGGTGTGAAAATGGCCAGATTGGGAAGCTCCTGCCAAAGAATACCAAACAATAAGAGGTTGAAAATTATAGTTACCTTGGTGCCAGCTGTAGGAATTTTCCCCCCATCATTTTGATAATGGTGAGTTGGTTGCCTTCTGGGGCCCTGTCCCTGCTTAATGGCAGGCCAGCGAGGGCAGTCATAGCTTATCTTTTTTGGAACTGCCTTATCTCTCCTTTTGGTGTCTCTTTAGTTTTGTTTGGGCTTGGAAGGGGAGCAGCCTGGCAGCACGGGTTATCTCATGTTTGGATTGTTAGAGGCAAAAGCTCAGGCAGCATCCTTATCTCTTGCTTGCTGGGGAGGCCTCTGCCATTATCCTTAGCTCATCCTCATTCACTCATTGTTGGCTAAGGATGCCTATCCAGAGGAGCTAAGTCTCAGAGCTCCGTGACATGACCAGATAAGTGTTCAGATTGAAAGCCCCGGTTACCCCTCACACACATATGGACAGTGGCCATAGAATCAAGAAATGGAAGAGAACTTAGGAACCATCCTACTTGTTTCAGACATCCGGAGGGGTTAAGTCACTTGTCCAAGCTCACAAGCACATATAGTAATACTCATCCCTACATCCTTTTTCTCTTCCCTCCAAATCCAGGAACTTAGACTGAGACTTAGAAAGACATAAATTGGGAAGCTTTGGGAATATAGTATTAGTGTAAAGGGCACAAGGTTTCTTAACCCAGCTATGTCATGTGCCAATCTTCTACAGTTTTCTAGGCTTCAGCTTTCTTATTTGAAAAATGAGGTTACAGTAAGAGATCTGTTAGGTCCCTAAGCATTCTAAAATGGTAATGTTTTTTAATGGGAGTGGGAAGTGAGAACACAGGGACCCCAAAGAATAGAAAATTTTAAAATGTAGCAGGATTGATCATGACTTTACACTATGTGATTGATTGATTGATTGATACCACATATGAAGGTTTGAAAAGCAGTTCCTTCACAAAAACCTTGGGAAGTAAATAGTATTATCATCCCCCATTTTATAGATGAGAAAACTGAGGCTCAGAGTGGTTGAAAGACTGATTGATCTCAAAGTCTTAAATTTACTTAAGGCTGGATAACAGTGCTTGAACTCAGGTTTCCTGAATCTGGATACAGTTCTATTTCCATTGCATTAAAACAAAAACTGGTTGTAGGATTAGAATGGTTACCCCAGAGTCAGGTGCTTCTTTTCCTTTCAATACCTTCACCCAAAGATGTTACTAATGGTGGCATGATGGCAGGCCAGTAGAGATAATTTGGGGCAATTCTCTAGTCATACCTTAGTTGCCTACTCTATCATACTTTAGGAGGTAGTCCAAGAGGTTGATAGAGGATATGTGGCATGGGAAGTTTTTATGGTGAAAACTGAGAAACTCCTTTGGGGAACAGGTGTCTTGATTCTGTCTCAGAACAAAATTGAAGAAATTCAGTAGTGAAAAGTTTGTGTTTAAATCCAAAAACAAGTCAAGGCACTGATCAGATTCAAAACCCATTGCTTTTAAGGAATTCCATAATTTTTATCAAAGTACAGAGTCCTACTTTCTTCTTTTCTTCCTTCCTTCTTTTCTCTTTTTCTTTTTTCTTTCTTCCTTTTTTCTCCCTTCCTTTCTTTCTTTGTTCCTTTCTTCCTTCTTTCCTTCCTTTCTTCCTTTCTTTCTTTCTTCCTCCCTCCCTCTCTTTCTTCTCTTTCTTTCTTTCTTTCTTTCTTTCTTCCTTCCTTCCTTCCTCTCTTTTTTTTCTTCTTCCTTCCTTCTCCCTCTATACCTTCCTTCCTCTCTCCCTCCAATACGCCATTTATTAAGTATTTACTATACTAGGCACTTGAGACAAAAATGAAATAATCCCTGCCCTCAAAAGGTTTATAATCTACTGGGAGCAAACAATGTGAACCCAAAGTGTAAACAAGGCAGTTCCTAAGAGTGGGAAATAGAAGGACATTAGCAACCACAGACATTGGGATAAACTTCCTACATCTGTGGAAGTGAGTCTCAAAGAAAGTTAAGGGTTCTGTAGAGATGAGAAGGAAGTATATCCTTGCATGGACAATGCCCTGAGTCAAAGCATGGAGAAGGGAGAATGAACGATACATATGGAGAAGTGAGCAGGCTGATTCTATTTTAAGCTATATTTATGGAAAAATAGAGCCTAAATGGTCTACAGGTCCTTTGTGGCATGTCCACAATGACCTGGGTTAACACGGCTACTTCTAACTCTCCAAAGTCACCATTTAACATGAAAATCACCCTTTCTTGGAGGGAGACCTTAATTCTTCCCATTCTCAAATCTGAAGATAGGTGGAGATCTTGGCCACAAGGACTAGATAAGACTTGTCCTGTGGCTTCCAAAATCTTCCTTATGGAGGAGATTCAGACTTTAGTCAGAGGCTGGATAATTCTTTAGACCTCTTCCAATCCTTTAAATCAGTGATTCCTTTTGAGTCATCCCTTTCTAATCAACTCCCCTTGACATACCTGCTCCTTCTCTGAGCTTCTCCTGGGTACCCAGTACCTTTAGAGCACCCCCCTTCTGCCCAGGAACCTGCCCAGGAATCTAACCCTGGATTAGTCAACTGCTTCCAACATGTATACCACATGGAGATATCATAAAAGGTGCATGAATCTGTTCCCAAATTCATAAACAAACATTTCTTCTGTAGACTAAACAATATGCCTCACACATAGAAGTAAACTAGTTTTTCTAATGTATGCTGGTGCTCTTATGGAGAATAAAATACAAAATACTGAATTCAGAATAGTTTTGTCATTGTGTATTTTTCTCAGTACATAGAATATTACCCTTTCTATTTTGAAGACTGAAATTTTTGATATTAAAAAAGATATTGCAAAGTCTTTCTCTCATCTTTTCTTTGCTCACCTGATTATACACATATCATTCCTTAGGATCTAGTTTTCTATTGGGTAAAAATGGGTAGAAATGACCTAATTTAGTCAGGCAAATTAATTCTTGCTACTATATTAGCAAGTTAAAATGTTATCCTTCTTAAGTTATAGCAGTTAGATAGTACTTATCTCAATTAGTAACTAATGGTGAAAATTTCAGGTACTGTAACCTTTAGATTGATGGCTTTAGAAAGAAGGCAAGCCTATCTGTAAGGTGTGATGAAACAGAACAAACTCTCTAAGCTGTGAGTATAATATAAGCTCTTTGAAGACAAGGGACTGTCTTATTTGTCTTTTTACTTAGCATAGCACAGTACCGGGACATAATAATAAATGCCTGTTGAACTGAACTGAACTGAATTAGATCAAATTGAGCTGACCAGAATCACATTGCATTGAACTGAGAGATTCCTTCTATGCTGTTGATGGGAAGACAACAGCCAATGGAAGGAACTAGGTGTACAAAGGAAGTATTTAAAAAGACCTGAGGCTTATATACCCTACATACAACCCCAATACTCCTACTCTCATCAATGCAAACTGGAGGGATTGTTCTTCTCCTTACTCCAAGTATCCAGCTCCCCAGTACAAGACTTTTGGAAACTTCTTTTTTTCTTTCAAGTTTTTTCAAGTTTGCTTTACTCTTTATGTTAAGCTTCTATCACCAGAAATTAAAATGGCATGTGAAGACTGAACTGGGCTAGGGAGGAGAGGAGAACTAACAAAAAGACTGTAAAGATATATGAAATACAACTTGTTTTTTTCTTTTAGGGTATATAATAAATTCAATGTGATATTTTCAAAGCTGACCAGTCTATGTTTCCTAACTTACTTCTGTTCAAGAAGGTGCAGGGCCTTGTCAGGAGGACAGGAATTCAAATCTGGTCTCAGACATTTGACACTTACTGTGTGATCATGGGCAAGTCACTTAATCCTAATTGTCTCATATGCAGGATCATCTCCAGTCTTCCTGATTCACATCTGGTCATCCCACCCAGATGGCTCTAGAGAAGAAAGTGAGACTAATGACTTAGTACAGTATTCCCTTACTCAAATCCAGTTCATATGCTTGTAATGGCATCACCTCACCTGATGTCAGGGTCTTCTTTGAGAATGAAGGACAACATCACCAATCATCATCACCAATGTTCTCTAATGTGCATTTTCTTTTAAATTAAATAACACTCTTTTCTTAAAACATTATCCTCCTCTCCCTTACCCAAATCTCCTAATTTAAAAGAGAAATTTTAAAAAGCCTCTTGTAACAAATAAACATATTCACTCATAATCACTCCACACATTGGCCATGGTCAAAAATGTATGACTCTTGAGGGCAGGTAGGTGGCACAGTGGATGGAGCACCGGCCCTGGAGTCAAGAGTAACTGAGTTAAAATCTGGCCTCAGACACTTAATAATTACCTAGCTGTGTGGCCTTGGGCAAGCCACTTAACCCCATTTGCCTTGCAAAAACCTAAAAAAAAATATTTGACTCTTGCCCAAGAGCCAGTTCTCAGCCTTCATCTCCAACCTTAAGAAATATCGATTATTTAAAACTCAACATATGTGGATTTGGTTTCTTTTCCTGTCCTTTCAGGCTACTCATCTTTGCTAATTCATCCCCTTCACTCCACCTCTTTCCACTCTCTGAGTTTCATGGTCCTCTCCTTTTTCTTGCATACTTAGGCATCCTTATCATCTTCATATATCATCTCTTTTATGTAAATGACTCTCAAATTACTATTTCCTTTCCCTTACTTCTTCCCAGAACCTTGGTCATAAATCTCCAGCTGCTTGCTGAACAACTCAAGTTGAAGTTCAACTCAAATTCAACATATTTAAAACCAAGTTCATTGCCAAAACCAGCATCCCTCCAGATTTCTATGTCAGTGAAACATACCATCATCTTCCCACATATTCAGGATTCAAAACTTAGGCATCTTTTGTTCTCCTACTCCCTTACCCCTGATACCCCAGTCAATCAATTCCTTTTTTTGTAGCCTCTCTACCTCCTACTTGGCTTCCCTGTCTCTGATGTCTGCCTCCATCCATTACATTCTGGACACCATTAGCAAATTCGATCAATCTTTACCTAAAGCAATCCTTTACTTTAATATCCTGCCCACAAACTTCCTGTGATTCACCATTGCACACACAGAGTATAGTGAAAGTCTGTGTGATACAGTAGATTCGGTACTGGACTCAGAGTCCAATGAAAACATATATCTTATTTTTTTTAATCTTATCTTATATGTGAGTCTTACACAGCCTTCTGTTCATAGCTTCTGTCACAATGTAAGCTCTCAATAAATATTTGATAATGGTCTTGGTGGGGATGATGCTTAGAGCCCTCATGATCTGAGCAGACAGACTTGACATAGTTGAGGTTAATTACATCATAAATCCCCATAAATGGACCCTCTCAAATCCTGCCACATTGGATGACAGAACTATATCCTGAGCTGATGCCAGTGGCTGGCCCCTCTCTGTGGCTCAAAGAGGAGGTACTACTTGTTCTCTGATGAAACCAAATCAACTGTATGAATAGAGCCACCCACATGACTGGTGGTTTGTTTGGGGGTGGAAGGGGGTCAGGTCATTTAGACAGAGCATGCCGACGGATGCAGAGCAACTGACTGTGACGAAAACAGATGACTCACTTCCACATGGCCTGCGCTGGAGGTGGGCTGGGGATAAAAGTGGATGATCGTGACCACTTGGAAAAGAGGTGAGATCAGCAACCCAATTCTGCCACTAACTCAATGGATGACCTTAAGCAAGTCATTTATCTCTGGCATTTTCTTCATCTGTAAAATTCAGACTAGGTCACTGCAGGTCCCTTTCAATTCTGAAATTCTGTGGTTCTGTGACTTAGAGGATACAATGTCACCAAATGTTACCCTATGAAACAGAAGCTAACAAAAATGAACAGGTAATGGAAACAATTAGCAGTCTGCAGGAGTTTCTAGCCCTAAGACATGACTGGTTAAATATGTTGTTGATGATATTAAGATGTCTCCAGTTCATTGCTGTAGAAAAAAATACCATATTGGGAGCCAGAAAAATAAGAATAACAAATTACATTTATATGGTGCTTTGAGGCTTTAAAGCTTTTACCATTCAAACAATATACTGAGATGACACAAGGGCTCTTATCTCTATTTTGAAAATTAGGAAACCCAAGTTTTTCTGCTTTTAGTTAAGGTGAAGAAATATTGAACTGAATGAACTGTGACCTAGTCAGCTCTGAAAGATTGAAAAAGTGGACTGGAAGGGGCCCGGAAGATGAAGTCCATGACTGATTTTTCCAGCAGATGAATACAACAAGGAGTATAACCCAAAGATACCTGTGTGACCTAGCACAGAAGTGCCTCAAAGGCAGCCAAGGAGTGGCACCCACTCATCCATGGGCCACACTGAACTCATAAGTGAACAAATGCCTTTTTAGCAGCTGCTTCAAGACTGAACCCATATTCCCAGGTCCCAAGGGGAGGATGTGCTACCCACTCTGGGGAGTATGTGTTAGGGTATCTGTTCTTGTAATATCTTTCCTTTTGTAAGCTAAAAATAAATAAACAAATAAATCATAAGAATCTCCTTATTGGCCATTGAATAGGAAGAAAGGACATACCAGCAGATCTGAAATAATAAATGATACTGTTTGTCCTTCATTTTCCAAGAAAATCACATCAGGGAGTTTGATGCCATGACAAGCACCTGAATAAGATGTGGGTGCTAAGTCACCAGTCTTACTTTCTCCTCCAGAGTCATCTGAGTCCAGTGGACAGATATGAATCAGGATGACTGCAGATGATCCTGGATGTGAAGCAATCAGGATTAAGTGACTTGCCCAAGGTCACACAGCTAGTAAGTGGCAAGTGTCTGAGGCCAGATTTGAACCCCTGTCCTCCTGACTCCAAGACCAGTGTTCTATCCATTGTGACACCTTGTTGCCCTTAAATAACTGACATTTTAATATAATACTATGTACTGTGCACTGTGATAAATGCTTTATAATTATTTAATTTGATTTTCACTTCTTTGAGTGATTTGATTTTTAACTTCTCTGAGAGTTTAAATGTTATCATTATCCTCATTTCACAGATGAAGAAACTGACTCAAACAGAGATTAAGTGATTTGCCCATAGCTAGTATTGGAGACTGGATTAGAACTCAGATCTGTCCTCCTGACTCTAGGCCCGGGGTTCTATCCTCAACACTTAGCTATCCCATCTTCAAAAGATAGTGACTTCACTCCTTATGAATATCTTTTGCTTCTAGCTGCAGGTTATTTCGGGATTTTTTTCTAGGCATTTCCTATGAGGGGTAGAGTAGGTACTCAGCTTATCCCAGACCACCATGTAACCATGAGGTCATGGCAGTTAAAGTCTAGATCCAGACTATGTATATCCTGATCCTGTGTTTCAGACTAAATGATTCTTTCCTGATCTTTAATAAAGATTATCTATCCTGAATAGAACATTCCCAGACTTGGATGCTATTTCATGGGTTTATTAAGTTCTTGGCCTTGAGTCCTTTGGTCAAAGCTGACTAGAAGCAGGGGGAGGAATTCCTGCTGACTACTCTTGCCCTCTTGGTACAGACTAACACTCAGAAGATACGGAACTCACATTCTGACCTGGCTTTCCAGAAGATATCTATTCTGAGAGAAACTGTATGGAACTGAGGCAAAATGTCAAATGCCTAGTCATCCTGAAAATTGCTGTATTGTTCTGATAAGGTTTAAACCCAAACCTCCCGATAGATTCTAAGTATAGTGATTAAGTAAAAAGTTACTAATTGATTAAATATTGTCAATGCTCATCAAGTCTTTTGTGTATTTTACAAATTCTTTTACAGATGGGATATAAGTATCTGTCCCATACCTGATTCACAATAAATACTTTTTTACTCTCCCCTTTGGGGAAACCCTAAAACATGAGCCAAAAGCTAAGCATTAAGCAAATTTTCCCAGGATGACAGGGATGGGGATTAGACAAGCCAAATAGTGTGAGAAAAGGGAGCCTCCTCCTTCTCATTAGAGGCCAGACTCCCTCCCAACCCCCTCCCTTATTGACCCTGGTCAGACTGAATTAATGAATCTAAAGCAGATGAACCCCGTATGGAGAAGGGAGTGGATATGATTCCCACCCTCCCCACTTAGGACCAACAGCAATTCTTTCTTGTTAAAATATCTTATGCTTATATAAGCTTTACAAAAGACTTGGGTCTGAGTTCTTATTCCTCTATTTATTAGCTTTGTGAAATTGGGAAAACCTCTCTGAACCTCAATTCTTCAACTCTAATACTTGCATTTGTGAAAACCATTCCTCAAAGCTGGTCCACTATTCCACTATAACTCTGATGGTTGAAATTCTTTTCCTTCAAGGCCTAACTCAGGTGCCTCTTCCTCCTCCATGAAGCCTTCCCTAATTCCCTCAGTTGAATGTAATTTTTCCCTTCTAAGATTTGCTTAGAGCTATTTTTTGGAATCTCTTCCCCAACCTTATCACCTTTAAACTTGTACTAAGCATTTCTCCACATGTTTTGAACCACAGACTTAAATATGCTTCAAAGCAAGGGCTGTACTGTTTCATTTTCAGTTCCTTTACTGCCTACATAGCACAATGTTCTTGAAAAAAGGCATTTAAAAATATTTGATTAATTGAATTGAATTTATTTCAATCATTTGTAGGTGTTATCTATAGTGGAGAGCTCTCTCTCTCATGGAAAAATATTCCACAAGCTATTCTATTACCATTATTCTGATTTCACACTCACCTCAAAACTTTCTCATTTTTAATTTACTTTTGCTGGTACCTTGACAATAAGAAGGGGATGACTCAGGTGGTGGGCATAAAGATTATATCCACTAGGAAAGGAGAGATATTATGGTATACAGATAAACAAACTGGTCAGTATCTGAAGACCTGAAACCTGCCTCCAACCCTCACCAGTTGGATGACATTGAGCAAGTCACTTAACATCTCAGTTTCCTCATCTATGAAATAGGGGCGAGAATATTTGCACTGCCAACTTCAGAAGGTTGTTGTGAAGGAAATGCTCTGTAAACCTTAACCTTTACAAATAGGAACTATTCTGAGTCTATCCCCCATGAAGAATGAGTAAGCTGTCATCCTGATTTATTAGTGAGTCTCTTATAAGTTTGGTTAGCATGGATTGATTTTCCCAAACCTTATTACCCATGGGCAGCACTCTTCATTCCTAAGTGGCTGTGTGGATCAAGCTGGCCGCAGGCACAATTGGTGATTTGTTTTGGGGTGGGGGAGGGGGAAGAATCAGATCATTTACCATCATTCGGATGGATTCAAAGCAACCAACTTTAAGAAAAACAAATGACTCACTCATTTATAGCCTTAGTGAACTGCTAACAAGGCAGGGTAGGGTGGGGTGGAAAGTAGACAATATGACCACCTGGATGAAGGAGCTGTAGTCAGTCAGAGGAACCACAGGATCCCAAACATGGTGACCTAGAGGGAAACAGATTCAATTAAATTCCTGAACAACTGAGGCCTCAAACCTGAATGACTCCAATGAGGTATAGTCCTGCCAAGTTTTCATTTGATGAGTGAAAAATTGACCAAGGTTAGTAAGGCAGTTAGTGGCAGAGCCAAAACTCGAACCAGAATATTTTTTGTTGCTGGTTTAAGCCTCTTTCTCCAGCTGTACAATTGGAACAGTCTGAGCCTTTGTCTCTGGAAGGTCTTGGTGACAATATAAATATGCTGCCTTGGAAAGATGAGGCATTTAAATCAGTAGCACCCATTATCTTATTAGCATATTGAATTCAAATCAATATATATTTATTAAGGACTTCCTATGAGCGAAATTGAGCAATTGGGTGGTGCAGTGGATAGAATGTCAGGGTCTGAAGTCTGAAGTCAAATTCAAATCTGGTCTCAGATACTTACTAGCTGTGTGACCCTGAGCAAGATATTTAGGCCTCAGTTTCCTCATCTGTAAATTGAGTTGGAGATGGAAATGGCAAACCATTATAGTATCTTTGCCAAGAAAATTCCAAAATTAGGATCACAAAAAGTTGAACATGACTGACATGACTGAACAAAAATGACAAATGTGTACAAAATTAAGTGCTGCTATCCCTCAATAGTTTGAGCTAATAATATATACAGAAAAAAATAATTATAAGTCAATGAAGAATACTATTGTCCAAACTATAATATGGAGTTTTTAGAATTGTAGAAGGAATCTTAGAGGTCATAAACCAAATACCTCATTTTACCAATGAGGAAACTAAGGCCTAGGGAGGTTAAGAGACTTGTTCAAAGTCTTGCCAGATCAGGGCAGCTAGGTGACACAGTGGATTGAGCACTGGCCCTGGACTCAGGCATACCTGAGTTCAAATCCGGACTCAGACACTTAATAATTACCTAGCTGTGTGGCCTTGGGCAAGCCACTTAACCCCATTACCTTGCAAAAACATAAAGAAAAAAAGTCTTGCCAGTTCATGTGAGAAGTGAGATTTGAAGTATAACCCTTGAGGTTAGAGCCAGTGTTCTTTCCTGCCTCCAATTAGATGAACACATTCAGAGCTTTTCTATCAGGAACCTACAAATTAACAATAAAGTTCGCTCAGGAAAAGGATAATGAGATAGACTTCCATATGAAACTGTGTCATGCTTTTAATGACCTTAAACTACTCCCTGAAACAAAAATCCAACTTTTTTAAAAACTGTGATTCTTTAAACAATGTTGTATGGCCTCCAACCATAGACAACTACAATCCTAGAGAGGCAAAAATTGAGGATCACTCAAAAATCAATGCCAAGGCACCCATCAAGCAGGTGTGAACAGACTGTACCACATTATAAACAAGGAATTGCAAGAGAGGTAGTTTAAAAGATGTTATCAAAGAAATGTGTGATTGAAAAAAAGATGTTGCAAAAAAAAAAAAAATGAGAGGCAGCCAATGGAGAGCTTGCAAGCCCCATTGGTAAACTAACAAGGCCAGAATGTCTTTAGGAAAATCCCCAGCATGTCTAGTAGAAAATGTATGAAAGGATATGGACTAGAATCATGTGGAAAGATGATGTTGATGTTTGTCCTGCCTTTTTGAAGAAGTCCATGACATCAGGGAGGTGATGCCATGACAAGCAAGTGAATTGGATTTGAGTGAGGGGGCGTTGTGCTAAGTCACCAGCCTAGGCAAGCAAGACCTACTTCATTAAGAACATAGGTATATTGGAGAATTGTCAGTCAGTCAGCAAACATTTATTAAGTGGTTCCTATATACCTTCTATATGCTGAGTACTGGGAATACAAATATATGGGGAGCAGGGAGACCTTCTTCTCAAAGAATTCAGTCTAATGCAAGCAACTGTGTACAAACAAAATATGGATAGGATAAATTAGAGAATATCAACAGAAGGAAGCAACTATCATCAGGGGAATCAATGATTTTGGAATGGGTGCAAAGCACTTAGGATAAAATTGCAAAAGAACACATAACCCCTGCCCTCAAGAAACCTGTAATCTACCAGGGGAGATAAAATATGTATAATAATATTTTAAGAGAACGTTAAATATGCTAAGGAGAAGGCAGAGTCAGACAATGTGTTATAGAAAAAGTTGAGACAGGAGAGATCACTTTCTGCTGGAACCAAGTAGGGCTTCATGGTTGAGGAAGATGAGTTGAGCCTTGAAAGAAGAGGATATAACAGGCAGAGATAACAAGGATGTACATTCCAGACAAGAGAGAAAGCCTGGGAATGGAAACTGGTATTGACATGTCAAGAGCATGGAACAGCTAATGGTTCAATTTGGAAGAAACAAGGAACATATGAAGGGATGTAAAGTACAAAGAGACTGGAAAGATAGGTTGGATCCAGATTGTAAAGTCCTGAAATGCCTGTGTAATGGAGGTTAATTGTTCTGTAGAGGCCATCCCAGGGGAACTCTGTACACACATTCCCTGAGATGGCCCCTAGGGTCCCATTCAATCTCTACCACATGAGATTAAATTTTTTATTTGATCCTTTGGTAAATAGAAAACCATGGAAAGTTTTTAACAGACAACACAGCTAAAATGAATATAAATGCTATGAGACAGCCTGGAGTGAGGGAGACCAGCTAGACTATTATAAAAGTTAAGAAGGGATGAAGGTGTAGGTAAGGATGATAGTAATGAGAGTGTAAAGGAGAAAGATTGTGGAGGTATAACTGACAAGAATAGACAATTGATTGGATGTGTAGACAAGAAGAATCAAAGATGAATTGAAGTATTTTTGATAGAAAATACCATCTACATCCAGAGAAGGGACTATGGGATCTGAATACAGAACAAAGCTTACTATTTTTCAATTTTTAAAATTTCTTTTGTATTTTTCTCTCTCATTTTTTCCTTTTTGTTCTGATTCTGATTTCACAACATATTTAATATAGAACTATGTTTAACATAGTTATACTTACATAACCTACATTAGACTACTCCCTGTCAAGGGAAGGGGGGAAGCTAAGGAGAAAAATGTAGAACTCAAAATCTTACCAAAAATGACTTGAAAAATATCTTTACATGTAGTTGGACAAATAAATTAATTGATTTTTAAAAAAGGATGAATCCAAATTCTCAAGCATGGGGAACTAGAAAGATGTTAACTGTGCCATTTTTAAAAAACAATAGGGAAGGTGAAAGGAGGAACAGTTTGGAGAGAGGAAGAATTAAATTTTGGACATGTTGAGTTTGAGGTGCGAGGGAGACAGTTAAGAAGAGATGTTTGGTAGTCCTTCAGGGATAATGGACTAGAACTCATTGGAGAGATTAAGACTGAACGAGGAGTCATCTTCAAGATGGTAGCTGACAGAATGGGAGCAGATGCCACCGCAAAGAGAAAAATTGCAGGTAGAAACAAAAAAAGAGGACTTCAGAAAGAGCTTTTAGAGACAGTCACATTTGGGAGGCAGAAAGAAGACAGGATGCTCTACAAGGAACATTCGGATAGAAAGGAGGAAAGAGTAGAAGATACAGCAGTATCACTGAAGCCTCCGGAGAGTAACCAGAAAACCAAGGTGCTCAATAGGACCAAATTCTACAGAAAGATCAAGAAAAAGGAAGACTGAGAAAAGGTCACTTGGGTAAGCAGTAAAGAGTACTGGAAACCTTTGAGAGAAATGTTTCAATAGAGTAGTGGGACCAGAGGCCAGACCCCAAAAATGATTAATCAATAAGCCTTTATTAAGGCTTATTAAGCATCTCTCATGTGCAAAGCACTGTGCTAAATGCTGGAAATAAAAAGAAAAGTGAAACATAGTCCCTGATGCCAAGGAGTTGGCTACCTAATAGGGGAGAAAGCATGTAAACAAGCATGCTGTATAAGCATACAAACAAAAATGGGTATAACCTTGCTATTTGGAGGATGATTTGGGGAACATTAACACAGGAAATGTACTAATTTTAAGAGGATTTGGGGAAAACTTTCTGTAGAAAGTGGGATTTTTATCTGGAATTTGTAGGAAGTCAGGGGGAAAACATTCCAGGCAAGGGTAACAGTCAATAAAAATACCTGTAGACAAGTTCCTTGTGTGAGGAATGGCAAGGTGGCCATTGTCACTGGATCATAGAGTACATGGAAGGATATAAGGAATAAAAAATTGGAAAAGTGGTGGAAGGCAAGTTATAAAGGGTTTTAAATGCCACAGAATTTTATATTTGATCCTAGAGGTTAAGTGGGAGTTACTGCAGTTTTCAGAGTAGAGGATGACATGTGTAGATCTATGCTTTCAGGGACAAGGAACCTCTGGCTTTTGGGTCATATAAGGCCCGGGTCTAGTGCTGCCATGGCAGCTCTAGGAAGGACTTAAAATTCAATAAATCTAGGAACTTTTTAGGAGTGAATTAATTAGCTGTTTGACCAAACATAGCAGGCAAATCTAAATGGCCCTTGGTAGAAAAAGGTTCCCCACCCCACTTTAAGCAAATCACTTTGGCAGTTGTGACTGTTGGTTTGGAGTAAGGAGATACTTGACACAGGGAGACCAACCAACATGCTATTTCACTAATCCAGATATGAATTGATGAGGATCTATACCAGGGTGATGCCATTGTAAAGAAAAGAAGAGGGTGTGTGGAAGAGATAATACAAAGTAGCAAAGGTAGAATTCATAGAATTCATAAGCATTAACTATAGAGAGAACATGTAGAGAGAACTGTGAGAGAGAGAGAGAGAGAGAGAGAGAGAGAGAGAGAGAGAGAGAGAGAGAGAGACTAGGATAATGCCCAAGTGGTCAGCCTGGGTGATGAGATACCTTAGATAGTAACAAGGAAGCAAGGAAGGAGGGAGGGAGGGTTTAGGAGAAAAAATATCGAGTTCAGTTTTGAACACAATGAGTTTAAGATAACCAATTTGAAATGTCTGAAAGGCAGTTGGAGATGAGAGAGTAGAGATCAGCAGAGAGATTATGGCAAGATAGATTTGAGAATTATCAGCATAAAAATGATCATTGAACCATGGGAATTGTTGAGATCATCAAACCAATGAAATAGTTTGAAATAATTTGGAAGGAGAAAAGAAGATGTAACAGGACAGAATCCTGCAAATGGATGGTGAGAAAGTAAAGATAGCAGAGAAACTACTCTTCCTGGATTTTTAATAGTGGTTAGGAAAGATATAGACTAATAGCTTGAAAAGCTGACCAAAAAAATTAAAAATTTTTAATGGGGGGGATCAAAGATGGAGAGAGAGAGAGAGAGAGAGAGAGAGAGAGAGAGAGAGAAATATTGATGAATGTTCTCCACTGAGGATATTAGAAATGATGGGATCAACAACAAGGGCTATGCTTAGAAGGGAAAGGAATCACTCTCAACTCATCATCTGAAGTAAAGGAGGAAAGAATAGGGAGAGGTAAATAAAGGTTTTAACATATGGAGAAAAGGAGAGGGAAGATCACAATGGATGGTCTCAAACTCACTTAAGTGCAAAGCCAGGTCATCTGGGATGATTGGGGAGATGGGGTGGAATTGATGGAGGAAACAGAAAGGAATTACATAAGATGGGAAGGCTTAGATGGGTTTTAATCTGCATTGTTGGAATGAGAGCACATACCAGCTGGAGTATTGTTGTAATTTACATGCAAAGAACCAAAAGCTGTTGCTAACTCTTCAAATTCTGGGAGGACAGGTCCAAATGGATTATACATTATTAGAACTGAGTTTTAGAGATAATCTAGTTCAGCACCTTCACTTCACAGATGAGAAAACTGATACCCAGAGAAAGCAAAGAGCTTATTATATAAGATTACATATACAAGGTAATAAGCAATAGCAGAACAAGGATTTGAATCTAGATCATCAAACTTCAAATCTAGTGTTCTTTCCATGAGGTGAGAGTTAGGGATACCAGGGAAGAACATGTCAGGACTAGATGCTGGAACCAAAAACAGTGAGGGGAAAGAGCCAAAAACACATTTTGCCCTACCTCACAATTTTCTCTAGGCTGACCTTGTGAATCTGGGATAGCAATCAGTTCCTTCCTAGTTGATGGTGGGCAACAATTTCTTAGGGTAAAGCTTTTCATTGCTGTTTATGTTGTTAAGTCATTTGATTCTTGGTTTTTTTTTTTTGCAAGGCAATGGGGTTAAGTGACTTACCCAAGGCCACACAGCTAGGTAATTATTAATTGTCTGAGACTGGATTTGAACTCAGGTCCTACTGACTCCAGGGATGGTGCTCTATTCACTGTGTCACCTAGTTGCCCCAAGTCATTTGATTCTTCATGAATCGGCTACTGGACTGGCAAAGACACAGGGCTGGTTTTCCAGTTCATTTTCCAGATAAGGAAACTGAGGCAAACAGGTTAAGTGATTTGCCCACAGTCACACAGCTAGGAAGTGTCTGAGACCAGATTTAAACTGAGGAAGATGAGTCTTTCTTCTGTCTTATCTTTCCCCTTTGGTATGCTCTGGATCAGGTAGAAAGACATGTATACTGAAGACAAATTTTTTCCATTTCATATTAGGAAGAAAGGGACAACAGGACAGAGGGGTAAGAGATTCCAGACTGGAGGATGTTGGATTATTGTGCTGATCAAATGCAGGGTCAAGTCTGTGGAAGGAAGTAAACTCCCATTAGGGTTGCTGACCATACTGCATATTGACTGGCAATACTGGCAATTGAGACAATATTCTTTTTGCATACAGCAAAACAGGTCCTTGAGAGAATAGGACAGAAGTGTGTTGTTGGTTGTTGTGGGTTTGGGTTAAAAGGGGATTGATGAGGCAGGAAGTTTAAATAGGTCTATAGGGGCCTTCCGATGGAGCCCGCTAGAGTTGCCATTCCTCATTCCAGTCCACCATATGGCTAATCCTCTGTAACCCTGGTGGGATCTGTGTAGTCATATCTTCTGTTCAATTTCTATTACAGGCCAAACAGGATGATCATGACAGAAGTGGACCCTGTGGGTCCTGCTCTAGATCACAGCCAAATCACATGGCCTATGACACATTTTCTCCTTCCATGCAATGTAGGTCCCAGCTTCTCTCTCCAAAAAGGCTGATCATAGAATAGATGTGACCTAGAGAACAGAACTTGACTTCCTCCCTAACTTGTTTACATTTGAACAAATAGGATAGCTTTGAAAGTCACAGTTAGTACTAAACATATATGCTAAAAGAAAAGTATGCTAAACAAAATGTACAATACTCTTTCTTTTCCACTAGGTGTGTGGAAATGTCTTTTTATTTTGGTGTTTGTTTAGTTCAAAATTAAAAAAAAAAGTCTATAAAAGAATATCTGAAATACCATCTTTATGGTTCATTACTTTGGGTTAGGTATTACCTGCCTTACCAGACTATTTTAAAATGCAAATGTCACTGGGAATGATGATACAGGAAGTCCATAACATTTCATTATAAATGAATTTGTCATAACATCTTGGGTTCAGAGCTTTGAAGGAATCTTAAAGATCATTTATTATCAGATCCCTTTCCTATTAGATTGGGTAGCATGAGCTGAAGTGAAGGGAAAGGTTTGTTGATAGAAACATATTAATAATTAACTTATGGGCAGCTAGCTGGCACAGAATGCTAGAACTGAAATTAGGAAGACTCATCTTCCTAAATTCAAATCCAGTCCCAGACAATCACTGTGTGACCCTGGACAAGTCACTTAATCCTCTTTGCCTCAGTGTCCTCATCTGTAAAATGAGCTGAAGGAGGAAATGGCAAACCATTCCAATATTTTTATGACCCCAGATGGGGTCACAAAGAGTTGAACATGACTAAAAAATTGACTGAATAATAACAAAAATTATATATTTCCAAGTATAAAATGTAATATATATGTGTGTATAAATATATATATATATATGTATATATAAAATATTGCTAACAATGTTCCAGATACTGTGCTGAGCACTTTATTTGATCCTCACAACTCTGGGAGGTAGGTGCTGCTATAAACCCCAATTTACAGCTGAGGAAATTGAGGCAAATAGGGCTGAAGTGACTTGCCTAAGGTTACACAGCTGCTAAGCATCTGAAATTGGATTTGACCTCAAGTCTTCCTGACTCTGGCCCTGGAACTCTATCCAGAATTTCTACAGTGGAAAAAGCACTGGCTCTAATATCGGGATTCATTTCCTGACTCTGATATTACCTGAGTGACCTGAGTGACATTTAATCTCTCCAAACTTCATTTTTTTGTCTATAAAATTAATGGAAGTGAAGTTTGTACTAGATAACCTCTGAAGTCTCTTACAATTGTGTCCCTATGATCCCATGATTCAGTTGAATTGAAGAATGAGGGGCAACAGTGTAAAAAATGGGCACACTCCTGCTGGGAGTGGTCATTTCCCAGTGTCCCACTTTCACCTCCACAGGAATTAATAGGGAAGGAAGAGCCCAGGAGAGGTAGCCACAGTGAAAGGGGTGGTAGCCCTGAGTAGAAGAGTGAACTGGCCAGGGACCAAGAAGGCAGACAAGGGGAAACTGGTTAGTGAGAGAAGGGAGCTTTCCTGAATATCAGTTTGCCCATTCTAGTTACCTCTTTGAGAGAGAAACACTGAAGATAGATATCACCAACTACACAAAATTTTTAAGAGCTGACCCTACCTATTGATTTAGATTCCTCCTCCTAATCATGCACAAAATAGTAATAATTTGTGTAACACTTTGCAATTACAAAGTACTCTTCATGTTCTATTTATCCAAACATACAAGATAATTATAAGCATCATTGTACCCTTTTTGCAGATGAGGAAAGTTAAATTGCCCAAGATCATAAAATGAATCTATCATACACTCACTCAAACCCAGTTCTCCCAACTCCAAGACTAATGCTCTTTCTGTGGTACTGCCCTACCTTTATGACCTCTGTTTTTGGAGGAGCCCTCAGTTAAATATACTATCTCAGTATTCACCCTCCTACTTCTGATGGGTCTCTGAATTTTTTCTCAATAGGATGAAACAGAATGATGCCTGGGAATTAGAAAACCTAGGTTGGAAACCTGCTACTAACATGTATGACCCTGAACCAGTTAAAATAGATATCTTTAAGATCCTTCTTCAGCTCTAAAAATTTCTGATTTGATGACCCTTCATCTTTCTATCTTCTCCAAAGAGGTTTGCTAGAATCTGTCTCAAGCACATGGTAGAAGCTCTGCCACTCTCCCATCAATGTCTAATTTATTGTGATGTAAAAATCAGGCACCAGGGCAACGGGAAGCGCTACAGAGAGCCAAACACGCTCCCATCCTGTTCTGCTCCACATATTTCCAGTATTTATTGTCCCCATATGTGATGCTGAACATTAAAACATGCTGCCGAGATTCCTCCAGAAAGGACTGACATTTCACAATATTCCTCTAATACTTGGGATTACTGTTCAAGATGATGAAAATGTGGTTTATTTAAAACAGATTTGCAAGAAAACAATGTCATTGCCTCAGAGGAAGACTAAATTTGGTTCCTGAGACTGACTGCCCTCAGAGGGGAGAGTTTAGGTCTGTTATTGGAACTTCAGAACATGTTGAATTTGGATCTCTTTGGGCAGAGAGGGAGGAAAGAAGGGAAGAGAAGAGTTGGGAGCATAAAGGTAGCTGTCCCAGGCACTACCTAGGACAGGAAAAGAGCAGAGGAAGGACGAGATTGAGAACAAAAATGCTATTTTACCATGCTCTACCAAATGATTTTCATTCTTTCATGGAAACCTTAAGTATCATAAAAGCAAAACCTTAAATTTACAGATGAGACAACCAAGACACAGAGAGGAGAACTGAATGATCTAATATCATACAGATAGTTAGTGAGAGATGGGATTGAAGCCTAGATTCTCCAATTCCAAATATAGGATTCGTTGCACTATCCCATACGACCCCTCATTTATTCATTCATTCATGCATGCATGTATGCAATAAACATTAAGACCCTACCCTGTACAAATCACTGTACTTGGTGCTGACAGAAGTAAGATTATAACATTTTTGGGAAAGGCAACAGAAAAAGAGGCAAATAAAGTTGAGTCCTAGTTCCACCTAGCTACCTACTCGAAGCTATGGAATTCTGAGCAAATCCAACCCCTCTGATGCTCAGTTTATTTATCTGAAAAAAATAGAGTTAAAATATGTACCTGTCACCAAAGGGATTGTTGTGAGCTTGCCTGAAAGAATGCATGTGGGTTAAGTGTGAGCCAGCTTTGTGGCAGAAACCAAGCACCTTGCTATATCATTGGGAACCACCTCAGATGAGGATGTTACCACTGCTAAATTTCATAGATGCATTGGACAAACAATGACTTTTAAGACACTCATTGAGACATCAATCTGATGACCATCTCCATTAGCATCAACTCCTCTCTACCAACAAGTCCCAGATCACTGGGGGGGGGGGGGGTGACCTCTGACCTCCTGGAGTACAAGGATGGGTGGGAGCTGTCTCTTGGCCCCTGCATTTACACACTTCTTTTTTCCTAACACCCTGGAGTTCTGCAAAACTCCCCAGAACCCTGAGCCAAGTGCTCTATTTCTTCCTCCCTTCTCTTTAAAGCCCACGTGTATTTAAAGGGAATTCATTCCATATGCTTGATTCTTCAACACTGATCTCATCAAAACCTTATTTTCTGAGAGCTCTTTCATGCTTTTGTGAAACATTGAAAGCGTTTTTCCCCCCTTTTGGAGGGGGGATGGAGGGGGGGGTGCTAGAGAGAAGGTGTAGAAGGACAGAGTTTGGCCCATAAAGTGTCACAAATGTTTGAAACTCAGAAAATCTCAACATTCTCTGAACCTGACTTCCAACAAAGAGAATGGCAGTGGGTCACTTGTTTTCTCCAAAGCCTCTTTTACATCTTAGGTCTTTCTTCTGCCTCAAATGTGCTGTGTGACCTTAAGCAGGTGACTCAAACTTTCTGATCCTCTTTTTTTTTTTTTATGCTGGGGGAGGAATGGAGCAAAGGGTGTTGGACATCCAGGGAAACATGTTGGTCATTTGGTTCCTCTGGAGGGAGCACTTAGCAATTTCCCAAATCACAATAGCCCAGGTTGAGCCCAGGCTGTCACCATTAATCATTTTTGCAGAGACTGTCTCCATTACAAACTAAATGCCGTCATTCCTCTAGCCTGACACCATAACTGCACACTCTGTTTATAAGCCTAAGATGAATTCCGCTGCTGTCTTTGGATTGTGAGGTTTGGCAAGGCCTTCAAGGTTTCCAGATTCACAGCCTCCTCCACTCTCCTCCCACTCAGGACTTATCTTCTCTTTATCCCCACTAGAACCCCCAGCCAAATCACTTGCTTCCTGAAAGGGAGGGATCCACAAGCAGTGATGCTGTCTGAAGGTGGAGAATTGAGAGAGGGAATTAATCAATTTCAAGAGGCTCCCACCCCTCATGCACCTCTTGAAGGTCTACCCAATCCTTGGTCATATTCCAAGGGGGCCCTCTCCAATAAATGACCATCTGGGGAATGGCTAGAGACATGCCAGAATAAGGTGCAAAAGAGAAGGCAGGCACCTGCATTCTCCTCCTCTACCTGCCTCGCCCACCCCAGTGCCAAATGAGCCCAAGGTGTTGGAATATCAGATCCCCCTCCCTGGGGCAAGAGCAACCACAATCATGTGTTTCTTCTTGGACCTTCAAGATATTTCTCATTGAGGCTTTACAAATAGCCTCCTACTTGTAAAGTAGGACACTTCCTGAAATAAGAACCCTAGCTTGGGGCAGTGGCAGAGGCAGAGGCTGTCCTTAGGGGGATCTCTTTTGATTTCTGGAGCTATTATTGGCACCTCATTCACCCTCATTCCAGATCATTCAACTCACAAAGGATTGCATGATGGGGCAGAAAACTCTCTGATCTTGGAGGCTTAGCCATGGTTTTGATCTTTACTTACCATCCTACTTCAGACAGCTTTTCCTGAATTTCCCAAAGCCTCAGTTTCCTTTTCTGCAAGTGGAAGATAATAATCCACACATAAGTTACTTCACAGGATAATTGTGAAGAATCTACTTTATAAACCATAAAGGGCATGATGATTATGAAGAGGAGGAGGAGGAGGAGGAGGATAATGATAATGATGATATAAAAGAAGATGAAGAAGAAAAAGATAATGATATTGATGATGTTCTCAACACTATATGGGGATGTTGAGGAGGGATCCAAGAAAAGACAAAAGTTCCTAATCTTTGGAGGACTGGAAAACTATTTGGGGAGACAAGTAAATATAGGAAATGATAATCTAAGCTGGTATACAAAATACATGGAGAGAGAGAGAGAGAGAGAGAGAGAGAGAGAGAGAGAGAGAGAGAGAGAGAGAGAAATGAAAAAGATAGATATGTGATAGCAAGAGAACACTTATGAAATCATAACTATGGACCAGGCACCATACAAAGTACTGATGATATAAAGAAGGCAAATATACAGTCTCTATGCTCAGCAAGCTCCCATTCTAACTGGGAAAACAACGTACAAACAAATGTGTTGATACAAGAGATTATACAGTGTAGATGAAAATAATTTCAGTGAGAAAGCAGGGAATGGGGGTTGGGATGGAGGGGAATATTAGGGAATGACCTCATGCAAAAGATGGGATTTCATCTGAGAGTCTTAAAGGATGCTAGGGAAGCTATGAAAAGAAAAAGGGGAAGAGAAAAGAATAACAAGCATGAGGGATAGTTAATGAAAAAGTAAAAAGTCAAGAAATGAAGAGTCCTGAACAAAATTTTGAAACTAGATTGTAAAGTTTGTGGAAGAAAACAACATGTAAGAAGATTGGAAAGGTAAGTAGGGCCAAGTTATAAATGGTTTTGGACACCAATGAATTGGGTATTTGACTCTGGAGGCAATAGGAGACAGAATTTATTGAAGAGGTAGATAACATGGTCAGATTTCTGCTTGAGGAAAATCACTCTGGCAGCTGAAGGAAGAAGAATTGAAGTGAAAAGAGACTTGTGGCAGGCACTCCAAACAAGCCAACAAACTCCAGGCCTGAGGTGATGAGGTCATACACCAAAGTAGTGACACTGTCAGAAGAGAAAAAGGGGTGACATGTGAGATGTTACAAAAGAATCACTTGGACTTGACAACAGGTTGGAAATAAGAAGGTAAGAGAGAGTGATGAGTCAAGGATGACACCTAAGTTGTGAGCCTGAGTGACTAGGAAGATTGTGGGAAAGATAATCAGTTCAGTTTTAGACATGTTGAGTTTAAGATGCCTACAAGACATCCACTCTGAGATGCCCAAGAGGCAGATAGAGAGGTGAGACTGGAGGTCAGGGTGGGATAAATAGGTGTGTGAATCATCTGTATGGAAATGCTAATTGAATCCATGGTTGCTGATGAGAACATCAAGCAAAATAGTTTAGATGGAGAAAAGGACCCAAGATGGAGTCTTGAGGGATGTCCACAATTAGTAAGAAAAAGCTAAATTAAAATCTTACTAAGGAAACTTAGAAAGAGCAGTTAGACAGATTGGAGGAGAACCAGAAGAGTTGTATCATGGAAACCTAGGAAGAAGAATTATCAAGAAATTGACAGATTCCTTTTATGTCTCATTTCAATCAGGAATATAGAATTATAGAATCATAGGACCATGGACTATGGGACTTACTGTTGAAATATTAGATGTGATCTAGTACAGTCTCTTCACATATGCAGAGAAGGAAACTGAGGACCAAAAATGTTCCCATATGAATGTACAAGAAAGAGAGAGTACCCGTACTTAATTTAATAAACATACATTGAAAATACTTATATAAGGTCATATACTAGGGGCTGTGAAGGATTCAAAGACCCTGAGGTCAGGAAGCTTACACATGAATACACAGTATTTTAAGGTTACCTAAGATTAAAATCACCAAATAAATTTTAATTTAACTTAATTCTCTTCAACAAACATTTATTAAACATCTATTATTGGGCAGCTAGTTAACACAATGGATAGAGCACCAGCCCTGGAGTCAGGAGTACCTGAGTTCAAATCCGGCCTCAGAAACTTAATAATTACCTAGCAGTGTGGCCTTGGGCAAGCCACTCAACCCCATTGCCTTGCAAAAACTAAAAAAAAAAAAAAAAAAAAAATCTATTATGTTCAGATCAAGATGTAACATGGTTGGGGCAGCTAGTTGGCGCAGTGGATAGAGCACTGGCCTTGGAGTCAGGAGTACCTGAGTTCAAGTTCGGCCTCAGATACTTAATAATTACCTAGCCGTGTGACCTTGGGCAAGCCACCTAACCCCCTTGCCTTGCAAAAAAAAAAAAAAAGTAACATGGTATAGAGAGGATAGAAAGTAGTTCTTTGAGTCAGGAAAACCTGGGTTCAAACTCTACCTCTTGCATGTACTGTTATGCAAGACAATTCTCAAAACCTTGGCAGAAGGTCTCTACTAAAAACTCTCTCCACCAATGAAATCATGAGTCTAGTCCAAACAAATAAAATGCTAGCCACTAGGAAGACAAAGATGAAAAAATTGCCTGGTGTCTGCCTTCCAGAAGCTGCAATCCATGAGGGCTAGAGATTAGAAAGTATAGTCCAATCATTCCATGATAATTTATTAAATGCCTACCATTGTAAGGAACTACAATAAATTGGGGATACAATATCAGAAAAAGAGCAAAATTTCAATTATATAGTCCCTGCCCACAAGGAGCTTATAGTGTCCTGGTGGAGGAATGGGAAGAATAAGACAAAACAATTTTAAATAGCAGAGCATGTTAGGACAGAAGAGAACAGAAGACAATCCCACGAGGAGTGGTAGCTAAACTATGCCTCTGTACTAGGATAGGCCTACTTAAGCTCTACTCTTAGTAGTGCAGGTTCAGTATTGGAACTAAATTAAACACCTATAGCTCATTCAACCATCAAAATGAGGTTTGTTTAAAGGATATTCAACAAAGATTTAATACTTGGACCTTTAGGGCATGGTATGATGACAGAAAGCTACATCAACAATGACTTGGCTTAAACTCTTGCCCCCCCCCTTTTATTTGTTCAGTCATTTTGGTCATATCCAACTCTTAATAACCTTGTTTGTGAATTTTATTGGCAAAGATACTGTTGTGGTTTGCCATTTTCTTCTCCAGATCATTTTAAAGGAGAAGAACTAAGCTAAACTGGGTTAAGTAATTTGACTAGGGTCACAAGAGTTTGAGGCAAATTCGAAATCAAGATGAGCCTTCCTAACATTAGGCCTGGCATTCCAACCACTGTACCATTTTGTTGCCCTTCTTGTCCCCTTGGTCAATGCAATTTTGAAGGAAGAACTAGCATAGTTTTCATGGCAGGGAACCCTGGAAGAAATTGTTCCTGCCGCAGCTTTGTAAAAAAGGAAAGGATTCTAGGAGACATGAGAGTATGTTAGATATGGGAAACTACTCATGGAAATTCACAGAGGTGGTGAGATGCAACATCCCACATAGGGAAGAATTAGCAGATCATTTTGACCATAACCAGCAGTGCTGAAGAGGATGAGGCATAAATTCAAGAGAAATTAAATGATACAAAGTACCCCAAGTAGGTCAAGGATCTGGATGGTTGTTCAATGAATGGAACTGACAAGTCAGGATTTAAAGGAGGGAAAGATTATTTTAAGATGTAACAGCAGTCAGGAAAGGTCTCATAGAGGATGTTACTTCAAATCACATCATCAGATCCTAAAGGGCCAGAGAGAAGGGAACTGCTGAGTGCCTGAGTTTCCTTTGCTGTGGCTTTGACTCAAATTCCTTCCGTCTAAACTTTGGGCGGGTAATGAATCATCTTTTGAACAGGGGAACCTCCAGGGCTCCAACATGTGGTATCTGAAAAGCTCCAGGGCCTTCCCTTGAACACATGTGGAAGGGTTCTTTAATTGCTGGTCACAGCACACCAACACTCACCTCCTGACCATGGGGTAGTCTATAAATCTGCCTTGTCTCAGATGGTGAGGACACTACTATCCTGGGCTGCATGGAGCAGATGAAAAGTCCAGGTCATGGATCTAAGACAATTACATTCAGCTAGTCCCTATTTAATCCCTATACATAACAGTCTCCTTTATCATGAACAGAGAGATTGATAAAAATCAACTCTTAGCAAAATTATGAAGGAGAATAATAGGTGGGAAGAGTTGGAAGGAACCTCAAAAATCATCAAATGAGATAATATCTGTAAAGACCTGGATATAGTATAAATGCTATAACAGTATCAGCCATAATTATTAACTAGTTCAACTCTATCCATTTTATAGATGAGCATGTCCAAAGAGTAAAATGACTTTTTCACATTACTCAAATTTTGTCAGGGTCAAATCTAGAACAGAGGTCACCTGATTTCTAATCTAGTACTCTTGTTATCTCACCATGTTTGCCTATATAAATTATTTTCAGAGATCTCTCTAGACCCTCTTACTCTTCTCTTTTCCTATGTTAGTACCCATTGTACCAGACTCTCAGGGGCTTCATGAAACCCTCCAGATTTTCAGAGTCCGCTTCTGTCCTCTAATCTGCTTCTCCCAACTACACTTTAGCATTTAAAAACTGATAATCCTTTAAGACTCTCCTTTGTGTGAGCTAATTGATTAAAAGTGTGCTTGTGGCTGTTAATGGTTTATTTCATCTTCTCAAATCAAATTTGAATTTTCTTAGAAGTCTTCCATTCTTTAATCTAAGAGGATGGATTGAAGAAGTATAAATTAAGCATTGTTAAGGTTCATAAGGAGGTTTCCATTTCCTAGGTGAGAAATATGAAGGGTTTGAACCAAGACTGCAGAAGAGTTTGAAAGGAAGGACAGGAAAGAGGAAAAATTTGTACCAAGAAGCAACCAGATGTGGCAGTTGACTAAATGTGTAGAGCTCTTCACTTTCCCATTTTCCCATTTAGTATTGCATTGAACCTATTGTTAGCACAGAAGGAAAGGCTGGGCAGCTGAGCAGGACTTAGGAGGGGATCTAGCAGCCTTGGCCAACAGTTCTGAGGACACCAGCATATTTCACTTTGGGGCTGCCTAGATCCAACAAATGTAATCATGAAAGCACAGAGCTTCCTCTTCAGGTAATAAGAAACTAGCCTTTGTCATCTGTTATGTCAGAAACTTACAGTGTTCGAAAGATGAAGAGGGAAGATAAGGAAGGCCCTGTCAAATCCAAAGGAGGATAGCAGAGGGCTCAAGTGTTCCTGAGTGTCTTCCCTTTGTGCCTGTGGGTGTGTTCCCCTAGGGAATCTTGTGTTCTGGGCTCTGCTGTCAAGCTGCCGGAAGTCTTTGAACAGAGAGAGAGCACCAAAGGGAGTTGACAGTGATGAAGTTGTATTCTAGACAGCACCTTCTGAGCCCTTCCCTCTCCCTTAAGGCATGTCTGGGTCAGGAATCGGGAGCACCCTGCCACCTATGGCCATAATATTAATCACCCCCTTGTACTTGAATAGCATTTATACTTGTTCAAAGTACTGTCCCACCCATTATCTCATGTGATCCTCCTGGTTTAGGTAGGGCCTCTAATAGTATTCTCATTTGACATAGGAAGAATCTGAGATCCTAAAAGATGAAATGACTTGTTTCACACAGAGCTGAAATGAGATCCTAGAACTTCTGGTTTACAGTCCAGTCCTCTGTCCATTAGATCCAGTCTGACAAGCTCAGACCTCTCTCTCTTTTCTGGACTCATTCCAGTCTTCTTTTTGTTCTCTGAATCCCTCTCAGCTTACACATGGAGGGTTCATTCCAGATTCTTATGTCTAGGCTTATCTGTAGCTTTGGCTCAAGACATCTATAGATCTTTCCACTCAAGACTCTACAGCCCTATCCAGAGGAAAAAACTATGGATTCTAAATGTAGAGCAAAGAATGCTGTGTTCATTTTTTTAAAACTTATGTTTTTCTTTCTTCCTGACTCATTTTTTTAATCTTCTCCCCCCTTAGTTCTAGTTCTTCTTTCATAGTTTGACTAATATGGAAATATGTTAAATGCAATTTTACATGTATAACCTATATCAGATTGTTTGATGCCATGCAGAAAGGGTGTGGTAAGGGAGGGTAGGAGGAAAATGTGGAACTCAAAAGTTTGCAAAAGGATGAGTGTTGAAAACTATTTTTGCATGTAATTGGAAAATACATAAATAAGGAAGAAAAAAGATTCTATAGTCCTTCAAGCACCAAAAAGCAGGAATCAAAGAGAACAGTGTAACTTCAGAAAAAGTATCATTTTTGCTCATTTTGTTTTCATTCATTCAAACAAAATTGATTATGAAAGCCCAGGATAACAATATTAGCTAATTTTTATATAGTGCTTATATAAGATACTGAAAGAAACTTTTTATGATTATTATCTCATCTGATCCTTACATCACCCTAGGAGATAGGCACCATTATTAGCTCCATTTTACAAATGAGGAAACTGAGGCAAAAATATTAAGTGGCTTGCTAAGAATCAAAAAGCTAATAAGTTTCTGAGGCTAAATTTGAACTCCTGATGCCAGACCTGGAGCTCTATCTACTGTGCCACCTAGCTATCCCAATGTCATATCAATAGACTCTAGGGGGAATGAGAAAGGAATGAGCATGTATACAGAATCTATTATATGCTGGTATTGTGCTAAGCACTTCATAAATGTTTTCTCATTTCTTTCTCACAATCATGCTGAGAGGTCGGATTTCCTAGAGGAATTGCCCTTCTAAGAATAATCACTAGGATTACTTGATACACATGGAGCTGTATTGTGGGTCGCCTGGAATAATTCTGGCACCCTTGTGATTTTCTGGATCCCAAGAAAGCCTTCCCACTTGCCTCAATTTAAGAAGTACTTATTTATTAAAAGTACATGCTATATAAGCAAATCACAATGGTGGTTGATCACAAAACACAAGAAAGAAAATGAAATCCTTACCTTCTGGAAGCTTAAAATGTCATTAACAAAGGGACAAGGCAAATACACACACATAATTATATTACAACTAAGTCTATGATAAATGTTTGGAAGGGGTCAAAAAGAGTGAAAAAGGGTGGCTAGGTGGCACAGTGGATAGGGCACTGGCCTTGGATTCAGGAGTACCTGAGTTCAAATTTGACCTCAGACACTTAATAATTACCTAGCCGTGTGGCCTTGGGCAAGCCACTTAACCCCATTTGCCTTGCAAAAAAAAAAAAAAAAAGAGTGAAAAAAACAAAGAATTAATTCAAAGAGAGAGGGGATCACTTCCATTTGAAAAATAGACCAAAACTTCATGTAGAAGATATCACCTAAAGTTCATGGTAGAGAAATGACAAGGGTTTGGCAAAAGAAAATACTTCCATTTGAGGCAGGAAAAGAGAAGGACAAGATTAAGGAATCGCTATTAGTACAACATGAGTGAAATGTGGAATATATGAAGGCTCTCCTAGTATGAAGTAAAATGGGAGACCAATTATGGAGGAACCTTGAATGCCAGGATAAGAAATTTTTGATTTATCTTGTATATACATGGGATTAATGAAGGTTTTTGGGAAGAGTAGTGACAGGATCAGATCTATGCCTTAGAAAGATCCTTTGCGCAGCTGTGTAAAGGATGGATCAGAGAAGGGAGAGATCAGAGTCAGGGGAAGCTGTTAAAATAATCCAGGTGCAACTGAGATGAAGGTCTGAGCAAGAGTGTTAATGAAACTAGAAGAGATATCATGAAAGTAAAATGTATAGAATTTGACAGCTGCTAAAATGTGGGAAGCAAGGCAGAATCAAAGATGATTCAGACTTTAAGCCTTCATTACTGGGAAGATGGTGTTACCATCAACATCAATATGTCACCTTTCCTTTCCTTCCCTCCTCCCCACCCCCATTCAATAAATTTCAATGTTTACTTAGCTCTTCTAGGATCAAATACAAAATCAAATCCTCTGCTATAAACTAGCCTCCCTCTTCCCTTTCTACACCTTTCCAGTTTTCTTATACCTTATTCCCTACCAGATACTCCTCAATTCAGTGGCACTGGCCTCTTAGATGTTCCACAAACAAGACAATCTAACTTTTAGTTCTAGACAATTTTTCTGTCTTCCGTGCCTCTCCCTCCTTATCTTTGCCTATTGGTTTCCCTGGCTACTATTCAAGTATCATTTAAAATTCCATTTTCTATAGAAAGTCTTTCCCAACGCTTCTGAATTCTAGTCTCTTCAGTCTCTTTTTAATTATTTCCTATTTATCCTATTTATCTTTTATCTGAACATATTTGCTTGTTGACTTCCACATTAGATCATGAGCTTCTTGAAGTCAGGGACTGTCTTTTGCCTTTTTTTATAATCCCAGTGCTTAGTATAGTGTCCAACACATAGTATGCACTTAATAAATGTTTATTAACTGACTGACATAAACATGGTGGTAATACATTAATATAGTAGAATTTTATTGTGCTGAAAGGTGTTATGAATATTAAGAACACAAAGAAGTATGAGAAGACCTATATGAACTGATGCAAACTGAAGGAAGCAGAGCCAGTAAAACAATATATAATAACTCAAACAATGTAGATAAAAATAACAACAGCTCTATTGAAAATGAATGCTATAAAATTATAAATAAACCTGACCCCAAAGAAGAGATATGAAGTCACCTCCCTCCCTTCTTTGCAGAGATTGTATAGGGGTCGAGTAGTTCTATGGATATGGAACACTATAAATAATGTCAGATTCTTCCAATGGACTGTTTAATGTTGTTGAGCTGGTGTTTCTTCTTTCTTTTTTATATTCTTTACTATAAAGGATGATTCTCTGGAAGGAGGAAGGATACATTAGAAATAAAGATAAAGGTTATCAAAAAACTGTTCTTAAAACAAATATAATACAGCAGGTTTAGGAAGGAAGACTATGAATTTAGTTTGAGACATGTTTAATTTAAAATAGAAATAAGTTATCCAATTGGAGATATTCTATAGGCAATTGGAAATTCATGGATGGAGAATGATGATGATGATGATGATGATGATGATGATGATGATTATGATAACCACTAGCATTTACATAGTTTTTGAAGGTTTGCAATGTGCCTTACAAATATTGTCTCATTTTATCCTCATCATCACCTTGGGAGGTAGACACTATTTTTATCCCCATTTTACAGATAAAGAAACTGAGGCAGAAGTTTAAGTGACTTGCCCAGGGTCACATAACTATTAAGTTATCTAAGATAGAATTTGAACTCTCCCTAACACCTAAAATTCTACTATTAGAGACACACTTCTACCTTACAACTATTACCCATATTCATTGCCTTTGATAGAATTCATTCATACTAGCTGTGTGACCTTGGCAAGTCACTTACCTCTGATTGCCTTGCATTCAGGGCCATCTCCAGTTGTCCTGATTCATATCCTGATATCACCACTGGAGAAAGTGAGGTTGGTGACTTAGCACAGCCCCCCCCACTCAAATCCAATTCATATGCTTGTCATGGCATCACCTCCCCTGATGGCATGGTATCCTTCAAGAATGAAGCACAAACATCATCATCCTCAAGTCCAGTAGAAGTGAATTCACTTATCAGTTCTTTTCTGAGAACAGATTTTGCTAGGAGAGAAGGGGCAAAATCTTGGGACTTGAGGAAGATGAGAGAGAGGGGGGAAGAAAAGGGCCCAAAAGAGAGAAGCCAGCAGTGCCTAAGACATCAGGTTCATAGTGTTGCCTCAGTTCCTGCTTTCTCTGAGCTCACAACCGCAGGCACCACTGGTATGGGAAAGGACAAGTTCACGATGATCAGAGGAGAGATCTTATTTTCCTGAGTGGCAGGCACTTCTCACTAGTCAAATGCCACTGAAAGAAATATGTCCCCTATAGCAAATCTGTCACCACGTCCTTCCCTCCTTTGAAATGTCTCTCAAAATCCCCTCCTCCCTCTCCATTCCCACTGTCACCACCCTAGTCCCAGCCCTTATCACCTCACACCTGGATGATTGCAACAGCCTCCCAACTAGTCTCCCTGCCTCCAGGCTTTCCTTCCTCCAAGCCAGCCTTCACACCCCTGCCTGCCAACTCAATCTTCCTTCTCTTCCTCTTTTGTGAAGCTACTCCTCCTCTCTAGAACCAACAGTGACTCCCCACTACCTCCAGACTATAAAGCCTAAACTCTTGTTCTAGTGTACAAGGCACTCTACAATCTGAGCCCAGTCTGTTTTTCTAACTTCATCTGTCAATTCTCTCCACAATCTTAAAGTCATACCAGAGTATTCCAGTATGCCTCTTTTCTCTGAATTCTCATTACCATGATTTATTGTCTGTTACAACAATATCCAATCTTGTACCATTCTCTAATTATTTCCTACTGATTGATTGATTGATTGATTGGTTGATCCAAATGGTCTCCAACTGCCTACCCTGACATACTTGTAAATTATCTCTGTGCTTTTAGCTGGTTTTCCAGCTAGCTTCTTGCAGAGGGTAAATAATGATTCATGCCAAGAACTTAATAAAGAACATGGATTTCATTCCTATTACTAAAAGTTCATTTATGGGGAGGAAGGGGGGAGATAGGGGAAGCCAGAAATGCATAGTATTTTGGAGCCAGAAGAAGGTTATTCAGATTATCTAGTTATATTCTCTTATTTTATAGCTGGAAAAACAGAAGTCCAGAAAAGGATAAATCAAGTTCAGTTCAAGGGGTCAAGGGTTCCCTTCCCTGAATAATTATCTTGTATTTACTTTGTATGTGTTTTGTATTTATGTATATATTGTAGACTAAAATTTCTTTGTAAGAAAGGATCACTTTATTTTTCTCTTTATATCTCTAGTATAATCAGGTCAGCATCACCTCAGCACTACTTACTGACTTGTCCATGTAGGTAGGGGAGGATTAGGGGAGGCAAAGTCTCAGTGGCTGTCCCCTCCATCTCTGCCCCACCCCCACCCCCATCATTACAGCCAGGATTTCTGTTGGCTTGGACTCTTTTTTTTTTTAATTTTAAGGCAAGGGGGTTAAGTGATTTGCCCAGAGTCACACAGCTAGGCAATTACTAAGTGTATCTGAGGTCCTCCTGACTCCAGTGGCAGTGCTCTATCCACTGTGCCACCTAGCTTCCCCTTGCTTGGACTCTTGACCACCCTCTGGTCCACTTGTATACTCTTTGCCTCTCGGGAAATTTCCTCTTGTCCTTCCTTCTAGGAGTGAGGGAAACATTGCTTTTCAATCCAGTTACAGATCCACAGCTCAAAGTGAGATAGGCAGATACATCTACCATCAGACCCTGTTTCCAATGTCCACCTACCCTAGCCCACAGCACTTGACCTTTAATAGATTTTTTAATCGAAGTTTATTGACTGATTTTTTTTTTTTTTGCCCAGGGCCACAGTGTGAGGTCATGGAGAACCAGAACTAGAATTCCAGGTCTTCTAACTCCCAATTCAATATTTTTTCCACACCACGCACTGCCTGTGGTTATGGGCTGTTTAAATTGACATGCTTTATTTTTTGCAAGACTGCTGTCACCTCAGGCTAATTTTGCAACCATCACTTACCTAGAAAGTGAATCAAATACATTTTCTCAGCCTATTTAACTCCAACCCATACTTCAAGCTTTAGATCAAACCACACTCCAAGTCACCCCAGCCCACAGTGATCTTTCCTTTATCAGGGGGCCACCTTGGCATGGGGGGGCACCTTGCCAGGTAGAAAAGTAGAATTTGATCCCTAGCCCTCCTGCTCACTACTTTGGAGCCCTTGAGCAAGTTCTTGATCCCCCCAATGGGGTTTTTACTTCTTCATCTATACAACAAGGTTTGAAATGAGGTTTGGCTAAATGTTATTCCTCTAAGTCTGTTCCAATTCTAATTCCTGTGATCCTGTGGGCTTTATGGAACTTGTCCATACCTCGCCATGTTGCACTTGATTCTGCACCATCCCAAACAAGTACTGCCTGCATGATGTGATAGATTGAGGCTTGGGATGGAGTCAGAAAGAACCAACCATTCCCATCTCAGATACTTACTAGCTATGTGACCCTAGCAAAACACTTTACCTCCCAGTATCAGTTTCTTCATCTGTTAAATGAGAGTGATAACACTAGTCTCAGATGCTATTGTGAGAATCAAATGAACTAAGAGATGTAAAGGAATATGTAAACCTTAAGTTATTTTATTAATACTAGCTAGCATAATGATCATTATCATTAGCTATTATGTGTCAGACAAAAAAGAATTTAGTCCCATCCCTCAAGGAATTTGTATATTCCACAGGAGGGGAGCCCCAAATAGCTGAAAAGTAAGTTTAATTAATTGTATTCATGTTCAATAGTTAATTTTTTAAAAGAAAGATAGGTTTCAAGTCAAATTATATAGAATTTTAAATATTCTCTATTATTCTATGTGTGATAGCTTTATCTTCTCAAAAAGATTGTAATCTCCCTAAGGTCAGGCATTATTACACCTGACTTCCTTCTAAAGACCCAGTACAATCCAAGTTATAGACTGTTGGTCAACAGATACATGCTGATTAATAGGTAAATTAAATAATGCTGAAAAGGGAGATTGTTTTGGTATAGCTATCATTTTGGATACCTCTTTTATGGAATGTAGCTCAATTGTCCCTTTGGTAAGAAGGGAAGAGCAGGATTTCTCTCTTTCTACACATTTCAATAATTTCAAATAAAAGTCAAATTTATTGAGTGTCACAAATTCTATTGAGTACTGAATGAAAGCCTTAGATAAGGAATTGAGACATTTGAGTTCTAAACCCTGGTGCTACTCTGAGATGCTCAGCAAGTTACTTGGTCTTTCTCAGTCTTGTTTTTTCTCTGTCCAACTTCTGTCTCAACTTCTACTAACTCTCACTATTCAGGTTTCCTTGAGCATTGCTACTGCATCTGCTCAGGACTCTACTCAGGTAACATTCAGGTATTGGGGTTTTTTTGTGTGGGGGGTTCCTAATATTATATAGCTCACAAACTCCCACCAGTGTGTTTTCCAACACGATTATCAATTAATTTTAGTCATCCAGACTTAATTAGCTTTTAGAAAACTGTATTACTAAGATTGTACAATAAAAACAGTTGGTACAATTGGACGTATTCTACAGATTTCAGGGGAAAGTGGGCTCATACTTAGGGAGAACATATATTTCAAATGGGTAACTCACAATTCCTGGCTCTTGAAAGGTTTTTCCTCTCCTTTCTGGAGGGGCTGAAGAAGTGCCCCTTAGACATAGTTTGATTTCTTTGCTGAGTTCATTGGGGAACTGTGAATCCATATCCAGTCTAATTTTGCTCCCTATGTGGACACTACTTCCAACTGTGTCAGGGACATTACTAGGGTGTCCACAGGAAGATGGGATATCCTCCAGACCTCAGAAAGTTTTCCTTTAATCAAGGCTGGAGGAAGCAAGTTAAAAACTAAAGCCAAAGCCAGATGCTTTCCCCACCTTCCACACCCCCCCCCCACCCCCAATCCCCAGCCAGACCCTTCCTTCTTAAGAGTCAGTTCTCTGTCTTCTCCATCACCCAATGATCTCTGGACTCCAAATCTTTCTGAGTCAGATGAGACTGGATTATTTTATATATAATCCTTAGGGTGTGACCAAATTCCTTCAGGCAGTCTGAACACTTTTCCTGTCAAATATCACTTCCAATCTCTAAGACATCTAAATTGGCTAAGATTTTTTCACACTTATTGAGAGTATCTTTGATTTGATTTGATTTGATTCAATCACATTCACCTGCCTGGATAAGTAACAAAGTTTTGAATTCTATCTCTTTAGGTAAGATAGGAATATTTGATTTATTTATTCAACTGACCCCTCCACCACCCTTCCATAAGTCCAGAATAAATGTAAATATAAGGAATTACCATCATCTTCATCATTCTAAAAATCCAGTTTCTCAAAGCAGTCCTTTCCATTCCCTCTCTGGCTGTCATCTCTGAATCCTAAGGTCTGAAAAGACTGGCACTCAGCCCTGGCAGAGGACACTCTGTCACTCTCTCAAAAGCTTTCCCCAGAGGCTGCAAGGAGCTAGGCTAGCAGTGTACATGTGAGGGTGCACTCGTACATGTGCACCCTCGTGTCTGGGGACCCAGCCCCCACTTGCAAAACTGAGAAGAAAGCACATCCCCAGCAAACCCCTACAAGGAACATCTGGAATCTGAGCACTTGACGCCTGGGCTTCAAAGTCTCTCGTTAATGGCTTGCGACAAGCGTGTCAAAACCTGGGGATGTTCCATTTCAAGCTGACAACTTTTGTTCCCCAAACAAAGGAGAGTGATGGCGAGGCAGCATGGGGCAGCCGGACTTGATGTGACACTAAAAGTTGGCGCTGCCCAGAAAAATGTGATTTCACACCTAGGCCAATGGCCAGCATTCATTCCCTCATCAAGTCTTGCTCCCACTTGGGGCTGGCAGGTTGCTGAGCTGGCCCCTTAGACAGTTCCAAGGAGCTGTCCCTGCTGTACTCAGTGGACTTGCTGGTGGCCAGAGTGGAAGCTCAGCAGAGTTCACTTCTACTCCAGTCCAATTGCCCTCCTTTGGCATCTCCTAAAGGCGATTTCAAGGGCAGAAGGCAATCAGGAAGGGAGAGCAGATCCATCCAGGCAGCCAAGGATCCATGGTGGCCCTGTCTGCCAATCCCTTTTCTTCTCACTTCTGGCCAAGATCCCTAGGCTAACAGAACCTTATCATAGTGTATTATTATTATATGATTTCCAAAATCTCTTGACTTTAGCATTGTTGGGGGTGGGATGGGGAGAGGAAGACCACTTGGCTGGAAGTAGAAAGACTTGGATTCCATGTCTAGCTCCTGTGCAGTCTTGGCCAAGTCACTTACCTACTCCATTTCCCTTATCTATAATTATGCACTCTGCCTACTTAAAATAATCTTATCAGTGAGTTAATCAACAAGCATTTATTATGTATCTACCATGCGCAGGCCCTGTGACAATCTCTCAGGATAGAAAGAAAAAAAAATGAAGGGTTCTGCCCTCAAGCAACTTAGAATCTAACTGGGAGAGATAATATATATTTATATGAATATAAACAAAACAAATACAAGATAATTTGGAGAAAGGGCACTGACAACCAGGGAAAATCAAGAAAAGTATCTAGAAGGTAGCATTTGAGCCAGAACTGTGAGGATCAAATGAGATGATTGATTTTTGAAGTATTTTGATGGGTATTGGTGCAGCAGAAAAATTATTGGATAGGAGGAGGGGAGGTCAAGCAGCATGTGTTAGAGTCCTGGATCTGGCACTTCTTAACTATATGACCTCTGACCCTCAGTTTCCTCATCATTAAAGTGAGGACAATAATTCTTGTACTATCAACTTCAAAGGATTACTAAGAGGAAAGTGCTTTGCAAACCTTAAAGGATTGTAGAACTATGTGATGATGAGAAGGAAGCAATTGTGTGGTACCATCTTCATTCCATACATCAGCTCTTGTGGTTTACATCACAGGGCCCTAAAAGGATTAACAATAACAATGATAGTTCTTTATATTTGCATAATAGTTCACAGTATTCAAAATGCAATCACAATCAGTATCTCATTTGGGCTTCCCTATACCACTAAACCTCTTAGAGGTAGGGAGAGACAAAGTCATTCTTCCCACTGGAAGGTTCCATGATATTTACAAAACAAAGACTGAATGAATGTTTGCTATAGTCATTTTCTGGATATCAGTAGATGGAGAATGAAAAGAGCACTAGCTTTAGGGAATCTCAGTGAATTCTAAATGAGTAACTCTGGGCAATTTGTAAACCTAAATCCCAAGGTCCTAATATATAAAATAAGGTGGGGAGAGAGGCAAAAAGGGGAAGGAGTTCAGAGGGATATTGGACCAGGTAATCCCCAAGGTCTCTTGGAGCTCTCAAGTCTGAGATGCTGTAGATGATTTCCCCCAATCTTTACCGGCCTGAGTTCCAGGTAACAAATAAGTATCCTGCTTCTAGGATTGCTATTCCTGATCCCCATAACTCCAGTTATCCAACAGCTCTAGTCCTTTTAACTAGACCAACTCCTATCCAGCTTCTCTTTTCAGGTCAGTTCAAGTGGTTTATACTATGGAGCTAATGAGGTCAAGATCATAGGCCCAATTCCAGAGGGAGCCAGTCAGTGAGAGAAAAGCTCTGTTTCTACTCACAGACCATACCCCTAACCTTGGCGGGCAATCTTTGGAATGAGTGCCATTGATCACATGGGGCATGGGGTGAGAGAGTTTGGATAGCTCAGTGACACCCATCTGGAGACATGTCTACTTATGATTGGGTCAGGGCATCATCTTATATGATGCAAATAGTGCTGGCCCATTTGCTTGGCCTTGTCACACATTTCACAAAGGGCCTGGGTGGGAAGTAGCCAGAAGGACAGTTCTTTTACTTGCGCTGATCCTTGGCAAAATGATAAAGTTGGAAAAGTTTGCCTTGGGCATCTTGCCTCCACCCCTCTCAGTCGCCTTTCCCCAATTCTTTGATTCCTTTTTTCCCTGCACAATGCCCAGATTTTGTGATCTGACTTCTTTTTCCAGGTAGGGACTGGAATTTTGAACCCTCCACTCATCACAGCTCATCTACCTCCTCAAAAGGAATGCGAGTATTAACTTCATTCCCACTGAGGTTTTAGAGACTGATGACAATAGTGATGGCTCACATGTATAGAGACAATTCACAATTCACAGCTCTTTTCTCATGATAATCCATTAAGTTAGATATTATAATACAAATATAATAATTCCCATTTAACAGATGAAGAAAATGAGGCTCAGAGAAATTAAATGACTTCTTAAAGATCACAATAGAAGTTAAGATTTGAACCCAGATTCTCTGATTCCAAATCTATTGCTCTTTCCAAACAGCAAGAACCCAGGTCTTCTGACTCCAAGTACACTGGTCTTTCCATTACACATTTCTGCCTCCTCTTAATGTGTTATGCCTTAGAAAGATTTGCATTTTGAAAGAGAAAAAACTATAAACCCTAAGGAATAAATCATTAGTGGTGAAATTGTAGGCATACTGAGGAAGAAGTTGCAATGATAAATAGATCCAGATGTGTCCATGAATGCCATCAATGACATCCTTGTTATAAGTGCAAATGTACACTCTCATGCTTATCTGGCTTGCCCATCATTTCTTCAGCCCTTACAGACTAACCTTGTGTCATGGTCTATTCAATTTCCTCCATTAGGTTATGGTTCCAATGAAATCTGAGGGGCAAAGGGACCAACAAAGACAGGGACCTTTCTAGGTAGTATGGATGGGACTGTGGCAGGGGGAAGAGGATGGGAAGGGGCGTGTCTTGTTTCCATTACACTACAAGGCAGCATCACTAGCTGATTATGGGTAAATCATTGTGCCTCCCAGAACCTCAATTTCCTCATCTGTTAATTGGGGTAGGGGTATTTGCCTCACAGGGTGATTGTGAAGTACATACTTTGTACATTTTTCAAGTTTAGATCAAGTAGAAGTAATTGCTATTGTTATTGTTATCTTTCTTGGTAATATTCCAAAACTGTTTCACATGTAGCCATTCTCTGGGAGTCACCAGATTTGAAGTTCTTCATGAGTAGGAGCTAAGTCTTATTGTCCCTTTGTTCTACCTATCTCCCAGGCAGCCCCTAGTTTTGTTCTCTGTACACCAGAGGCAATCAATCAGTAAGTGACTTGCAGTCTTGACTTCAATATATGCCCTTGAAGTTGCAGAGGGTAAATGAGTTGTGATGGCTTCCATAATATGAATGCAAGCATAAGGGTAGGGACCAGCAGCATGTATGAAAATAAACTGATTCTAGAGTCAGGGAGCTTGGGTTCAAGTCTAGACTTTGCTGAATACATCCTGTTTCATCTTTAGCAAATCACGTAATCACCATGACCTCAGTTTCTCCATCTGACAAATGAGGTCATTAGGCTAGTTAACCTTTCAGTCTTTTAAGGTTGTGAAATTAGGAAACTTCTGAATAATCCTAAAAAACCACATGAAGAAAGCATGTTTCAAGTCCCATTGTTAAAGACAAAATTAAATGATAAAGTTGGAAATATGAGAAATACATTTAGGAAGGGTCTTGGAATATTCAGAAACTCTTAGGGGGTGAATTGACATAGTGTGTTGCAGCCATCCTTCCTCATGAAACAGTCATTCCTCAATTCTACTAGTAGAAAGAGAAAAGGAACCAGCAAGTAGTAGAAGCAGCCTTGGTCTCAGAGTAAAAGGATTTGGATTTGAATCTCAACTCAGATATTTACTAGTTATGGATCAGTCACTTAGTCTCTCTGACCCTCATTTTTTCATTTGTATGCAACCCATGATTCAAAAGGTTTATTCAAATAAGACTCTTCTCATTGGTGAAGCTTGATTTTTCAATGTTCCATACCTGCAAGAGGAGCAGTATTGGTGAGAGGTGGTAGGAAGAAAGATTGTGGTCTTCTGGCTTCAGCTTTGAGAGAGAACTCACAAATTTCAGACTGTCTTCAGGTCCCCAGAGAAAGAGAAAGCTATTGTATGTCACTTTCTTCCAGAGCCTTTTTTTCCCTTTGGGGACATGAATAAGAGTCTGGAATTTGTGAGTTCTCTCTCAAAGCTGAAGCTAGAAGACCACAGTCTTTCTTCACACCACCTTTCACCAACACTGCTCCTCTTGCAGGCATGGAGCATTGAATAATTCATCTTCAAGGAGAAGAGTCTTATGTAAAAGAACCTTTGAGTTAAAATGAGTATAATCAGATATTACTAACTCAAAGACCACTCATGAAGGAAGAAAGACTTTACTAACAGTAAAAGTGATGCTTCTGTCCACCAATACTGGGGTTAGTTCAGTTTGACATTTCTGACATCATCAAGATACTGCATTCAGGTGGAGAGACCATTTAAAAGCCACCTAGCTCTGGGAGATTCCTAAAAAGTCTCTAAATCAATTTCACACTTAAAATAAGTTTTATTGATACCTTTTGTTTTTCCATCACAGTCACAGTAGACTTCATTCTGCCATCCTGGATATGACCATTCCTTTTAAATAAGAAAAAATTGTTGAGCTAAACCAACCAATAAAATAACAACATGTGCAGCATTAGACCATCATGGTTTCCTCTAGGGAGGCATGCAAGGAGGATATCATTCTAGATGGGAAAGGATCCAGTGGGATCTCACTCTCTCATTAATGTACATGAAGAAGCTAAGGTTCAATTAGGTTAGATGACTTACCTAAGGACACCCAGGTGGGATCATCAGAGGTGGTCATAGGTGAGATCTGAAGCAGAGCATTGCCTCTACTTCATAATCCGTCCCCTGAAAATATCATTGCTTTTTTCAGTTACTCAGAATGTGGCTTCTCTTTAGTGGTCTTGCCATTTGTGCTGTTATAATAATTTTATATATTTTTCCTCTCTTTTTTGGTTACATATTAGAACAATTGAAAGTTTCATTGGAGGGGGGGTGAACACTGGTATCTGTCTCATAAAGGGAGTGGGTCATAGGAAGTTGCAACAGCTTGTACCTTCTCCCATGCTTCTGTAGATTTTTTCAGGGGCCTCCCAGAACCACAGAGCCACTAGTTACAGGTCTCAGCATCCAGGGTGGGGTTGCCCAACTAGGCTGTCATCTTGGTGAGAATGGTTGTGCCCTTCCTCTCCCATAGAAATGTTGAGTCACATTGTTTCCCCCCCAGCATTGAAACTATTACAGGTCCCTCTCCCCTCCCAGGCCTCCAGTCATGAAGGGGCACTCTACTCTAAGGGATACAGCAAGAATTTTAGTAAGAGACACTCTGAAAGACCCAGGAAATTTCAGTGGTTCAGGACTGGTGGTGTTGCAGTGGGCATGCCACAACCTCTCTGGGACACCATTTATAAGAGTAGACAGCAGGAAAATGAATACTATATACTGATGTAATGGAAAGAACCCTGGGTTTGAAATCAAAAGACTCAAATCTGAATCCAAATTGTGCCATTTACTGTTCACAGAATCAAAAATTTAGACCTGGAAGGGAGATTATCTAGTTCAACCCCATTTTTATAAGTGAGGAAACAGAGGTCCAGAAGGGGACAGGAGGAGAACAAGCATTTATTAAATTCTTGCTATATGCCAATCACTTTACAACATACTTTAGAAGTGTGTCCCACAAACCCTGAGAAATGGATGCTAGTAGGGTCCCATTTTATACTTGAGGAAACTGAGGCAGTCAGACTGTGATTTGCCCAGGGTCATACAGCTGATAAGTGTCTGAGGCAGGATTTGAACTCAGGCCTTCCTGATTCCAGGTCCAGCCCTCTATCCACTATACTACCAACTGCCTCAGGGAAGGCAAGTGACTTGCCCTAGGTCATAAAGATTACAAATGGAAGAATACAGATTAGATCCCAGGTTCTCTGATTCCAAATCTAGCAGTCTTTTCATGCTATTCCTTTCCTTTTAAGTGCTCCAGATTTAGATTTCCTGGGAATTAAGACATCAGAGTCAAAGGATTAGAACATCCCATCTCTCACCCAAGTCCTTGGTCATCTAGAAATCCAGGAAATCAAGGGGAAATTGTAGAATGCACCCTCACCAAGCCCAGTTTACAAAGGGGAATTCAGGAGCTCATGAACACTGCAGGAGGAGTCCAGGCAGAAGAGCCAGGGCAGACACATTACAGATAATTCTTCCAGTTTAGACCAGACATGTTGGTGTACCAAGGACCTGGCAAAATTCATCACTGGAGCAGCAATAAAGGTTTCTGATCCCAAATGTGGGGACAGGAACTGGTAAAGAAATAATACCCCCCAGGGCTCTGAAAGTTTGCAGCAGGATTCAAAACCAGAGACCTTGGAAAACTCTGTACTAGTACCCTGAGGATACAGGCAGACCAAAAACCTGCCAGCATTCTGAGCAGAAACTCTAGAGAAAGGAAGGTCAACAGCAAGACCCCAGAAATACAGATCAGGCAAATAGGACTTGACCACCTCCACCAAATGTGCAGGAGAAGGCAGTCTGACCTTGATACAAAGTCCCAATTCAGTAAGTAAGTGAGGCTGGGAATATGAATAATCAGAAGATACAAGGACAAAGAAATTTTATGGATGCAGGTATGTCCAAGACAGAACTCTGAAAGAGACTAACTCCACAACAGTTCTAAGCAAAGCCTCAAATAAAAAAAAAAACCTTGCATGTGACAATGAGGACACAGACATTCCAGAGTCTTATTGTCCTGAAATGATAACTAAAGACAGATTCTAGGAGAAAAATTCAGGGAGAAAAGTCAATTTGATCTAATACTAAAATTCAAGAGGAAACATCTCTATGAATGAAGAAAAAAGTCATGTCAATTCCATCTGAAATCCAGATAATGAAACTAGACTCAGAAAATGGAACTTCTGGACTAGGAAATTTGTAAACTTCTGAATATCTGGCCAGTGATGAACATGTATAAAGAAGAGACTCAGGAGAAAAGTCTTTTTTTTTGAAGGGGAAGTAGCAGATTTGTAATGTCATTAGTAAGGAAACTCTTATCTAGAGACTCCATTTACTGACACAAATGGACAATAATCTTAGAGAGTTACCTGAGGGTCAATAGACATGCCCAAGGTCACACAGGTAGAATGTGTCAGAGACAGGATTTAAACCAAGGTCTTCTATCCACTATGAATGAAGGATTTAATTTAATGAAATTTTAAAGTCTATTTGAATTAATTAAAAAGGTACTAGATATTCCCCTTCTCTCTGTCATTCACTGTTAATATTGAGAATTCCAGGATAAGTCAGTCAGCTATTGGGGGAAGGGGGGAGGAAAGTGCTGGGAAGTGTTGGAATAATTGCCCAAAATTGTGAATTACACCCAGGGGACATTTAAAATTTGTCAACATGTTCTTTTGACACTGGTGATTGGAAGTGAATTAGCCTATGGAGTCTAGTCCACAACACTGAAATTTAGTGATTGTGATAGAGCAATGAAATAGTTTTTGATTGAACAATGAAGAAAAAAGTATGAGAGAAAGATCTGGCATGTGGAATAGTTTGAGAATATGTAGATCAGGGAGTGAATTTGAGGGAAGAAGCACCTCTGATTAAAGTCCCTCAGGGACTGTTCCTTATTTAGAAAGAGGAGAAAGACAACTGAGAGCAGATTCTTCAGACCAACTTCATGGTAGATGAATAAGGAGACATAGAGCCAAGTAGGGGTAATCACTTCCCACCTGTGTTTGAGGGTCCTGGGACTTTTGCAGAGGTGGAAGCCTGGTACCTTTAATAGAATACTAGATCTGGAGGAAGGAAGTTCTGTGTTCAAAACCAGTCTCTTTACCTACAAACTGTGTGATCCTGTGTGTGTCCTTTAACTTCTCTGAGGCTTGGTTTCCTCATCTGTAAAATGGGGTCAATAACACCCATACTATAGTATCTCCTCACCAAGTTATTTTGAGAATCAAATGAGATGACATTAAGTGTTTTCCAAACTTTAAAGTGCTGTTTGAATGTCAGTGTTACAACTGTACCTGTGGAATGATATCAGTTTTTGGAGAGCAATGAAAGAAAATGTGTATGTCACAGTTCAGTATAAAGTGCCAGCTTGGGTTCTCTGCACCTTAGTTTCCTCCTCTGTAAAATGATGGTTGGACTAGATTTATCAATCAAATATTTGTTAAGTGCCCACAATGTGTCAGGGACTGGGAGAGACAAATACAAAGAGGTTACTTATTCACTGGGTCCCATTCTCATTCTTCTCTTTTCTATTTCCTCCCAACTTTGCCCATCAAATTCTTTCCCTTTCTTTAAGGCCAAGATCATGTAGCACTTCTTCCACAAAGCTATCTTTGACTACCTTTCCCCTCAAACTCCTTGCATGGAATTGAAAGGTAAAATAGTTATTAAGTGTTTCTATGTCCAAGTTTTATGTATCTTCCACAACTCCCATTTATCCTTAAGACCCTGATCAAGACTCACTTCTACCAGGCAGTCTTCCTTCCCCACCTCCAGTCACAATGACTTCTCTTTCTCCCCAAAACTTATCATAGTTATCATCAGTGGAGGCAATGAGAGGCAGTAAAGCATTATTGACTGAGTAACTTGGGTTTGAATCTAGTCTCTGATACATACTAGCTGTGTGACTCTGAGCAAGCCACATCATCTTTCTGAAACTCAGTTTTCTCATCTATAAAATAGGGACAAAAATACCTGTAGGGCCTCAAATATGTTGTTTCTTTTTTTTTAATTTCATACTTTTCAATTACATGAAAAAATAATTTTTAACATTGACTTAAAAATTTTCAAGTTCCAAATTCTCTCTCCCTCCCCTTCTCCCTTGAGAAAGCAAACAATTTACTATGTACTGTATACATTTGTAATCATGCAAATTCCCATATTAACCATTTTACAAAAGAAAATAGACAAAAAAAGAAGAAAGTTTAAAGAATATGCTTTGAGCTAAGTAAGATTCAATCAGTTCTTTCTCTGGAGGTGGATTGCATTTTTCATCATGAGTCCTTTGGAATTGTTTTGGATCGCTAATGTCTTCCTGAGAATAACTAAGTCATTAACAGTTAACCATTGTACAATTTTGCTGTTACTATGTACAATGTTCTCATTTCACTTTGCATTAGTTCATGTAAATCTTCACCATGTTTTTCTGAAATGATCTTGCTCATAATTTCTTATAGCACAATACTATTCCATCACAATCATATAGCACCAACTTGTTCAGCAATTACTCAATTGATAGGCATACACTCAATCCTTTGCAATCTAAATATTTTCTTACAAATAGGCCCTTTTCCTTTTTCTGTGATCTCCTTTGGATAGAGACCTAGTAGGGGTATTACTGGGTCAAAGGGTATGCACAGTTTGATAACTCATTGAGCACAGTTTCAAATAACTCTTCAGAATGATTGAATCAGTTCACAATTTCATCAACAATATACTAGTGTCCTAATTTTTCCTACATTCCCTCTAAAATTTGTCATTTTCCTTTTCTGTCTTATTAGGTAATCAGGTAAGTGTAAAGTGGTATCTCAGAGTTGTTTTAATTTTCATTTCTTTAGTCATTAGTGTTTAAAAACATTTTTTCCATATAACTATAAATAGCTTTGATTACTTTATCTGAAAACAGCCTGTTTCTATTTTCGGATCATTTGTCAATTGGAATGACTTGACTTCAAAGAAATTTAACTCAGTTCTCTAAATATTTGAGAAATGTGGTCTTTATCAGAGCAATTTACAGTAAAATTTCCTACAATTTCCTGCTTCCTTTCTAAACTTGGCTGCATTCATTTTGTTTGCGCAAAAACTTTCCAAAATTATATTTTTTTAATATTTCCCCCAATAGCATGTAAAAACTATTTTAACATTCTTTTTTTAAATTTTGAATTCTAAATCTCTCCCTTACTCTCTCTTCAATTCCTTCATTGAGAAGGCAAGTAATTTTATATATCTTATACATGTGTAGTCATTGGAAATACATTTCCATATTAGTTATGTTGTGAAAGAATCACAAACCATACACCTCACCCTCAAAACCAAGAAAATAAACAAAGTCAAAAAAATGTAAGCTTCTGCATTCAGACTCCATCTGTTCTTTCTCTAGAGGTGAATAATATTTTTCATCTTAAGTCCTTTGGAAATTGTCTTGAATAATTGTTTTACTGAGAATAGCTAAGTCATTTACAGTTGATCATTGTTCAACATTGCTATTAATCTATATAATGTTCTCCTTTTTCACTTTGTATCAGTTCATGTACATTCAGGTTTTCCTGAGAGCATCGTTATAGTATAATTGTATTCCATTACAATCATATATCACAACTTGTTCAGATTTTCCCCAACAGATGAGCGTTCCTTGATTTCCAATTCTTTGCCATTGCTAAAAAAAGAGGTGCTCTAAGTATTTGTGTACATATGGGTTCTTTTCCTTATTTTTTTCCCAATCTCTTTGGAATACAGACCTAATAGTAGTCTTGCTGCGTCAAAGGGTCATGATTTTATTGCCCTAAGTTCCAAATTGCTCTCTAGAGTGATTGGATCAGTTCACAACTCTAGTGCAGTAGTGTCTAAATTTTCCCACATCCCCTCCATTATTTATCATTTCCCCTTTCTGTCATTTTGGCCAATCTGATAAGCATAAGGTGATACCCCAGAGTTGTTTTATTTTCCATTTCTCCAATTAATAGTGATCAATAGTCATATTGTCATATGAAAATAAATAACTTTGATTACTTTGTCTGATTACTTGTTCTTGTCTTTTGATCATTTATCAATTGGGGAATGACTCAGATTCTTATAAATTTGATTCAGTTCTCTATATATTTGAGAAATTAAGTTTTTATCAGAATAACTTGCTGTAAAAATTTCCCCCCCCACAGTTTCCTGCTATCCTTCTAATCTTAGCTGTATTGATTTTTGTTTGCACACAAAAAAATTATTTTTATATATTTAATATAATTATTATATAATTATCCATGCTACATACAGTAATTTTCTTTTTCTCTTATTTGGTTATACAAAAGATTATTCTGAGAATTAAATGAGATTATGTATGGATTTTGTAGACCATACAGTGCTAGATAAATCTCAGTCATAAATATTAACTACCAGTCACCTGTCGCACATTGCCTCTGAACTTTTTTACATTGTCTTAATTATCCCTTTACATATTTAACTTTTCCTTGACTCTGCTCAAAAACTTTCAGTGGCTCCCTAAAGCCTTTAGAAAAAGTTCAAACCTTTCAGGCTGACCTTTCTGCCTCTAATCTCTTTTTCCACCCTGACCTCAATTACTCCTCCTTACTCACTCTACAATTTAGTCATTCCAAGTTACTAGTCATTCCTCTTTCTTGCCTCTGAGTAACTTTCCAAGATGTCTTTTATCCCTGGCTTTAATTCTCAAAATCTTTATCTTTCTTCAAGCCTCAGTTCAGCTACCCCCTCCTCCAGAGAGCCTTCCCTGATCTCCCCCACCTTCAGTAGTAAAAAGCCTCTCATTCCCAAAAGCTTTATGTTTACTTATCTATGTACATGTATCATTTTGTCTTTATACAAGCAGCATCTAGCATAGCTCCTTGTTTGCTGTTAGCTTTTCAATAAGTATTTTTAAAACTGAATTGAAATTATCATCTTAAATAAGTGTCTCCAGAATAGAGATGGGGCCTGGGAAGGATTGAGCCCTGTTTTCTATTTCATGTATCCCCAACACATCCAGGACCTTGCTTAGAATAAGTGCCTAATAAATGTTTTTTAATGAAATTGTTGAACTGATGTCAAGCACAGTCCATAATAGATGCTTAAACACACACACACACACACACACACACACACACACACACATACATATTTCTTGAAGGGATAAACAAAGGAGGGAATCTGGTCCTGCAAAATAAAAAAAATGCTCCTAAGAAATGGGTATTTTATTTGTTTGAAGGAACATCAATTTCCCAGCTAGCATTATATGTGGGCAGAATAGGTGATGGCCTACACCTTATGATTTGAGGGGCTGAGGGAAGACCCTTATATTCCAAAATAGTTTTTATTGGCCTGTTGCTAACATTTGAAATTCCACCATTGGTAAGTAATTCATTCCTCTGGGTTAAGTAACCACTCCCCCTGTGGTCCCCTTTTAAAAGTCTCTTGGGGGTGGGGAAAGGAGGAGTGATATATTAACTCACTCGCAGCTCTCTAGGATGACTTTCCTCCTTGCCAGGAAGGCTAGGGACAGCAGAAGGGCACTGGATGCTAGGAAAGGGGAATGGTAAAAGTAAAAGGCATTCAAGAGCATTCAAACTTCCCCTCCATCATGGTTGTCCATGGGGCTTCTGGAACAACTGGGTTAAATGGAGGGAAAGCTGCACAAAGGGCGAGCTTGGGCAAAAGACAAAGCTCTCAGTCCTCATGCTCTTTGGTGCAAGAATTGAATATGGAAAAAAAATGCAGCTGTGTGGATCAAATGCCAGTTGTGGGAAGATTGGAAGGAGCTCCTCATTCCTCGGAGCAGGATGTTGCTAAGTTTTTCCGCTACCAAGAAACAACTCGTTGACACTGCCCTTGGTAATCACGCCAGGCATCACACGTACAACACATATTTTGCCTGACATTCAATTAGAATAAGAATTTCTCTCTCTCTACACATACCACTTGACTTCTTGTACTTCAGGGTGGCCTTGGGCTTGGGATGAGACATCAGGAGAACACTCCTGGGGAGCATAGGATAGATTTTAAAGATCATCTAGTCCAATCTTATCACTTTACAGGTGAGGAAACTGAGGCCAAGGAAGAAGAAATATCTTACTCAGGGGTCAAGAGGTGGAATTTGAATCCCACTCCCATTTCAGATTCAGAGCCATTTCTAGTTCTTTACTCACTCTCTCTCTCTCTCTCTCTCTCTCTCTCTCTCTCTCTCTCTCTCATTCCCTCCACTATTGACAATTCTCATTCTATAGGCCAGGGAATCTATCTACACAAATGGAATTAAATCATACTGAAGATAATCTGAACACCGTTCTGCCAGCAAGCAACTGGATCACCCTGTTCTCCATACCTCTACAGACTTTAAGCACCCCTTATGTCAAGGACCTATCTCATGGATCCAGAGCTGAAAGAAATCTCAGGGGTCATCCAGTCTAACTGCTTCCTTTTATAGAAGAGGAACCTGAGTCTCCAAAGTTATCCAGGTAATAAGTGTCCAAAGTTGACTCAGATCTTCTCACCCCTTCCTTTTACTGAGTCATGGGGAAGTTTATAGACTTGTTCAAAGTTATCCAGGTAATAAGTGTCCAAGGTGAGATTTGAACTCAGATCTTCTAACCCCTTCCTTTTATAGAAGGGGAAACTGAGTCATGGGAAGGTTTACAAATTTCTCCAAATTACCCAGGTAATACATATCCAAAGTGAGATCTGATCTCAGATCCTCTTAACTCCAGAGCTATGTCAAAATAGAGATAATTACCATAGAATGATAGAATCTCAGTGTATGAAGGGACATCACCAGAAAAGAAATTCCTCCTCCAACCTCCCAGAGAAGTTAGCATCCAGACCTACAATGGCAGAAAGCTCACTAAGCCATGGAAGCAACCCATTCTAATTCAAATTGATTAATTATTAGGAAAGTTTTATTTTTGTAATCTCATTTATGTAGCGCTTCAAAGTATGAGAAGGTTTATCTCCTTTGACCTTTATAATAGCCCTCTGAGGGAGATGCTATAATATTCCCATTTTACAGATAAGGAAATTGGGGTACACAGAGGTTAAGTGACTTATCCAAGGTCATGCAAATTAGTTTTTGAGTTGGAGTCTGCATGACTCCAAGTCCAGTGCCCTGTCTCCTATGTAAAAGAGGAAGTGGGGAGATATAGCTGATAGTGTGCTAGACTTTGTAGCCTAGAAGACCTGGGTTCAAATCCTGTTTCAGACACTTAATTAGCATTGTATCCCTGAGAAAGTTGCTGAATCTCAATCTCCTCACCTGTTAAAGGAGGCAGTTGGACTCAATGAATTTCTAGATCCTTTTCAACTCTAAATCTATGACTCTGTGAGAAAGTGCTTTATAAACTTTATAGTACTACATGAGGGTCAATTATTTTTCATATTCTCTTCCCTGCCTAGCTCACAGTTATGAAGATTTAATAAGAATAGTGGATGGGAATTCACTTTTAAAAGGGGAAAGTTATATGTAAAGGCAAGTTATTATCTCCAATTATGAGCTCTGTGATCTAGGCAAACTCTGGCCGTGAAAGATGGGGAAATAGACCTCTGCTGCTAATTTGTAAAATAGTTAATATTTGCATTACCTGCTTCCCAGGGGTTCTCTGAAGATCAAATCTACTATAGTAGGTAAATCATTCTTGAAATGATAAAAAACACTTTATAATTGTAAGCTATTAGCATTACTTTAAGACTTCAATGTCTGTCACATCACTGTGAGTCATCCCTTCTTTGTGGAAATGGAAACTCATCACCTTCTATCATTCCTATTATTAAGACCAATTTAAGGAACCAGGCATTTAATAAATAATATTGATGAGGAAAAAGAAGACACTAATGCTGAGAGTTCATAAATACTGTTTTCTGGTCACAGATCCTTCAAAGAATTCCAAGCTCTTAGGAATTAGGTCAGTGGAAGAAGGACAAAAAAATCCCCATTCACTGAAGTTTCCAAGGGCAGAAGGAATGGAGGTGGGCATACAACTCAGGATAAGGGATAGATTTCTTAGTGGGTAAAATAAAAGGGTAGTGGTTATTCTCTGGACAAAAGGAATCTTCCATCTGCCAAAGTTTCATTTTAAAAAGGAATATTCCCCCAGGGAATTTAAGTGTTTATATACAAATCACTAACTACTTAGCAAAGAAACTGGGGCCAAAGAAAGTAAAGTTTTAATTATGTTTAGAAGCCTATTTCAGTTGAAAGTGATCATGGAATTTAGAGCAGGGAGTGACCTTATAGATACTTTAGTTAAAGTAATCCTTTCATCTAACAACTGGGGAAACAGAGACCCAGAGATGATGACTATGATGATGAGGATGAGGATGAGGATGATGAAACCAATAATATGGAGTGACTATACTTGGAGAGAGAAGGAATACTCTTTTTTTGGATTTGATCTTTACTGTCTTGTCAATGTACTTGGAAATGATTTACAGTGGCACACTGAAGCTGCTAGGTTTCATGCTAAGTAGCAAACCATGGACTGAAGATTCAATTTACTCTTAAAGACAAAAAAAGAACAAAACAACATATGTAGTCTTTAGTACAGTGTAAGGAGGAGAATGATTGTGAAGGCAGTCTTTTTAAAGCCTCAGTATGAAAATCTTTCTTTAAAACAACTAGATCATTTACAAGTTATTTAGTGAGATTTTACATCAGATTTTTTTCATTTTTCAAAAAGCCTTTCTCTTTTAAAAATGTATTCTATTTTCCATTCTTTTCAAAGTACATATTTTTATTAAATGCAAGATGGCCAACTATGTAAATGGTTCAAGCTCTTTTTGATTAAGCATTGCCCTACAGAACCAAAGTTTGTTGCATAAACTAGCTAACTTGGCTCTGTTTGGAATATTTCATCACAATCAGGTCTCTGAATAATTTTTTCTCCCTTTCACACACTCTATACTAAAATGAATTTAGCCACTTGGTGTTCACTCTGCATAACAGTCAATTCCCCACTTTGCACAAGACATCTTTTAGGTCTAGAATGCACTCTTACATCATCTCCTGAGTTTCTTTCAAGGCTCAAGTCAAGTGGTATGCCTTATAAAAGGGCACTTTTCTTCTCCCTTCATTTTTTTTAGTGCTCTCTAGAAGGGATAGTCTTATTTTAAACATATACATATATATATATATATCCTTAAAACATGTTGATTGATCAATAAACTGATGGTGACTTTGATGAATGTTATGACCCCTCACATAGTATTTGCATTAAAAAGAGAATGCAAGGTAGACAGAGCCAATCAGGTCAGAACTATAAGTCATATTAGAAATAAATTAGTATCATAGAATCATATATTAAGAGCTAGAAGGAACCACAGATGTCCTTTATTCCTAATCTATCATAGAAAAAGAAACTGAGACCCAGAAAGGAGAAATTACTTAAGGTCACACAAGATCCAGTGGCAAGGCCAGGATTTGAATGAAGGGTCTCTTTCTCTAAATACAATCCTCTGCCCACCATAGGAAATAAAGAAAATTACTCTGCTTTTTTTTATTGGGATGGGAGAATGACTACATCATTTTCTGACTTCCACAAATAGACTGAGCTGTCACTTGCTAACATCTGACCAATGGACATTTTGCTCCTTCTTAGGTCTACAATGCTAGCTTTCCTTCGCTGGCTAAAGGTAGGAGAGATTGAAGAGAAATTGTTTTGTTTCCCGGGAGAGAGTCTGGGTTCTGTCTGGCTTACCTTCAACCAAGTAAACCTCTGAACCTTAGAGTTGAGTGAGTAGCCATTGGGCCACAAAGTCCAAATTATTCATAGAATCCTAGAATTTGAAGATTAAAAGGAACCTTGAGGATCATCAAGCCCATCCTCCCATCTTTCCCAGGATTAGATGAGCTGAGGCAGATGTTAGGATTGAGAAAGCAGGTGTTCTCCAAAGCCCAGGGCAGCCAAAAGGGAGCCAAGTTCCTTTCCCCAGTTCTCACAGAGTATGGCTTTGGGATCTATCAATGGCGCTCATAAAAGGAAACTATACCTATTAGATCCAAAGCAGATCTGGAGAAAGAAAGATAAGAGCCAACATGTGGAGAGGTGGGATGGAGAGCCTCATAGCCCACCCCAGTCAACCTTGCTCTAGGCTTCCAAGTGATGGTTCTCTCTAAGGAAAAAGGCCAAAGTTATAGAGACTAATCTATTTTATTTCCTAAATCTTTCTGAATTAAATCATGTTCCTATCCAAGGCCTAGATGTGATAAAATGAATGCCTTTTTTAAAAATGTTAAGTAGCTCCAACTCATTCTTTAGAACTGTGCTGCCACAAAATCAATAAACACCTACTGATTTGAATTAATTGGGGCTACCTCCTTCCTTCAAACTAATCCCTATATCATTTGTGTGTATTGCCTTATTCCAAATCACTTACACATATATTGACCCCAATCTCTATCCCCAAAAGAAGTTACCACATTCAAATACTCAAGTGAATCCATGACCTCTCAATGGAGTATTCTCTCCATCAACACATATTGTAGCCTATCCTTGCCTGCCTATCCTGTGCAGCTCTTGTCTACATCATCCTACCAATTCACCAAAAGAATTTACCTAACATACTGAAGACCTTTCTAACTTCCTCTTGAAATCATAAGAATTACAATGGCATATGGAGATTATCCATAGATTAGTCTTTGCCTTAGACACATGACTAACCCCATCTTCTTTTTAGCTAATACATTTCTTTGACATATATCACTTTTTCATAATCCTTGTTTGTAATGAATTACACTCTACTCACAAGCACTACGTGGTTCTCTAATACTCTTTGGTTGATCATGAATTCTAATGTTTCAGAACTGTAGTGCTTGGTGATTCTCAGTCATTCTATGTGTGTGTGTGTGTGTGTGTGTGTGTGTGTGTGTGTGTGTGTGTGTAAATGTATATGTGTGGATGGGTGGGGTATGTATCACTACAGAGATCTCGCAATTCAATGTTCATTTGCAATGTCTGTGGGGATTAGGGGGAAGAATTGGCACATGTTCTAGACATATATTTATATTTGTAATGAGTGAAGTCTTTAGGTTGACCACTCAACTGTATGCCATTGTCTGGGGAGGGGTATTCCACATTTACTGAATTTTTCCTAGATAGGTAAAGTCATACTCATTTGAGTGGTTATAGATATAAACCAGGGAACTCTACAATGTTCTGGAACTTGATGCTATCAATACAATATCATCTGCAAACAGTAACATCTGGAAGATTTTACTATCCAGAGGGAATTCCACCTTGACTTAGATTCTAGGTCAAAGTATTTTTGAGATCTTTAAAGTCATCAAAGCCTTATTGTGTCTAAGTATCTTTGACCCACCTTTTTCTTGCAGAAAGGCAAGGAAAGAATACCCCCAGATTAACCTGCAGTGCCAATATGAGGCAAGGAGGATTGAATCAAGGAGAATAAATTATAACTTTGCAAATTCTATCTTTTTTGCCTCACCAGTTCTAAATTCACTGGATACATCCCTAAATTTTTCAGGCCCATCCACCAACAGGAAGTCAGAGGTCTTGACCATTGGCTCAGTTTGAGTCTCCCATCACTTTTAAATCCCTCTGCCTTCCACAGAGCTGTCCCAATCAAAACTGGGTCAGCTGGGTCAGATTTATACAACATCCACTCAAGAGCTTTCTCATTGAACTTCTAAATTCTGGTATCTACTGTTAGAACAGAGAGAATATCTGAAAAACTGGCATCCTACCTCTATCTATCCTTCCTCATCTCTGCCCCTCTGGCCCACCATCAGCATCCATCCCCATCATCTTTCCTCCATGCAGAATTTTGCCCTAGGGCTATAAAGTTCTTGGCAGGCACCCATTCCAAACTGATAAAAAAGGAGAAGGAAAAAAATCCTCAGCCATTGCCAACAACTGGGACTGTGCCAAGTTATGCCAGTTGCAACTGTACAAGAGGCTTAAGCTGAGGTGGAGGTCTGCCTGGATAAAAAAAAAAGAAAGAAAGAAAGAAAAAGAAGGAAGGAAGGAAGGAAGGAAGGAAGGAAGGAAGAAAGAAAGAAAGAAAGAAAGAAAGAAAGAAAGAAAGAAAGAAAGAAAGAAAGAAAGAAAGCAAGCCCTTGGTTCTCTTGAGGGATGGGAGGAAAACAAGAGGGATAAGAGCTTTCCCTTTGTTCTACTTCCTGACACCAGTGGAATCCCCTGACTCCCCAGGCACCTCTTATCATCTGGGCTGGTGGGCATCTCCATCTGAGGTCACATTTTTCATAGTTCAGATCCTAGCATCATGATATGTCTTCAGGACCAGGACCAGCACAGGTAGGAAGGCAGGCAAGTGGTTTGGAAGAGGAAGATTTCCTGAACAGCAATCACTCCAACATTGGCCAAGCTCCAGTAGGGTGTGTGGGTTTGTTTGGTTGTTTTGTTTTATTTTATTTTATTTTTTTCATTTAATAGCACTGTTTTAAAAAAAAATATTGGAGAACTCTATGTAAGAGCAAGGAGAACAGGAATTCTAGGTCTGGGCTTGGACCCCTGTCATTGGGTCTCAATGCAGATTCCCTGTGTAGGTACAGATTTCTAAAGTCATTTTTAGTCAGTGTGGATTGAACTAATCACTTACCAGTATAGAGTCTCAGTTTTCTCACCAGTACAATGAGTGGTATTTACCCTTATCTCTCCATTTATAATCAAATAATGTGAAATCTAAAAGGGAACTTAAAGAGAATTTAGTCTAGCCCTCTCATTTTTCAGAGGAGATAGCACTGAGACAATTAACTTACCCAGACCTCACAAGTTAGACCTAGGATGAGACCCAGTCTTCTAAATCTACTTTTCAATGACATCATGATCAATATTTTTTTTGGCAGGGGGAGAGAGGTAGGAGATAAAGGAAGTCGGGTCCTGTGGTTTTATCAACATCGGGATCTTTGATTTATAAACTCTCCTTTTACCAATACAAACTACTTGCTGGTCTGTAATTTACATCCTTAAAGAATTGTCTAAGGGCTTCTTCCAGGTTAGGGACTGCTTGACAGGAAGATGTGAGTTGAAGTCCTGCCTAGGATCCATTCTTGCTTCTTCCTTTCCAAGGAAGTGTCTCTAATATGCTTGGAGCACAAAGCCCTTCAAGATAAAGAAAATCAAGGACTTCATCAAAGCAAATTTGTGATGAATTGGAATGTTTAGAGAATGGGGTCACTCCTTGAGGGCTAAACAGACAAAAAACCCTTTGGATTCAAGGTGATGTTGCAAACATATCTAAACTGTCAATGTTTACTGCTCTGTTTTGGTTAAATCAAATTGAGTGACAGATGTGCAGATGGTGAAAAGAGAGCCAGACCAGAGCCAGGAGTCCTGAATTCTATTTTATTTCTGCTATTAGGTAGTTGGGGGCGGGGGGGGGGGGGGGCTTTGGGCAGATTCTACCCCTTCTCTGGGATCCATCTGTAAGAGGAGTTAGATGGGAAGGAAAAAAGGAAACAGTGTTGTGCTCCATGCTTTATGAATATTATCAAACCTGATCCTCAGAGCAACCCTGAGCGGTCAATGCTGTGATTATCTCTATTTTATAGTTGAGGAAACTGAAGCAGACAATGGTTAAGTGACTTTGCCCAAGGTCAAAGAGCTAGTAACTATCTGAGGCTGGATTTGAAATCAGACCCAATCTTTCATTCACTGAGTCAACTGACTAGGGGATTCCTAAGATCCTATCTAACTTTCAATTTCTATGACTTGATAATGGGGTCTTTATGCTGAGGATGACTTCCCTCAGGATCATTCTTCAGAATATCACTGTCTGAGGCTGAAACTGGAGATAGAAAAGGTGAAAGAAATGGTAATAAATGAAGATGAAAGTAGGATGCACCCTGGAAGTTGCCCCCTCTTTTTTTGTTCCCTGAGAGTTTTTCAGTCTTTAAGATGACTTTTTCTCTATACATGGGTGGCCTGTGTTTTCCTATCTCTATCTTTGTTTCCCTCTCCCTCCCCCTTCCCAAGCTGATTGTTGCTACCCTTTGAAACTCAAAGGGCACCTCCTCCATGATCTGCCCTGATCTGGTACTGACCTTCCTTCTCCCTCACTCAGATATCACATACCCCTCTCTTTGCACCTCTTGAAGGCTCTTATCATGCAATGTTTTGTTATAATTATGTCTATAAGAGGCAGCAAGGCGGAGTGGATAAAGAACCTGTCTGCTCTGAACCAGGAAGACCTAAGATCCAGTTCTGACTCTGACATAGACATGACCCATGTAGCACTATTGGTCAGTAGTGTCAAACTCAAAGAGAAATGGGGGTCCCTGAACCCTGAGGATCACACACCCTCTGACATAGTTATGTATATATATGTATGTAGTATTATCTACATTTTACTACATTTGTATTTATTTTGTTAAATATTTCCCAATGACATTTGAATTTATTTCTGCTATTAGTTAGTTGGGGGACTTTGGGCAGATTCTACCCCTGGATTTTAAATCCAGCATCAGAAATGTTGTGAGCCACTTTTTGATACTTCTCTATTTGATGCTGACTGATGATGAGGCTAATGTTGCAAAACCAATAAGATGAATAAGTAAATGCTTTGCAGTAATATTGGATATTAATCATACTGCTAGGACTAATGGTTGAACAAATAGACTAATAATTTCAATGATAATAATTGTTTCAATAATAATGAAAAATTAAAGGAGTAGATAGAAAATATTCTTTTTTTAGTTTGTTTTTTTTTTTGCAAGGTAAATGGGATTAAGTGCCTTGCCCAAGGCCACACAGCTAAGTAATTATTAAGTGTCTGAGACCGGATTTGAACCCAGGTACTCCTGACTCCAGGGCTGGTGCTTTATCCACTGCGCCACCTAGCAGCCCTGATAGAAAATATTCTAAAGATATTTTTGGTGTATTTCAGAAGCCTATAATTATGACTCCTATTCCCAATGGAATGGCTGGAGAACTCTCTAAGACTCTAAGTTGTAAAGTAGAGGGATTTTCTTAACCTGGGAGTTCCCTATGCCAATGAAACCACAGGTCTGATTCTTATTCCATGATCACAGAGGGGACATATTCCCCCTATTAGGTTGTAAATATCATGCATGCAAGAATCTGTGTTTAAATTTACTATCTTATTCCGTGTCTAACAAACTGTTCTGCATTTAGAACATATATTTATTAGATGTTCCTGTTAAATGGGAAAAAAGAGTGATAACACCCCCCCATCACTAAGGGTTCTCCATAGTTAAGATTTTGCTATATTTTGAGACTTTTAAGTTCCATAGATCAAATATGTGTAACATGAGATATGATTCAATAAAATTTCAGAAAATCTACTGAAAATTTGGCAAGCTTTTCAAAATGGAAAATCTTTATTTAATCTTGGTCTGGTGTTTCAAGAAGGGAAGAAGGAAAAAAGATGGACATTTTACAGGAGGGAACACCCAAGGGATATTACCTCAAGGAATTGCTGAGGGTCTTCAAGACCCCCAAAATGAACAAAACACTAACATAGGCTGTGAAGCATCAGCCTCCTATTAACCCCCTCCACTCCACACTGGGAAAGAAACAATATATTTAAGTATATAATATGAATTAATGGCAGTTAGGTGGTTCAGTGGATAGAGCATTGAGCCTAGAGTCAGAAGAATCTTACTTCAAAGCTGATACTGGGAAAGTCACTTAACCCTGTTTGCCTCAGTTTCCTCATCTGTAAAATGAGCCAGAGAATGAAATTACAAACTGCTCCAATACCTTCATCAAGAAATGAAAAGGTGGACATAGCTAAAATGAATGGATAACAAAAATATAAATTAATAAATCTAGTGATTGCAGAACTATATAATTCAGGCCATCTAAGCTCTAGACTTAACTCTGCTCCAAAGTGACTGTATGAACCTAGGCAATTCATGAGACTATTGATTTAGAACATGAAGGGACTTTTGAACTCATTCATTTTAGACAAAGAAATAGGACCAGAGTAAAATCACTTGCACAAGGTCTCACAGGCAGTTAGCAGCAGAAGCAGAATATGAACCCAGATCCTCTTACTACAAATCCAGTATTCTTTTCATTGCACCAAGAAATCTTTATATTGCCTTCCTCTTCATTATCAGGGTGTGGTTTCTTGATCCTGCTTTCTTCTCCCTAAAGTAAATTCTGCAAATCTTCACAAGTTGCTCTGAATTCTTCACATTTTTGAAGGATAATCTGAGTCTCTGTTTCCTTACATATAAAGTGAGATGGTTAAACTAGTTGAGGGATCTCCCAGCTCACAAACTTTCTAAGATGTTTCTAATGAATGAGTGTTCACAGTCCTCAGCACAGCCACTTATACTGAAAGGACTGCCGTCTTCTCCATCTGCTGGACTCATAACCGAAGAAGCATCTTTGATTCTTCCCTCTCCCTCATCTAAACCATTCAATCAGAGCAGCACATTATTCAGAGCTAGAAGGGGACCTTGGAGTGCAACTCCTTTATTTTACATTTGAGTTCACTGAGCTTCAGAAAAGCTGAGTCCTCAATTTCATACATTTTCTAGGGTTTGTCGATTATTTCTCAATAATACCTTTCACATCTGTACCACCTCTTCACTCCTACTGCAATAATTGTAGTTCAGGTCCTCATCTTTTCTCACTTGAACCATTATTATTGTGCCTAACTTACCTCCTTGCCTTCTATCCTTTCCCCCTGCAATAATCTTCATCCAAACACTGAAGACATCTACCAAATTTACCACTATGATCATGCCACTCTACTCAAAACACTTTCAGTGACTGTTTACAAGAAACTCCTTATCCTGTCATTCAAGTGAATGGCATGAATGACAATGAATGCCTTTGCAATCTTGTTCCAAACACCTTTTCAGACTTTTCTTCTTCCACTTCCCTTCACAAACTCCATATCTTAGACAAATTGGACCACTTTCTATTTCTCTTTCTCATCCCACTCTCCCCTGTCACCATGTTTTTGTTCACACCATCTCCCATGCCTGGAATGAACTCTTTCCATCTTTTTTTAAGGCGTAGTTCAGATACTTCTTCCTCCATGAAGCCTGCCCTAACATATCTATATGAAAATGATCCCACCCTTCACAAATCTCTCCTAACATCATCTGAGTCTTTCCTTTGCACTCAGTTACTTTGTATACATATATCCTTTCCCCAACATCCCCATCAGACTTGTAAACTTCTAAAAATTAGGAACTACCTTTGTATCTCCACTAACACAATGACTTGCATGTAGAAGGTGCTAAATAAATGTTTGTTGAGTTAATCTGAATCACTGGGACCAATATATATGGATCTGGGCCAAAGGGTTGGCAACCTATGGCATCTTGCCAAAGACAGCATATGATATTATTGTGAATAATAGATACTATGCCTGGGGTTATGAGAGAGGCATATGTAGACTTGTGTTTGGTTGGGAAGAGACCACCCTTCTGCTCAATTGTCCCTCCCTGTTCTCTGAACCCCAGAGTCCATAGCCGTGTGAATGTGACCTACCAGACCTAGGGAACTCAAAATTGTTTTCTTATTTCAATTAAATTTTTTCAAGTAAAATTTTACTTTTTCTCCCTTCTACCATTCCCTCTCCACCACTGAAATTAAAAATAAAAACAAGGGTGCATAAGTAAGTACAACAAATTTTCACTTCAATGACTACTAAAAAACATTTGTCAGTCTTCATCCTGCATTTATCAACTCTATCAGGAAGTAGGTAGCAGTAGCTGGCTTCATCTCTGGTCCCTCATGAAACAAAGTAATTCTACCCTACCTGTTGTTTCATCACTACAGAGGGAACAATAGTTGGACTGCTTACTTCTCAAGGTTATTGTGAAATAAGTGACTAGTAAGCTCTAAAGGGATAGGGGCTGGACCTATGATTTAATTGGTATTCAAAACTCACAAATGAGGAAGAACTCTCATGCAGCACCTTCCTTGTCATTTAGTTGTTAGAAATCTAGACTAGAACTCTGAGAGATTGATTGACTTATCCAGGGTCATACAGTCAAGTATAGAGGCAGGTAGGTGATAGTGGGTGGAGTGTTGGACATAGAGTCAGGAAGATCTGAATTCAAATCCTTAGTTAATTATGTGACAGCTCACTTACCTTCTTTTAGCCTTAGTTTGCTCATCTGTAAAGTAAAATAATAGCATCTACCTCAGAGTTGATTGGGAAGATCAAATGAGACAGTATGTGCAAAGTGCTTCGCAGATGTCAAATTGATATATAAATGATCGCTATTATTAGATGCTACAAAGCACTGGGCCTGGAATAAGAAGACCTGAGTTCAAATCTAGCCTCAAAAAATAGTTGTGTGATTCGAACAAGTGTCTTAATCTGCCTGTCTCAGTTTCCTCAACTATAAAATGGGGATAATCATAGCACCTACCTCCCAGAACTGTTGTAAGGATCAAATGAGATAATATTTGTAAAGCACTTATGCCTTTCATTCAATTGGCACTATATAAATGTTAGTAATGATAAAGATGACATGTCCAGTTGGTCTGGCTTCAAAGCAGGTTCTCTATCTACCATATAATTCTTTTGCCTTCAAAAAGACGTGGGTCAATCATGTAGCCAGAGCACATGTCATGGACCTCAGAAGCCAGTCCAACCTGCTTTTTTATGGATGAAGAAACTGAAGCTGAGGAAGGCTGAAAATCTGGGGCTCTTTCCACTGGACTATGATGGATAGCTTGAGTGGCTAAGTTGTTAGCCATGAGAAAGAGGCACCAGGAGAATCTAAAATTCATGAGAGCAGGTGCAATTTTTCTTTATATCTTTGCCTCTCTGATACTGAACAAGGCATCTTGTACAGAAAAGATGCTTAATAAATACTTGTTGAATTAAAAACTGAAAATGTTCAATTCTAGGATTTTTACCAATTTCATCATGCCCTTCAAAATACTTTCGGTGACTCTCCTTATCCTGTCATTCAAGTGAATGGCATGAATGACAATGAATGCCTTTGCAATCTTGCTCCAAACACCTTTTCAGCCTGTTCTTGTTCCACCTCTCTTCATGAATTCTGTATCTTAGACAAATTGGACCACTTTCTATTTCCCTTTCTCATCCCACTCTCTCCTAGAAGAAGGCCTAGAAGACCCTAGAAGAAGGCCTCCAAGACAATGGAGAGATCCTTAAAGAGTCTAGAAGGAAAATGTGAATAACTATCTGGGAAGAGAAGATGTAAATGAGTTGCGATGTGCATCAGTGGAGGGGACATCCTTATGGATGAGTCACCGATCCTCTGAAGAATAAGTATGAGTGTGCAATTCCTTTACAGTCATAGAATACCTGGCCTTACTCTAAAGTGGAGAACCACACCTTTCCATTCCATGTCAACTGCCACTTCTAAAAGGAAAGCTCAAAAACATTCATGCTCCCAGTACTGGGTTCTCATTAGCCAGTGTCCATTTCTATAAATATTAACATTTAAATATACTATCCTCAGGGCAGCTCTAAAGCTTAGTAATAAAATTTATCATACACACTATAAAAATCTTTAAGATTTACAAAGAACTTTCCTCACAAACACACCTACTAATGTATATTACAAGCACAATTATTCTCATTTTACAGATGAGAAAATTGAGAGTCTAGGAAATTAAGTGGTCATAAATGTTTGCATTTCTGATTTAGACAGTTAGTCCATAGAGCACTAGACCTGGAGTCAGGAAAATCTTTTTTCAAATTCATCCTGATACTTCCTAGCTGTATGATCCTGGGCAAGTTACTTATCCTCTATCTGTCGCAGTTTCTTCAATTATAAAAAGGAAATAATTATGACACCTATCTCCAAGAGTTGTTGTGGGATTAAATGAGAATATTATAAAGCATTTAGCACAGTGGTTAACACTACATAAATTCTAATTATTATTGTGATGATGATGAGAATATTTCCATCCTATAGAACAAGAGTTCTTAAACCTTTTTTGTCACATGAACCCCTTTGACAGTTTGTTGAAGCATAAGAATAATTTATCAGAATAATGTATTTAAAGACATAAAGTAAAACATACAAGATTACAAAAAAAGATAATTATATTAATATACATTTATCAAAATATTTCTAAAATCAAGCTCAAGAACCCAGATTAAGAACCTCTGCTTTAAAGAGGTCCAGGTCCAGGATTTTTCTTTTGATCCTGAAACACATAGGTTTCAAAAGAAACTTTGATGCCATCAGTCTTTGATTCAATGGCCCCAGTGCAGGTGTAGGCTGGTTTAAGGAAATTCAGGGAAGAACATGGAACAATCCCATAATAGTAGCATCTGGGCGTGTGATGTTTTGATTTGTTTGTTTTGTTTTGTTTTGTTTTTGTGAGAGAAGGGGGGAGGAAAGGATCCATAAGAGAAAGCAAGTTTCCCTGAGGAAGATGTGACCTCACTACCTAAGGGTGGGGTGATGAAAGCCACTAAGTAGTCCCAAGTTGTGACATTAAAGAGGGGAACCCTTCAATATTCCCAGGGTGGGAGGAATGAGTAAACCTAATGGCATTTAATTGTTAGGGATTTAGAAAATAATAAAACATCAGCAGAGTAGCACATTTTCCAGCTCTTTGCTCCTGGTCCAATAAGTTGACAATTTCTAAGCTAAGGTACCTCACTGGGATGGTCAGAGGGAAGCTGAAAGCAAAGACATTCCATAGAGGTAATTAATGGACTCAGAGTAACAGAGATGGTGATATCTATAGAGTCAAGGGCTTCTGATTTCTGTCAGTTGTTCTGTTCAATAACTTTGTCAATGACTTGGATTAATATTTGATTTTCAGATGACACAAAACTGGAAGGAATAACTGAATAGATTAGAAAGTGGACCTCGAAAAACATTTGGACAGGCTAGAGAAATGGAGAGGTTTAATAAGGTAAAATTGACTTCAGAACTTTGAATATGAATATTAAGTTTGCTAATTTGGACAGAAAATTTTTCTAACCTGAGCAATTTCTGTCCCTCTACATCTAAGGCATTGTACATAGTGGGTAAGAACATTTCAACACTTTGATGGATTTATAGTCATATTGATGTAGCTAAGTTCTCCAATAATAATAATAACAGCAATAATGATGATCATGATATAATAACAATAGCAAAAGTTGGGAAAATGCTCTCTCTCTCTCTCTCTCTCTCTATATATATATATATATATATATATATCTATATATATATATATATAGATATTACAACCCTCCAAAATAGGTGCTATTTATTAATTTCATTTTAAAGATAAACTGGAATTGTTAAATACCTTGCCCAGAGTCACTCAGCTAGCAAAATGTTGGAAGCAGAATTCAAACAAATATCTTCCCCTGACTCCAAATGCAATACTATCTCTTTTAGTTCATCTATATTTTCTCTGTTCCCATCCTCTCTTTAATCCTCTACAATAGGTTCTCCCTAACATTCTAGGGTCTTCCTCTAGATTTCCTGACCTTACATGGAAAATAGTGGAGAGTATGGGCTATTTGTCAGTCACCTCTTATTCGTGATATATGACCTACCCACCTCCTTTTTTTGTCTTATATTTCTCTGATAATTTCTTTTATGCCACTTGTCTTGTGTAATTCTTCATTGTTAAAATGCCACAGCCCACTAACACTCAAAAGTATCTCTCCTAATTTGGAAAGTCTATAACCTAGGGGTGGTTAGGTGGTGCAATGGATAGAGCACCAGCCCTGAGTCAGGAGTACCTGAGTTCAAATCCGACTTCAGACACTTAATAATTACCTAGCTGTGTGGCCTTGGGCAAGCCACTTAACCCCATTTGCCTTGTAAAAACCTAAAAAAGAAAAAAGTCTATAACCTTAATTCGTCAAAGATTATGCTATTTCATGTTTCACAACCATATAATAGAAAAATATGGGTGTTACAAAGATAAGACTTTGTCTCAGGAAGAAATATGGAGTCATCAAAAGCACCAGACAATATTAAGAAAGCAATCCAAGCTGCATATCTTCTCATCCAATTCAGGGGAAATCTGAGTCCTGGTTTATTGTCCATCTGCCCTGTTCACCTAAGGTAAATGTATTGATTGATCAACTCCCTCTAGTGTCCTACTGCATATGCGAAGAAGGACAACAGGCATTTCATTCCCACTTTTTTCTGAGAGAGAGAGAGAAGGAGGGAGGAAGGAAGGAAAAGAGAGAAGAAGGAAGGAAGGAAGGAAGGAAGGAAGGAAGGAAGGAAGGAAGGAAGGAAGGAAGGAGGGAAGGAAGGAGGGAAGGAAGAAGAGAAGGAAGGAGGGAGGAAGGGAAGGAAAAAGAAAGGAAGGGAGGAAGGGAGAAAGGAAAGGAGGAAGGAAGGAAGAAAGGAGGGAGGGAAGGAAGAAAGAAGAAAGGAAGGGAAGAAGCAAGAAAAAGAAAAAGGGAGGGAAGGAAGGAAGGGAAGAGGGAGAGAGAGAGAGAGAGAAAGAGAGAGAGAAAGAGAGAGAATGAGAGAGAGTCTAATCCAGTGTCATAATTAGCACTTTCTGTTTTAACCATTCCAAATAGGAACTTGTACCTATTCAACAGTCTAAATTGGACATGGCAGAGCTGGACCCTCACCCACACCCATTCCTCCCCTTACTCCTTATTCTGCAGATGGAGAATGTGACATTTCAAGAAGCAAACCTAGCTAGCTGCCTAGAGCCAACAGTTAAACAGGCATCAAAGCATGGAGCCAAGAGAAGGTTGGGTCCCATGCTCTTTACTGTTCCAAGAAAACTAGTTCTTGACCTGGCCATCCATCATCTGTCTATGAAATAGTAAACAAGTGCCTCAAACCATGGTTTCATTTACCCAGGTCAAAAAGTGATCTTAAAGCCAACCGAATGGGCTACAGACCAAGATAATTAGCAGGAGTTGTTTTTTTTTAACCAATCATCATGAATAGTAATAACCCTAAAAAAATTCTTAATTCCAAATCAGAAAAACTATCCTTGAGTCAAATCACAAAAATTATTCTTGGGTCTATAAGGCATCAAACCTAGCACTTAAAAAAAAAGTCCAATATCTATTTTAAAAATAAAACTGTTTAATCTCCAGCATTTAGCTAGAGTACCTTTTAGCTTTCAATGCAACCTATAAGACAGTTTGGGCAGGAATTCATTAATTCATTCACTCCATCATTTGTTTACTCAGCAAACTTTGTTTAAGCTCCTACTCTGGACAAAGCACGTACTAAGGTGCTGTGTATACCAGGACAAAAACCTTGCTCTCTAGGAGGTAATTAGTATGAGGGCACAGGCATGCATAAAAATATTTAGAATTCACAGGAGAGGAATATAAGCAAGTAGGGAGACAGATGAGAGCAAAGGAAAGAACTGGGCCTCTTGAAGGAAGGGAGGGACTTGAAAAGACCAGGATGGGGGTGGGGAGGGCTTCATTCCACTTGTAGGATTCCCTCCTTTCATTTATGGTATGTGTATTTGTGGCAAATTGTGACTCATGTCTATAAGAGAAATGCTCTATTGCTACTTTTTTCTACTATGCTATTAGATTAGTTTTCTATACTTTAAATGTGTCATTTGACTAGGAAAAATAAACACATTGGTGAAGGCTTGTGAGCTATGGTTTTTTTCAGTGTATGTGGAAACCACAGATAGAGGATCTTTTCTGGGGACCCTTCATGTAAGAGGGAATTATCAATATCCTTTGAATATATTATGTCTTTCAGCCTTATAACGAACTTGTAAAGTACCCAGGATAAACTAGAGATGATCCACAGAGGGAAGGCCGTAGAATTAAAGAGAACTAAGGAAGGCTTCTTATAGAAGGTGGGATTTTAGCTAGGACTTAAAGGAAGTCAGGGAAGTCAAGAGATGGAGATGAAGAGGGAGAGCATTCCAGCAAAGGGGATGCCCAAATGGAGTGACTTGTTTGAGAAACAATCTGAAGACCAATGACACTGGATCTCAGAGTAGATGGGGAAGGAAAATGAAATAGTGAAAAGGTAGGAGACAGGTTATAAAAGGCTTTGAAATGGAGTATTTTATATTTAATCCTGATTTGAGGTAAGACATTAGATTATTGAATAGGGAGGTTCCTAAATCTATACTTTAGGAAAATCAATTTCACAGCTGAGTGGATTGAAGTAGGAGAGAGGTGAGGTAGGGAGACCAACCAGCAGATTATTACAGTAGTTCAAGCATAAAGGGGAAAGGGTTTGCAACAGTATGGCAGCAATATCAAAGGAGAGAAGGAAGAGTGTACAAGAGATGTTGCAAAGGTAGAATTGGCAGGACTTGGTGGATTGTATCTTGACCTTCATAGTACTAGATATAATTTAAAATTTGGGCAATTACTATTTCCCCTTTCAATCCCCTTCTGTCTTATTTTTTTTTTGAAACTTTATAAATACAGTATTTACTTCATAGATTTACTGAGTCTTATTTCTTACCTTTCCTTAATTACTGAATGTGTGTCTCCCAAGGCAAATTGAAACCTGGAAAGATCCTAACTTTAAAAGGTCAAGGTATTTCCAGTCATCTAATCTATATCTAGCCACTGGACCCAGATGGCTGTGGAGGACAGAATGAGACTGTGACTTTGCATAGCACCCTCTCACTTAAATACAATTCCCTTAGAAGTCATGGCAACACCTTCCTGATGTCATGGTCTTCTTTGAGAAGCAGGATAAACAACAACAAAAGCAAGAACAGGAATACATACCAAACACTGCCTACCCAAACACTTGAGAGGCACAATGTCTCCTATCACTTCCCTACCTAGAGAGTACAATCAGACAACTAAAGTTCTGTGTAGCCTTGGTCCCATAAAGTTTACTTCCAAATACTGCGCAGCTATCGGATGGGTCCTCATCTCAACTATTATTGGTTTGGGCTCCTCCTATCATTAATGTTGTACTGGGCTGGCTGATAAATCTAGCATGGATTCTTGGGTGGCTCACTTTTTACAAAATCATAGCCATCTTGGAGGCAGCTATGTGGCACAGTGGATAGAGCACCAGCCCTGGAGTCAGGAGTACCTGGGTTCAAATCCCATCTCAGACACTTAATAATTACCTAGCTGTGTAGCCTTGGGCAAACCACTTTACCCCATTTGCCTTGCAAAAAAAAAAACCCTAAAAAACAAAAAAAAATCATGGTCATCTCCATTCATCTTCACCAAGAAACCAGTAAGAAAGTACAGACAAGCAACAGCAGGGATCTATATTCTACAAACCTCTGGGTAAGAGGGGGTCCAAGGCCCCTCCCCACTTCGAGGGTTTCTGCAGCTTCCCTTTGTCCAATACTACAAGGTCTGGAAAGAATCTGAGCCAAAGCATGTCTTTCCTTTTTCAAACTTCCTTCATCCCCTCATCTCCCTCCTTTCTCTTACTTTCCTTAAGTTAAGTAATACCTTCTCCAGTTATTTCCAACTCCTTTCCCCAAAACATCTGTTAACATTATGATGTCCTTTAGAAAAAAATAAGTAAGTGAAGAGTTGTTGATCAAATGCTTGGAAAAATTCCCTGTATTAGAAAGTCAAAAGACCTTGGGTCTCCCAGCTCTGTCATTAGTTGTGTGATGGTAAGTAAGCTGTGAGAATCAAATGGCATAACAGGTATATGAAGAGTAAAGATTATGTACACATATAGATTTAGACAACTATATATACATACATGTGCAAGCATATAGATTGACATAAGCAAGGGATTATTCTCATCATTAGTATCATTGATTTCATGATTATCAGGTCCTATTTCTTGGCAACAAAGTATTTTCTTTCATCTCTTTCCATGAACTATCATATTAGGTGCTATTCTTACTTAGCCAGCCTTCCCAGCGAACACACTAATACTGTAAGGACCTATGCTTTCATCAGCAGGGGGAACTCCCTGTACCAAACCAGATGCAGACTCAATAGAAAAGTCCTAAGGAATTGTCCAAGGCACATAAAGGTGAAGTGACTTGACTGACATGCCCAGCATGTCAAAGATGGAATTTGTGCCTTAATCTTCCTTTTCTCTTATTCAATCTCTGGGAAGACAGGAAAATCATTCCTATTTAATCATTCAGTAAATATTTCTTGAGCATTTGCTTTGTTCTAGGAATTGTGCTCCCACTTGGTAGGGGATACATAGATGCATGCAATACAGTGCTTGCCCTCAAGTTGCTTATAGTCTGGTTGAAGAGAAAAGGCATTCATTCAGACAACCACAAAAAAGGCAGCTTGTGCTTTGATCTAATAGGGCTTCAGAAACAGAAAAGGTTACTGTGGTAAGAGGTAGTCAAGGAAGACTTCAACGAACAAGTGACCTGTGATTTAAATCCGAGTAGCATTTGGTTAAACAGGAAGGAAGATGAGATGAAGTGGGTTGAAATCATCATATTTGTAACATATGGCCCAGTATGGAAAGGTACTAGGCTAAGTCTCTGTGGCTACCCCACAAAAATGACTTGCTCTTTGGATCATTTTGACTCCTTCTAAAGTTTGCTCTGGGAAAATATCTTAATACAACTCAATAACAGTTCATGTCTAAGTCCCTACATATGTCAGCGAATGGATCCCAAGTCACTAATAAGTATTCCCAATAACATGCAAAAGAATAACCTTTATTTTATCCCACTGAAAATGCAAGAGATACACAGAAATCCATAAACAATACAGAAAATGTATAAAGGACTCAACTTAGTGAGCAGGCAATAAATAATACAATTAGTCTCCTCTTATGAGTACCACATTTCCCTGGGGTCCTACAACTCTCTAAACTTAAAGCTATAGTCTGGTTTCAACTCCTCTTTAAAGTGAAATGAATTTGTGACTGTTAGTAAGATAACCCCTCTAGACATTTTGATAAGTGCTCTTGTCACCCCAAAGACCAATCTAGGCATCCAACTTCCCAAGGCATGGATTTCCCTCAGAAGGGAAATATACGTGAGACTTATAGACAGACTTGAACTGTCTAAATAACTCACAATAATAGCAGAGAACAAAATCCAGGTCTTTTCCTTATCCACATCAAAACTTACAAACCCAGGGACCACATGTGCAATCCTCTTCTTTCTCCAAGGTGCTCCCCAGAAATTCCCATTTTCTTTCTAGAAAGTTGTGTTCTAGAATCACACTACCTAAGGTCTCCCCCACTTCTTTAATCAGAAAGAAGGTTGAGATTCAGGAACTTTCACCACTTGGCCAAAAGGTTCTCCTCTCCATGGTAGTAGCTATCATTCATTCAGGCCAAGAAATTACAACATTATTTCTCTAGGGGAGCCAGGAATTTATTGCCTGGAACTTTCCTCTTGGCCCTTGTTGGAGAGGCCTCATGTACCTAACCCATGGACCTCTGACTCAAAGCCACTATTAACTACTCTTGGGCTAAAGGGGAAAGGTAGCAAAGAGAGGGGGCCATTAATACATCCTCTTCTTTCTTCTAGGACAGAGATTCACTCTATTATGTCTGATCTCTAAACAGGGAAAAATGGAAAGTCCAAAAAGTGGGAGACTTGAGTCTGCAGGCAAAGATTCCTTTTTATAGACCAGCATGAAGGATTCATTTTCTGGTATCCAAGTCAACCTATTCACCCACAAACACTGAGACTCATCCACCTGGAAGGAGTATCTCCTTGGATCTCCCCTGATCATCCTCCAGGAAGAGCCCTTCATTCTCTCTTTAGTTATCAGTGAAGCATGCCCACACCCTATATAGGGAGATGCTTTCAAATTCCCATATAAAAGCTTAACCCTTTGCAATTCATCAAGTCTACAGATATTTAGATCTTATCTTATGTCCTTGTGTTCTGTCTGCTAAAGCCTGGTCTGAGTCTGTCTGCCAAATCAATTAAACCTCATGGGGGGGGGGGGGGACAGAAAGCCTAAACCCCACCTTGCTCTTGCTGAGCTATTCTCTTGGTTACAGAAGACCACCAAACCAAATATTATTAGACATGAGAGACCCTGGATCAGGGCTACAGAACTCCAGACCTTTTTGGAGACAGGAGGTCTAGAGAAAGGAGTGCTTTAGTGACTAAGCCATTTGGACAAATGTCTCCTCAATAGTGTAGTGGATTTGGGAGTTGGTCACTTTTAACTATGTGCTAAGTGTTTTATGTGGTCAGATTTGAAAGGTTCAGGAAAAAATCCTCCTTTTCCATTGTATATCCCCCATTAGCCTGCTATAGGGTCCACTAAAATGCAAACACTATGTGGAAGAGCAACACATTATTCCATTATTAAACTGTTAATACTTTTGTTCTAATTACTAGGTTTGGCTTACAAAATGTTGGTGGCAAAAAAACCAGGAAGGAGCCCTCAGGAGCCAAGGGATCTGTCCTGGAAGGGGTCAGGTTTGGAATGTCAAAACTGGAGGTAAGGAACAAAATGTTGTAGGGCATGTGACATTGGATATAGGGTAAATCAAGTGAATAAACTGTCTAATATTAACTGTCTACTATGTACTGGGCTGAATGGGGGCCTAGAAGAATAAAAAACCATTAGAAAGGGGAGACCAGAGTCCCAAAAAGCTAAAGACAAATTTCATAAATTTTGCCAAGGACTGACAGAATGTTAGAGTTAGAAACTTAGGGATCATCTCATTAAATATCCTTCACTTTACAGATGAGGAAAATTATCCAAAGAAATGAAGATACCTTTTCAAATGAGTGGCAGAGACAGGACTGAAAAGTAGATCACCAAGTTTCTACATTAGGGTTCTTTCTATTTTTTTTTATCATACTACTTACATACAGAGCTAAACATATAGAGACAAACATAGAAACATGTCAAAATCCATGCACATACAAAATACATGATATATTTACTTACACATAGATACACATACACACAAAAGTCTCGAACACAAATATATAAACACATCTCTTCACAAACACAACCAAAAGTTCAAACATCCAAACACATAAGGAACTTTTTCAATAGGCATTCCTTTACCTAACCAAGGCCCAAAACAAGGTCTGGTAAATGAGGAGTCAAAAAGAAGGATTTTATTGTTCCCCACAGCTAGCATGGGCTTTAGGAGCCTGCTTACATAGGTGAGGATGAATGTTTGTTGTCTGGTCACATTTTTGTGTTGGTTTATGAACCTGGTAGATAACTATAAATATACATGGTTATACAAATGAGCACAGTACAGTTCTCTGTCTCTGTCTTTGTCTCTGTCTCTCTGTCTCTCTGTCTCTCTGTCTCTCTGTCTCTCTCACACACACACACACACACACACACACACACACCATACACACCCCAAAACCCAGGCCAGAGGTAGGTAGATTAACTTTCAGCAATATTTTTTCCTCCATTAAAATATTCATGGTGTTTTGGGCCTTCACAACATAGTTGGCATGTGTTTATGTTATTTGATTTCAGGAGCACTGGTAATGTCTCTTACCCCAAAATATCCTTTCTATCTACTAAGGGCAGTGTCTGAAACATAATCATTAGAGTTAATTCTTTGTCCTCTAGGTATCTTCTCCAAAAATAATGATATCACCTAGGAAAGGTAGAATATTAACCTATCATGACCATTAGCACAGATTCATTTTATCTCTAAACTTGGAATGCTAACGGTAGTGCCCTGAGGGGCTAGAATTCAGGAAAGCTTTCATATGAATTGGTTGATTGATTAAGAGGAAGATACAAAAGAACAAAACATGAAAAAGGACCTGGGCAATATTCACCTCATGTGAATGATACCCTAGCTGGGGGAGAGGGAGAGGACAATGCCTCAAATAGGGTAAAAAAACTCAAGAATGTCATTGGATGGATGGATGGATGGATGGATGGATGGATGGATGGATGGATAGATGGATAAGGATGGACTGGATGATTGTGGGGATGTGTAATAAACTTTGCTCACATTATAGTTCTGCAGAGGCTCAATTCTATTGCCCCAGTAGGGACAAATGGCAAGATATAGTGTAAAGAGGACTGGATTAGGAGATCGAAGACCCCAGCTCTTCCATTAACTTGATGTATGACCTTAAACAAAGATGTCTTACGATCCTCAGCTTCTTCTGCTGTAAAATGAGAGGATTAGGCAAGGGTCTATAATCTAAGGTATTTTTTTTCACTATGAATCTTTAAAATAAATCAGGAGCCTGGGCAACAAGCCAGTCATTACAGTATCAAACATAGAGTGTTTCTGATACAAGGAAAAGCAAAAAATCAGTCCCTGCTCTCAAGGAGCTCACATTCTAATGGGGGAAACAACATGCAAAAAATTGTATCAATAAGCTCTATACAATGTTAAAGAAAGATAATCTTAGAGAAAACCTTTACTTAATCAACCCCCCCCAACCTCTTGCAAAGGGACTGCCTCCAAAAACCCACTATCTCAAGAAGCTTTTGATATTTATGTCATCCTCAAACAGTGTTTCATCTGAAAGCATGATGAAGGGTCTCATAGGAAAGAGCAGAAGTTTTTCTCCCTATGGAACTGAAACACATTGAGACTTCCCAAACTTTGGCTGGGGGTTTAATTACCCCTTTGATTCCTGCTCAGAAGCCCAGATGCCTGCAGATGGTTCTTTGGAAAAGTCATAAAGAGAACAATAAACATCAGGAAAAGCTTGCGTCAGGATAAGGAGACGATAAAAATGCAGACTAGTAGGCTTAAGCTATGTCACATGCATGTATACTCAATTATGATTTCCCCTCCACTAAAATGGCTTTCCCCTCTGACTTCTGTCCCAGCCAATGTTGAGTAACTTGAACCAGCACAGAGGCAAGAGAGCTCTGAGGGACCCATTTCTATAGTTCCTTAAGTATTAGTATGAGAACAAAATTCAAAAACCTCTTTGTAAATAGGGGGAGTTCATTAAGCCTCAAGGTGTTCAGGGGCTGCAAGATAAGTTTTTCCACATTCAACTAAATTTCATCCAACAACCATTTATCCAGTATTTTCTAAGGGCCAATCTTCTTCATGCCACTGTATCATACCCCCCCCCCCCCCCACCTCCTAGTACCTGGCTCACAGCGGCTTTCTGCCGAAAAAAAGGTTAATGGCTAGGGCTTAGAAGACGGTTACAGACTTTAACTTAGTGGGGGTCACTGTGAATCACAAAAGGGGAATTATGGTTCTTTTATTTTATAAAAAAGAAACTAGAAATATTTTTCACTTCAAGGAGGATAATACAATCAGGTGATACAGAAATAACACTGGATTAAGGAGTCAGAACACCTGAGTTCTAGTCAGCTTTTACCAGCAGTGCAACTTTTTATCATTACTTCTCTTCTCTGGATCTCAGTTTCCTCACTGAGGGGTTATATCTAAGTTTTCTTTCAGTTCTATAAGTCTATTACGTGCAGAAAACTCCAAATGATCCAGACAAAAATAAATAAGTAGAAATCTCAGATAATCAGTAGTAGCAAGCAGAAAAAGATTTGAAGAGTGCTCTCTTAATCAATAAACATTTATTAATCCACTACTATTTGCTAGATACTACACTATAGCAATAACTAGGCAAAGGAGATACAGACAAAAATGAAGTCATACCACTCTTAATAAGTAACAGAGACAAAGGCACAAAAAGATACAAATATAGGTAGAATATACATCAAATGAATACAAGGTAGTTAGGGGAAGGAGAGAGGACTCTAGCAGCTATGGGGAATGAGAAAAGATTTCCCTAGAAAGTCGTATAGGAGTACAGTTTTGGAAGAAGTCTGGGATTCCACAGAGAGAGAAAGGAGGAGAGGGATTAAATTCAGTTTCAGTTCAACAAATAATTCAGTAAGAAATTATTATTATGATGCACCCCTGTGTACAAGTCACTGTGTTAAGCTCAAGGGATAGGAAAATTTTTTAAATACTCTATGACTTCAAAGAGCATACATTCTCCATTGTACTTTGGGGAGAATAGAAATATGGTGGTGGGTGTAGTGGGTAGAGTAGTTGAGTGGTTAGAGGAAGGTTTACTAGAGAACAAAATGACAAACCACCCCAGTATCTTTGCCAAGAGGACAAAGTTCTTTGGGTCACTTAGAGTTAGACACAACTGAAAGCCAAAAACAGGAAAAGACTCCCTACAGATAATGACTTGAGTTGGGACTTGAAGGAAGTCAAGGAGAGCAGCAACTGGAGGTTTGGGGAGCCAATGATCATTTTACAGATTCTTGGCAATTGTCAAGCTAAAACCATAGCTGAAGAAGGAGGGGTTACATTGATGGCTGTGTGTGTGTGTGTGTGTGTGTGTGTGTGTGTGTGCGCGCTTGCGTGTGTGTGTGCGTGCGTGTGTGTGCTTTGGAAAGACATCTGAAGTTCCCAATATAACTCTTTACAATTGGATCAAACAGGTGTTGAGTTGGAATTTTTAGGTCCCTATAACTGTTGAATTCTGGTCTTTGTTCTCTCCTGGGAGAACTCATAACCACATAGAAGGGTGTTCCACCAATTATAAGGGAAGGGTACTGGGTGGAGAATTCCATCACAATCAATTATCTGCTCCTCAAGGGAGGCTACCTAAACCCAGACAGTGCACTGACAAAGTTGGACCCCCTCCATCCAGGAGACCTGGAAAATTCCCAAGAGGTCAAGCCACTAAGTCAATAGAATTTCCAGAGAATGGTAACATCTTTTATGCTCTCACCTTGGGATTAGACACACCTGGAATTCTCCAAGTAGTTTCGGCTACTCTTTCTTTAGATATCCCAGAAAAGTAAAACCTATCTCCAACATAGATGAGGAGATGCTCAAATGTCTTCAGAAGTATTCCTACTCTAATAACATGGGACAGAATTGGTCTATATAGTGTAGAAATAGGAAAGAAATTTCTACAGGAAGGGACATTGAGGAAGTCAAGAAAGAGGCCTAGTACCCAAAGAATAAGCCTATGACAAGCAAAGATGTAAGGGAATTTAGTCATAAATGGACTTCCTTCTCTCCCTCTTCCTATGTAAATTTCTCTCCCAACTATCTCATTGGGTGCCCCAAGTTCCGAATAGCACTCCAGGCCTGAAACACACAGATAATCTTTCCAGGAGGCAGGAATACAAGGAAGTAATCTCATAATTACAAGAGAGGAAGGATAGCTGCAGAGGCCTGGCCTTCTGCAAAACTGTAAAGTAGCCTCTTAGGATACTAGAGTTGATCTTAGAGGTCATTCCAGCCAACATTCAAGATAAACAGTTGAGGTCTAGAGACCTCAAAAACAAAAAAGGTCTTGCCCAAAGTAGGTATAGAGGGATAAAAATCCCAGTAACCTGACTCCAGGTAACACTTGTGGGGCTTTCCTCCTCTCTCCTTTCCAATGACTCCCTATCTTCCCATCCCCTGCCAGTCGATGTCTCCCCCCAACCTCCTTCCAGGAATGTGCTCTGAATCAAAACTTGCCTTTGGCAAGCCAAATTGTCTATGTTATGGTAAACTACTTAGTAATGAAAAATGGATAACAGGTTAAAGTGCTATCTCCCCTCTGCCTACCTTGCACACATTCCCTCACCTATATAATACACCAGATTTTTTAGCTTAATCAGACAAAGAAACAAACCTCCAATGGTTTTTGCCTGTTTTATACCTCCTAGCACAGGACCTGGAACAGTGTAATCCTTAATAAATGATTATTGACTGACTGACTGATGAAAGGCCTGAGGATGGGGAGAAACTTTCTGGTCCCTTTCTACCTCAATGTAGGTAGCTGCCTATTCTGCTTAAGGATAAGATGCCTGCCATATTTACCTATCACTTCCCCAGAGTTGGGTCCTAGGAACCACCTCACAAGAAGCAAGACCACTTCTTACAGGCAAAGAATGGAGCTTTTGTCCTTTTTAGATTAGACATGAAAGGGGCCTGGGAAAGGGGTCTCTCACAGGCCATTTTCACACATCCTATTGTCTAGCCTATTGCCCAAGGCACCTTCTCTATCCAGATGTAGGAAGTTAGCAATGTTTAGTTCATTGAGCAATAGATTCCAATGTCCCTAGATGCCTTATGAGAGAAGAAATGACACACCCAGGATATAAGAAAACATTTAGTCCCAGTTAACAGCATAGGTTGGTTTGGAGAAGAGGGATTTTTTTTAAAGCTAAATTGGATCTTATCTTTTAGCATAAGAATTTAGAGGCAACATTCTGGTTTCTGCAAGAGGAAACTGCTTCCTTTTCCTCCCCCTCGGTCTTGCCTTTCATCTGCAATTGAGTGTCCAGACCCTCTATAGACTCAACCTCTCAATCTCTCTGTCTGATGACCAGACTCATCCTGGGCCATGGTCTGTCTAAAAGGATTATCCCAACATCCAAACATCACCCCTCACTGCCTAAGCCTGGATGGAACTGAGAGGCAGAAATCAGCTCCAGCAAGTGCCACCAAGCATCTTCCTGGCCTTTCAAATCAGAAATTTGGAGGGTGTTAGGGTACCTAGTTAAGGATGAATCAAGGTGCCCAAAGGTTGTAGTCCCAGTCTGACCAAAACCAGAACCTCAACATTTTTACCTCCTAAATTGCCTCTTCTCACCGCACCCCCACCATGTCTTCTCTTCTATAATTCCTTAGGCAGAAGATGCCATCTCCACTATCAGAAGATGGGCCCCTCTACGCCAGAAAATAAGATGAGTCATTTAATGTCTGATAGTCTCAGGAGAGACTTTCCCCTCCCCCTTTCCCCCCACCCTAGCTTATCTCCATGGTTGAATCAAAGGTCCCACACAATAGAGAAACTAGGAAGACAAATTCTGCCCAGTGGTACCTTTGTGACCAGAGGAAGAATCATAAGCTAGCTTCCCCTATAATGAAGGAATTATCTACTCCTTCCACGTTCACACACATACACACACACACACACACATGCAATACACACATATAACCACGCACATACACACACAGAGACACACACACACACACACACACACAGACACACACACAAACACACAAAATTTATCCAGTACCCAGCTCACTCTACTCCACTGACTGTATCTACAGACTATCTGACATCTCTCCTAAGTGTGCCTGTTTGACTCCAAAAGTTGCCATGCCCAATCTTGCTTGTCTGGGTAGAATAGAAACTTTTGCCTGGTTATCATCAAGGACCCCTCAACCCTTGCTGGTTCCTGAGAACCAGCCAAAGCCTTCACTGTAGCGCGCCAGTCAATACAAATAGTACCAAGTGATAGAGCCCTAATCACCCTGCCTCCCCTGGCCTTGAGTTTGTTGCAGAGCCAAGTGGTTTTATCAGTTCCTTCTTTCTCTCCCCAAGTACTCAGAGCAGGCTATGTGTCTTAGTACAGAGCACTAGTCATAATGTTCTTTTTAAAGAAGGGCCAGTAGGGAGCTGAAAGGGAGATAACTCACAGGTGGAGATAGGGAGTTCAAGGGACCCAAATGTAGAATTTGATAAAGGAAAATGGAGAAAAAGGGAATGTTTGCACTCATGAAGTCTGCACCCAATTTGTTCTGCTGAAACTGAAGGTATTGAGGAATGGCCTGCTATTTGTAATATTTGTGAGCAAGCTGCTTATTGCCCTAGGTGAGGAAGACTACCAGTAACCCTTTTGAATACATTTACCAAGCTATTGTTAAGAAGCAATTAATTGGAATGGGTAAGTTGGGTGGCACAGTAGATAGAGCACTAAACTTGGAATCAGGAAGACTCACCTTCATGAGCTCAAATCAGATTTGCTA